>NC_090648.1:228745231-229048981 GCF_040937935.1 Hyperolius riggenbachi
TACAAAGTGTATTATACACTTTGTAGCGGCGATCGCGGGGTTAACATCCCGCCAGCGCTTCCGTATGGCCGGCGGGATGTTACGGCGGGTGGGCGGAGCCAGTTGCCGGGGGAAGCGCGCGTCATCAATGACGCGATCGCTCCCCCGGCATGCCTAAAGGACGCGCCGCCTGAAGGCGTATTGCGGTCCTTTAGGCGTCCACTTTGCCGCCGCCCATGGGCTGTGGGCGGTCGGCAAGTGGTTAATGAGGAACGAATTAGCCCGAGTTGCATGGGTTCGGGCTGATCTGAGGGATTAGGGAGTGTTGTCATTGGAGGTGGGTTCCAGAAGAAACGAGAGGTGCTACTCTTTTCCAGTTGTCGTTCCCTAAGACGACGATCAATCTGTATGGCCAGTTGAATTAATTCTTCTAGAGTCACGGGAATGCCTACACGGGCCAGTTCATCCTTTAGACTTTCCGAAAGTCCCAGACGGAATTGATGGATTAGTGCAGATTCATTCCAGGTCGTATCTGTGACCCAACGTCGGAATTCAGAGGTATATTCCTCCACAGGCCTCTTCCCCTGACGGAGGTTTCGGAGCATCGCCTCTGCAGTAGCCACCCGTTGTGGATTATCATATAGTGAAGCCATGGTTGTAAAGAATGCAGCCACAGAATTTAAAGCTGTGTCTTGTTTTTCCCGAAGGTTATGGGCCCAGGATTGTGGGTCCCCCAGTAGTAGTGAAATGACAAACCCCACCTTAGTGTCTTCTGTAGCAAAGGTGCGGGGCTGTAATGAAAAATATAGTTCACAGGAGTGACGGAATGCTCTGAATTTTGTACGATCTCCGGAGAATCTCTCAGGTATTGGTACTCGAGGTTCTGGGGCAGCTACGGCTGCAGCTGCAGGGGCTACAGGCAGAGGGGCTGCATTTATGGGTCCTACAGCAGGAGGAGCAGTACTAGCAGGCAGAGTTGATAGCTCATTTAGCCTAACTTCCAGACGGGTATAGCCAGCTTGCAAGTCTTTAAAGGCATCGGTGAGTGTCGCCATTTGTGTATATAGGGCGTTTAGTACCCTTGCTGCCTCCCCAGACTCCATTCTGTGGCTGTTGTATTTTGTAACGAAACAGACCACGTACCTGCAGTATTGGAGTCTGAAGTGTGGAGGGCAGCGGCTCTTGCAAGTCACCCCACAGAACCTCTGAAGTGAGGACAGAGTCTCTGGGAGGCGAAGGGCAGAAGCGCTAGCAGACCAAGCGGCGTGACCAGGATGAATCTGCAGCACTTCTGCGGGCTGAGTACGGGTGTGCAATAACTCAGCAACCGATGCAGTAGTTGGATAGTGAGGCAACAGCGTAGTCTTGATCCTTTTCCAGAGGTCAGCAACGGAGCGGGTTCTCATACAGGCCAGGGTCGATAACAGAGCAGGTAGTCGTCCAGAGCAGGAATCGGTAACAAATTGGGTAGTCGGACAAGCAGAGGTCGGTAACAAGGCGGGTAGTCGTAAAAGGCAGAAGTCGGTAACCAGGCAGGCAATCATACAACAGGAATACAGGAACAAGGGCAGAGTCAAAGCTCACGTCACAGGAGAACCTCTCACTTGCTGCAATACAACAGCACTAAGGCCATGTTCTCTTTGGACTTATATAGGCCGTTTGACGCATGGCGCGTCAACGCGTCCAAACGTACGCGTGCGCGTGCATGCGTAATTACGTCATGTACACGCGGACGTCCCTCCGCAACGCGCCTGCGCAGTACACTCAACCCGCTCCTTCCGGCGCTGAGGCCAATGCCACCGCACATGACGCGAACGGACGCAAACCACCAAGACCCCATGCCTAATGGAGCGGCGGCCTGCCCCAGGATGCACGCGGACATCCGTTCGTGTCAGCCGCCGAGTCCGCACAGGTAGGTGACGGTGACAATGCCCCCCCCTAAGGGGCAGCCTCCGGATGCCCTGAGGTGCTGGTTTATCAGGATATTTTCGATGAAAAGCTGTTATCAATTTGTTGGCATGAATATTGGAGACAGGTTCCCATGTATTTTCTTCAATGCCATACCCTTTCCATTTGATCAAATATTGTATCTGCCTGCCTCTTCTCCTGGAATCGAGTATGGCCTCTACTTCGTATTCTTCCTCATTGTCCAACACCACAGGAGGAGGTGGTCCTATGCCACGATCAGGAAATGAATCCAGAACCACAGGTTTCAACAAGGATACGTGAAATACTGGATGTATCTTGTACGTTGCAGGTAGTGTTAATTTATATGCTACCGGACTTATCTTCTTATTTATAGGAAATGGTCCTATAAATTTTGGTCCTAATTTCCGAGAAGGACCAGAAAGTCTTAGATTAGTAGTAGATAACCACACCAGATCTCCTTCTTCCAACACCAAATCCCCTCTTCTATGCAGATCAGCCTGTTCCTTGTAGAGCTCCTGTGCTTTCGACATCGTTTCTTGTAACAGTTTATTATTCTGCGTAATCAATTTGGCCCATGAGTCTGCTGCAGGCACCAAAGTTTTGCTATTAACATCAGGTATAACTGTAGGGTGAAAACCATAATTGGCAAGGAAAGGTGATTGATTGGTTGAAGCGTGAATTAAATTGTTGTAGGCAAATTCTGCCAGAGGTAAAAGTTGAACCCAATCATCTTGAGAGTAACTAATAAAGCATCTTAAGTATTGTTCAAGAGTTTGATTCGTCCTTTCTGTTTGCCCATTAGATTGTGGATGGTAAGCGGAAGTGAAGAATAATTGGATGTTCAGAAGTTTACACAGAGCAGTCCAGAATTTTGATGTAAACTGCACACCCCTATCTGATACAATATCATTGGGTATGCCATGTAGTCGTACGATCTCTTTAACAAAAATTGTTGCTGTAGATTTGGCCGTGGGTGTCCCTTTCATCGGTAAGAAATGAGCCATTTTGGAAAGGCGATCTACCACCACAAATATGGAATTATAACCTTCAGATGGTGGAAGTTCCACTATAAAATCCATTGAGATTGAGTGCCAAGGCCTTGGAGGTACTGGTAAGGGTTTCAACAATCCCCATGGTTTAAGTTTGGATCCTTTACATCGGTTACAGGTTGGGCAGGATGCTATATACTTCTTGCAGTCGGTCCATAGTCCAGGCCACCAATAGGATCTTTGGATTAACTCTGCTGTCTTAAGACTACCGAAATGTCCCGCTAGAAGATGGTCATGGCATAACTTAAAAACTTGAACTCTGAATTTTTCCGGAACAAAAATCTTATCTTCAAAGAACCATAATCCTTCTTTCTGAGATAACTTTGATTGGACATTATGAGGTGGAGACCGTTTTTCTAACTTAATATTTTTAACTAGATCTGATTGTAGTAACAAAAAATGCTGACTGGACAAGATGGTAGCGGGTTCCTCTTGATCATTGTCTTCAGGAAACTTGCGAGACAATGCATCCGGTTTCCCATATTTATTTCCTGGCCTGTATGTTATATGAAATGAAAATCTTGAAAAGAAAAGTGCCCATCTTGCTTGACGTGGATTTAATCTTTTTGCAGTTTTCAAGTATTTTAAATTTCGATGATCTGTAAATATCAAAAAAGGATTAGCAGCTCCTTCCAACAAATACCTCCATTCTTCGAGGGCATCTTTAATGGCCAACAATTCCCGTTCACCAACATCATAATTCCTCTCTGCAGAGGATAGTTTTCTTGAGAAGAAGGCTACTGGGTGCATTAGAGACTTTGGGCCCTGTCTTTGTGAAAGTATAGCCCCAATTGCTGATTCAGAGGCATCTACTTCAAGAATAAATGGTAATGTTGGATCTGCATGTTTGAGGATCGGGGCTGACGTGAACAGTTGTTTTAACTTGTCAAATGCCGTCTGAGCGTCTTGATTCCAGAAAAAATGTTTCTGCTGTTTTGTAAGTTGCGTTATAGGTAAAACGATGGAGGAAAAGTTTTTGATAAATCTCCTATAAAAGTTTGCGAATCCTAGGAACCTTTGAACCGCCTTCTTATCCACAGGAGGAGGCCAATCCCTGATTGCTTGAACTTTATGTGGGTCCATAGTAAAACCTTCAGTGGAGATTACTAATCCTAAGAATTGGATTACTTCTTTGTGAAATTCACATTTTTCCAGTTTTACATATAGATTATGTTGTCTTAAACGATTTAAAACTAATTGCACCTGATTACAGTGTTGTTGTTCAGAGACAGAAAATACCAGGATGTCATCAAGATATACAATAACAAAGTGATCAATCATATCCTTAAATATATCATTGATGAAGTGCTGAAATGTGGCTGGTGCGTTGCATAGTCCGAATGGCATAACCCGATATTCGAAATGTCCGAAGCGGGAACGGAATGCTGTCTTCCACTCATCACCAGCACGTATTCTTACTAAATTATATGCCCCACGCAGATCAAGTTTCGTAAAGATCTTTGCTTCTCTTAATCTCTGAAACAACTCTGGAACCAATGGCAGTGGATAGCGATTTTTAACCGTCACTTTGTTTAATTCCCGATAGTCCACACAGGGCCTTAAGGATCCATCTTTCTTTTGCACGAAAAAGATTCCAGCTCCGGCTGGAGACTTAGATGGCTTAATAAACCCTTTTTCTAAATTTTCATGGATATATTGCTTCAGAGCCTCCTGCTCAGGGTCTGACAGTGAAAACATACGCCCAAAAGGGATTGGGGCGCCAGGTACCAGGTCAATTGGACAATCATAGGGTCGATGTGGGGGAAATTGATCAGCTTTCTTTTTGTCAAACACATCCAAAAATTGATGATAACATTCTGGTATACTTTCAGCATGAAGGGATACATTCAATAATGGACCAGTAGGTTCCTTGTATTCCGGAGTACAACATTCCCCACAATAGTTGGATGAGAAGATAACAGATCCTGTGGCCTAGTTGATAACGGGATTGTGGGCCTTAAGCCAAGGAAGACCCAGGATAACAGGATACATAGGAGATGAGACTAAGTCCAAACGAAGAAATTCTTGATGTTGGGTTGAAATTGTGGTTAGGATTGGCGAGGTTTCCATAATAACAGGTCCTGAATTGATAGAGGATCCATCGGCGAGATGAATATGTAATGGATTCTTCCGGTTTTGTAGGGGGAATTGGTGTTTAGAGGCAAACACTATGTCCAAGAAACAGCTGAAAGCTCCTGAATCGATAATAGCCGAGGTGTTAAGGGTTTTTCCTGGAAGCTGAAAAGAAATGGGAACAACACAGTAATTAGTAGGATCGGTGTTTCCGGGATATAGGTAATGTTGGGCTTATTCTTACCCGCAGGTTTTACAGGACAGGTCCTCACAAAGTGACCGGCTGTGCCACAGTACATACACAAGTTCTCTCTTCGGCGGCGCTGTCTCTCCTCAGGACTTAATGAGGAACGAATTAGCCCGAGTTGTATGGGTTCGGGCTGATCTGAGGGATTAGGGGGTGTTGTCATTGGAGGTGGGTTCCAGAAGAAACGAGAGGTGCTACTCTTTTCCAGTTGTCGTTCCCTAAGACGACGATCAATCTGTATGGCCAGTTGAATTAATTCTTCTAGAGTCACGGGAATGCCTACACGGGCCAGTTCATCCTTTAGACTTTCCGAAAGTCCCAGACGGAATTGATGGATTAGTGCAGATTCATTCCAGGTCGTATCTGTGACCCAATGTCGGAATTCAGAGGTATATTCCTCCACAGGCCTCTTCCCCTGACGGAGGTTTCGGAGCATCGCCTCTGCAGTAGCCACCCGTTGTGGATCATCATATAGTGAAGCCATGGTTGTAAAGAATGCAGCCACAGAATTCAAAGCTGTGTCTTGTTTTTCCCGAAGGTTATGGGCCCAGGATTGTGGGTCCCCCAGTAGTAGTGAAATGACAAACCCCACCTTAGTGTCTTCTGTAGCAAAGGTGCGGGGCTGTAATGAAAAATATAGTTCACAGGAGCAGAGCTGGGACAAGGTCCTCCAGCACCCAAGGCTGAGACACCAAAGTGCGCCCCTCCATCCCTCCCACCCCAGCTGTCACACACTGATTGCTATTAGACTAAGAGGGCCACAGGGCCCACAACCTCCCCAACACCTTAATATCTAGTTATCTGGCTTGCAGTCACTGCTATGTATCCCCTTTTCTTATTTCCTTCTGCTTCAAACACAATTAGGAATAACAGCTGAATGAATTGTGCGCCCCCTCCTACACTGCGCCCTGAGGCTGGAGCCTCTCCAGCCTATGCCTCGGCCCGGCCCTGCACAGGAGTGACGGAATGCTCTGAATTTTGTACGATCTCCGGAGAATCTCTCAGTTATTGGTACTCGAGGTTCTGGGGCAGCTACGGCTGCAGCTGCAGGGGCTACAGGCAGAGGGGCTGCATTTATGGGTCCTACAGCAGGAGGAGCAGTACTAGCAGGCAGAGTTGATAGCTCATTTAGCCTAACTTCCAGACGGGTATAGCCAGCTTGCAAGTCTTTAAAGGCATCGGTGAGTGTCGCCATTTGTGTATATAGGGCGTTTAGTACCCTTGCTGCCTCCCCAGACTCCATTCTGTGGCTGTTGTATTTTGTAACGAAACAGACCACGTACCTGCAGTATTGGAGTCTGAAGTGTGGAGGGCAGCGGCTCTTGCAAGTCACCCCACAGAACCTCTGAAGTGAGGACAGAGTCTCTGGGAGGCGAAGGGCAAAAGCGCTAGCAGACCAAGCGGCGTGACCAGGATGAATCTGCAGCACTTCCGCGGGCTGAGTAAGGGTGTGCAATAACTCAGCAACCGATGCAGTAGTTGGATAGTGAGGCAACAGCGTAGTCTTGATCCTTTTCCAGAGGTCAGCAACGGAGCGGGTTCTCATACAGGCCAGGGTCGATAACAGAGCAGGTAGTCGTCCAGAGCAGGAATCGGTAACAAATCGGGTAGTCGGACAAGCAGAGGTCGGTAACAAGGCGGGTAGTTGTAACAGGCAGAAGTCGGTAACCAGGCAGGCAATCATACAACAGGAATACAGGAACAAGGGCAGAGTCAAAGCTCACGTCACGGGAGAACCTCTCACTTGCTGCAATACAACAGCACTGAGGCCATGTTCTCTTTGGACTTATATAGGCCGTTTGACGCATGGCCGCATCAATGCGTCAAAACGTACGCGTGCGCGTGCATGCGTAGTTACGTCATGTACACGCGGACGTCCCTCCGCAACGCGCCTGCGCAGTACACTCAACCCGCGCCTTCCGGCGCTGAGGCCAATGCCACCGCACATGACGCGAACGGACGCAAACCGCCAAGACCCCACGCCTAATGGAGCGGCGGCCTGCCCCAGGACGCACACGGACATCCGTTCGTGTCAGCCGCCGAGTCCGCACAGGTAGGTGACCGTGACAGACGGGACGCATACACGCAGTACGTATGACCCTATTACCAAAAATTCTCTATTTGATTCGCTCTTTGCCAATATTTATCTCCCAAAATTCTCTGAAAGAACTCCAATCATCCATTTTTAAGTTCATATGGAATAATAGAAAGAGCAGGATCTCGCGGAAATTAATCTATTTGGTAATCCCGATTTCCCCCCAGGACTCGACAAGAATTCTTTTCGCTGGTGGAAAGACAAAGGCCTACTCCTTCTTAAACACTTCCAGACAGATGACAAATGCCCAAATTGGACTCAATTTCAATCAAAAACTAAATTCCCACACTCGGAGCTCTTCTCAGTGTAACGATTGTGGAATCGTCTCCGTGGTCAGCGCACCAGACGTGAGCTGACGCGGCGGATTTCCTCCACAAGCGTATAATTGAGGACACCCAGGTTAGGTGCTATGCACCTGCAGAGGGAAATTCCTGTCGGCAGGTGGAGCTGTGGAGTGCAGAGGAACAGCTCTTCTGCCCTACCACACATGCCAGACAGGAATTGTACGGAGGGAAGAAACGCAATCGCAAGAGAAGCGGTTGAGAGTGAGCACAGAGACAGATTGTGTGTGTGTGCATAAAACTAGTCGCCAACCCGCGACTGTGCACACACCACAGCAGATAAGAAGCAGGAACGCGATCGCGAGAGGTGCGATCGCCAGACGTGACACAAGGCTACAGCAAGGCGGAGCACGAGAGTAGCAAAGGCACAGCAAATCATACAATGAGGAGATGCGGAAAATAACAAACGCTAGCTAACCGCGAACACCGCACTCATTTGCAACAGTGCACGCGGTTATGCGCGGTCTCCACGTGATAAGCACAATAGAGACAAGCACGCCTAACTAACCATCGACAGACAAACATGTAACAGAGGACGCAAACGCTTGCTTAACGGTTACCTCACCGAGCCTCCAGCAAGCGGTCGTAGCAGACAAGACAGACACACGAAAACAGGGACAAGCGAGAGATAGGATCCACAGCACTAGCGAAAAGTGGCTAGCGCGATCCCAGGAGACAGAACAGAAGGATCCCCAGCGCTAGCGAAAAGTGGCTACTGCGATCCCAGGAGACAGAACAGAAGGATCCCCAGCGCTAGCGAAAAGTGGCTAGCGCGATCCCAGGAGGCAGAACAGAAGAGATAGCTGGTAGCAACCGCTGCACCAGCTATACTCCAAGAACAGAGATCAGAACCATTTCCTGTCGACCACCGCTGGGACAGGACAACAGCAACAGAACAAACAAACAGATAAACAATCCTCACTGCAATCGGGAAATCTGCCTAGCACAGCTTCCAGGAATTACTCTAAGATAACTTCAACAAGAAGTAGCATGGCTGACACTCTCTAGGAGTGTGTACTACAAACCCTGAAGGAATGACCAGCAAAGGACTGTGGGTAATCCCAACCTTTATACTGCCAGTCATCACAGGAGGCAGGTAGGGGATTTGCATAACGAATGTATGCAAATTCCTCAGCAGCAAGCTGCAGAACTGACGGAAAGTCTCTCTTAAAGAGTCCTGCAGAATGCAGACGTGAACAGTGGTCAAAACGCTGCCTGTCTGCACAGGCAGCTGAGCAGATTCTCACAGTACCCCTCCTTCTAGGGTCGAATTCCAGACGACCCTCAAAACTGATATCTCCAAACCACTCTAACAGAAGACTCACGAAGGTCGGGGCAGCCCGACAAGGTCCAATTCCAGAGTCAGTCTCCCCGAAACCGACCTCATTGGAAACAGAAGCCACCGAAACATGCCCATCAGTACTACCAGTCTCAGTATAACACCCATCAGGACTGTTAACGCCAGAGAAGAAGCCATCGACACCCTCCAGACAATACCCACCACCTTCCAAGGAGCGTCCGAAAATACCAAATCTGCCACAAAACCTGTTCGAAGTGTCTCTTTCAAAACAAAAGCCGCTGTTGATCGTATTCAGGGTACCAAGCAAAACTTCTCTCGGAATCTCCCAGAACGCCTTGAAGCTCCGCAGAGATTCCAAGAAGCCAGAACGCTCACCAGGCTCACATGGAGAGCTACCAAGCACCCCCATGGAACCTATGACAGTTCCAGATTCAGAATTAGCAGGACACCCATCAAGATCAGGACTTTCAGGGACCACTTCTGGGCATGCAAGCAGGCAGGCTAAATCAGAACATGTCTCCACCGAGGAAGCATCTGAGTACGCTGGTAACCAAGGTACACTTGCGCTTTCTGGGTCACAGAGCACACTGGGGTACACCAGCACAGGAGAAACCTCAGGACATGTTGGGGAACTTCCAACCTCAGAGTCCGGCACGACAAGACCAAAACCAGTACCGGGCAGAGAATCATCATGAGTGAAGGTCACAGGCACTGGACTTTCAAAAGAAGACTCGGATATAAATTTAGAAACTTCTGTGACAATAATATCATCATTGACTACATATGAATGAAGCTCCATCAGAGCTGAAAAGGTAGCCAGCAAGGCAGCAATGCCTACGGAAGAGGGTAACATTTCAGAAGGACTTGGGGGGCAGGAGACATCTCCTACAAGTTCTGCACCCTTTGGGAGGAACTCGGAGACCTCCAGAACATCAAACAAGACCTCAGGAACATCATTTTTCAAGTTTTCTAGGAAGGATTCTGAACTATCCATGTTACAGGGCTAAACTGGAACTTTATCTTGTGAACAGCGCAGATGTCCCAAGGAAGGTTCCACCATAAACTGAGATTGAATTTCATAATCATGAGGGGAATGTACAGGCATATTCACTGGACCACTCACTGACTCCCTAACTTCCTTCTCACTGAACCCAGAATTCTGCGTAGCAGTCAAACTAGCTTGAAATTCCAAAAGTGCAGAAAAACAGGTGAAAATAGCAGCAATACCTAGACGAGCCTCTAGGGGCACTGCAGGAGATATTGTACAAGGCAATATTGACTCATCCAGAGTACTAGGTGGAGAGTCAATACTTTCTTCAGAATCAGACTCGCAAATGTCAATGCGAGTGGACATAATGTCTTTATTCATGATACAGGGCAGGCTCAGAGACATCTTTTCTGGACAGAGCAAAGGTGCTTCAGTATCAGGTTCACAAACCCAAGGCGCTGTCTTACTGTTGGACTCGGCTAACGATGTAGAATCCGAGGAGTCAGAACGCAAAATTTGCGAATCCAAGATCGCAGTCGATTGCGAAAGTGGACATTTCGAAGACAGGGATTCAGAGGTCTCCAGGCTGGATTGCTGGATCTCAGAAACGCCAGCTGACAATGTGCTTTTACAAACATCAACTGAATGAAGTACACGTTGTTCATTCAGAATTATTTTCCACATACAAATCAGCGGACTCACAAAGTAAAATTCACACCCCTTTCCTTTTCCTAAGGCAGAAGCAGAACTTATACATGCTCTCAAGACAGACTCACTTCTGGCAATGTAGTTCTCACAAAACGACTTTGAATCGTTCTCCAATTCGTACACCAGCGATTCGAGCTGCTTTTTCTGGAATGGGGGCTCCCATTCACACCTGACTAGGTCTGAGCATACATACTGAACAATATTAGAAGAAGGAGTTGTGACAACAACATGAGAAACTTTATTAATCACATTACCCTTACTCTTGAAACTGCATAGTTTGGGAATTTTCCCCATAGCAAGATCATAGATGGAGGATCTTAAAGTAGTACTGGGAGAAGAAGATCTGTTTTTACAAGACAAGGGATCCCACATATCATTGACAAAACTGACACACCCACGCCGATCACAATCGGCAGGAACATCTGAGAAACAGGCATCAGATCGCACAGATTCAACCTCCAAAGAAACAGAAGAAACTTCATCAGAATTCACACAGGTGTCCACAAACGAGGCACACTCATTCATCTCAGGTCGCACAGTGCTTAAACTCACTTGCTTTACCCCAGGAAGACAGGAAGGATCATGTGACAATGTTGTCTCTTTATTGAAAGTAATTGGTTGGTGTGTGTGCAATTCGTCCAAAATGGTTTCCCACACATAAATCACCAGATCCACAATACATTCGTCACATTCACCAGAATCAATCAAAAGGTACATAGAGTCGAGACAATCATTCAGGATATCCTCGCTTTTTGCAATATAAAAACCGCAAAAGGCCTTCCAATCCAAATCAAATTCCTTGACCAAGGCCCCAATCTCCCATGAGGCAAATGGCGGTTCAAATAGCCCGGTATCGAGATAATCCCCATATGGGTGGGGATCAGGGACGAGCACCGATTTTTTAACTGCTTTTATATAGTGTGCGATCCTACCTATAATAGGATCCACATACGCTTTTGTCTCAGGCAATGACATCTGAATCAAATCAAAGGTTCCCTCTGCCCTGGGAATTTTGGTTTGGCAGGTCATTCTGTAACGATTGTGGAATCGTCTCCGTGGTCAGCGCACCAGACGTGCGCTGACGCGGCGGATTTCCTCCACAAGCGTATAATTGAGGACACCCAGGCTAGGTGCTTTGCACCTGCAGAGAGAAATTCCTGTCGGCAGGTGGAGCTGTGGAGTGCAGAGGAACAGCTCCTCTGCCCTACCACACACGCCAGACAGGAATTGTACGGAGGGAAGAAACGCAATCGCAAGAGAAGCGGTTGAGAGTGAGCACAGAGACAGATTGTGTGTGTGTGCATAAAACTAGTCGCCAACCCGCGACTGTGCACACACCACAGCAGATAAGATGCAGGAACGCGATCGCAAGAGGTGCGATCGCCAGACGTGACACAAGGCTACAGCAAGGCGGAGCACGAGAGTAGCAAAAGCACAGCAAATCATACAATGAGGAGATGCGGAAAATAACAAACACTAGCTAACCGCGAACACCGCACTCCTTCGCAACAGTGCACGCGGTTATGCGCGGTCTCCACGTGATAAGCACAATAGAGACAAGCACGCCTAACTAACCATCGACAGACAAACATGAAACAGAGGACGCGAACGCTTGCTTAACGGTTACCTCACCGAGCCTCCAGCAAGCGGTCGTAGCAGACAAGACAGACACACGAAAACAGGGACAAGCGAGAGATAGGATCCACAGCACTAGCGAAAAGTGGCTAGCGCGATCCAGGTACAGAGTAGCAGAACAGAAGGATCCACAGCACTAGCGAAAAGTGGCTAGCGCGATCCCAGAAGACAGAACAGAAGGATCCCCAGCGCTAGCGAAAAGTGGCTAGCGCAATCCCAGGAGACAGAACAGAAGGATCCCCAGCGCTAGCGAAAAGTGGCTAGCGCGATCCCAGGAGACAGAACAGAAGGATCCCCAGCGCTAGCGAAAAGTGGCTAGCGCGATCCCAGGAGACAGAACAGAAGAGATAGCTGGTAGCAACCGCTGCACCAGCTATACTCCAAGAACAGAGATCAGAACCATTTCCTGTCGACCACCGCTGTGACAGGACAACAGCAACAGAACAAACAAACAGATAAACAATCCTCACTGCACTAGGGAAATCTGCCTAGCACAGCTTCCAGGAATTACTCTAAGAAAAGTTCAACAAGAAGTAGCATGGCTGACACTCTCTAGGAGTGTGTACTACAAACCCTGAAGGAATGACCAGCAAAGGACTGTGGGTAATCCCAACCTTTATACTGCCAGTCATCACAGGAGGCAGGTAGGGGATTTGCATAACGAATGTATGCAAATTCCTCAGCAGCAAGCTGCAGAACTGACAGAAGGTCTCTCTTAAAGAGACCTGCAGAATGCAGACGTGAACAGTGGTCAAAACGCTGCCTGTCTGCACAGGCAGCTGAGCAGATTCTCACACTCAGCGATCCAGATTTACCACTTCATAAACTCCCCACACCACCAACGGGAGATCCCCCAGAACCACTTTTGAACTCTGGTGCCTACACAAACCTCTGGAGGGAGGGCTAATCTCCCACTTATACTCAATTCTTTCCCAACCCCTTATGCCCTCCAAGCTACCAACTATGGTAAAATGGGAATCTGACTTACACTCAACCCTTTCCTTAAAGGAATGGTCAAAATGCTGCTTGACCCTGTCTAAAGGAAGTGGGTTTTACTCACACATAGAAACTAATATCAAAATTCTCCACCGAGTCTACCAGGTCCCTGAAAGAGTCCACCAATATGATCCTTCTAAATCGAGCCAATGTTTTAGAAATTGTGGTAGAATCGGCACCTTAGCCCATACATGGTGGTATTGCCCAATAGCACGTGATTATTGGAACCAAGTATCGGCCCTCATTAACACGGTCCTGGAGAAATCCCTCCCCCCCGACCCATTCCTCCTGTTACTGGGACATAAACCTGTAGGCTGGAAGTACCGGCAACACAGGCTCGCTCAGCACATAGCAAAGGCCGCCAGAATTCACCTAGCCAGACAATGGCTGCAATCAAACCTCTCTTTAACTCAAACTAAAGGCATCATCAATGAAATAATGATTAACGAAAGGCTTAATGCTATTGTCAATGATTCAACCATCCCATTTATAAACACCTGGCAGCCTTGGCTATCGCTAGCAGATACTCAAAACCTGAGACAATCTGTTATATCTGTTTAATAACACACCACCAGGTCACT
Source organism: Hyperolius riggenbachi (assembly GCF_040937935.1). Taxonomy (NCBI): domain Eukaryota; kingdom Metazoa; phylum Chordata; class Amphibia; order Anura; family Hyperoliidae; genus Hyperolius; species Hyperolius riggenbachi. The sequence goes on from NC_090648.1 coordinate 228,759,153, forward strand.
ATGGTCACCCACTAACCTATACTCGTGATTCTGTTCATTTGCTACTGCTGAAATGGTCATGTCATATTTGCTCAAACTTTGTACCGCTTATTATTGTGAATTAAGTCCCCTTGGGACGAAACCAAAATGCACAACCTGTCATATTACATGTTAAATCTTCAATAAAACCCTTTGAAACTAAAAAAGCTTAGTGTGCAAAAGAGACTCTTTTATTCTGCTATCTGTCTGACCCTGCTTGCCTGACCTTCCTTGATCTTTTCCCTGTTGAGATGAGCCTGGGAACTGTCACTCCTTAGCAGCAAAATTGGTCTATTACCCACTGGAGGAGGTGCCCATCATCCCTTGTGGGTTGCACTGGTGAAGATTGATGAGCTTTTAGACTCTGCCTGCAAGGTAAGCCCACATCACCTGCTGGTTCCAGTCATACCAGCTAGTTACAATCAAAATCATGCAGATCTCTGGGGATTGGACAGTACCTTGGGGTATTTGCAACCAAGCCATCATCCTGCTCTTTTTGCAGGGCCATTTTTATTGATACCTGAACCAATTTATGAGGTCCTTTGCCTAAACGGTTCTTCAGAGATTGAGGTCTTCCAAAGCATTTGAGGACTATATCGTTTTTTGCAAACAAACTTTTTTGCTGGATAAAAGTTGGACAGCCATCTCTTACTTCAAGGAGAACCACAAGGCTGAGCCCTTTAGTTACTAAAGCCTGACAGTCCTCCTCTGAAAGACTTACAAACTCTCTTCCATGACATAAATGTATAATGACCCTTCATAGACTGCCATGGCAGAATCCATTTTGCAACATTTCCAGCAATGTACGTGACTAGGTGAGGTTTACCTGTTTCAAAAAGGCTGAAGCACAAAATGTTCTGACCAATAACTTTGCAAAAAAGAGTATAAATTGGTGCAAAAAGAATCAATTTTATTAATACAAAATTCAATTTTAAGATATCAGCTCGGATGCAATTGCAACAGACCAACCCCCCAGACACACAATTAAAGCTCTAAAACAATCAAGGAGTATGGGCTCACTAAATGGATGACGTCATATAAGCAATAAGGCCATAGCAGCACTCATCTAAAAGTTCACCTGAACTTTTGGACACCTGAACTGTACATGAAACAGTAAAAGCGTGTGTTCAGTTCCTAGGTACCATGGAAATGGTTCCAATGTCGGTCCATGCAACAAGACCCAATTTGAAATGGACTCACATAGAGGTGAAAGTTCCTTGCAGCTTTTCTCCTAATATTGTAACATTTAAGGAGAGAGTAAACTTTTCCTTTAAAGGATATGAAGTCCCATTCGCAGACTTGAATGAATATACAGGTAGCATGTAATTGGCATTAATGATCCTTATGCAATCAAGCATTTAGGAAAAGTCAGCAAGCAAGCGATATTTAGGCAGATAGTAAGCGGTCACCAGTAAACTGTGAAGACGGATGCAAGTAGCAGAAGCATATACATGAACGCTGTTCAGGGGCATGTGTGCATTACCTGCCCTTAGATGTGTCCATGCGTACTTGGATCAACACGCTGTTTGTTTCACGAGAAATTCCTGCATGGTGTCATAGACATGATCCTCTGCTGTTTGCCATAAGAGTGCATGCTGTTCCAACAGCTAGCTCCACTGGAAGGTAGACGGCAGTGTTCTGCATGCGGCGAGACAACTGATATGTGTGCCGGCAAGCCTGTGTCTCTCGGATGCCGGTCCTCGCACGCTGCCCAGTGGATATGACGTCAGAGTCTCCTAACTCCGCCCACCGACCGGTTTCGCGCATGCGCGCTTCATCAGGGTGTGGCTTGAACAGGATGGAAATGGTCTTTATATGTCTATCATCCCAGTCCCACCCAACTGAGGTTGGGCTGGGTTACATGGATGCCGCCCCCACATCGGAGCGCTGTCTTTATAGTATACTTCTAAGTATAGGGAGGTAAGGAGAAACAGCGCAACAGGAGTCACCGCGGTCCGTACCGGCAAAGCAGGTTTTTTTTAAAAGAAAAAAAAGGCAGAATTTAAAGATCAATTAATGCGATTGTAGGGCATGGATCCTTCCTATTTCCACTACCCTATTTATTTTATATAGGTATACATACCTAAGGAGAGAACTTTTAACAGACAATAAATCCCAATAGGCGGGGAAGGGGGAAAAACAGAATGATTCTACAAAAAGCACTGTAATCCAAAATCTACATTGTGGCCCATAGGGGCCAGAGTGCGCAATCTATATATCCAACTGCACTCCTTTTGTTTTAAGATCCTATCTAAATCCCCCCTTCTTTGTGAGATGTTAAGTTTATAGATTCCCTTAACCTTTGACCCCACCAGATCACCTCCGTTAAAATCTTTATAGTGTTGTGCTAATGGAGTCGTATACTCATGATCTCTAGCATTCCGTATATGCTCACCTATCCTGGCCCATAGTGGGCGTGTTGTTTTCCCAATATAATGGGTACCACAAGGACAGGTGAGCATATACACGACTCCTTCTGTTAAGCAGTTAATGAAGGACTGTATCCGGTAGGATCTTTGTCCAAGGGAATCGGTAAACTCCTTAGTGCGATTCACCAATGGACACACCTGACAATGTCCACATCTATACATACCGTTGGGTATTGATTTTCCCAACCAAGTTGTGGGGGTAGTTCTCTTAAACTGACTTTGAACTAGTTGGTTTCTCAGGGAAGAGGCTCTCTTAGCTGTTAGATGTGGGTATTCTCCAACCAGAGAACGAATCTCAGGGGATGCAGTGAGTACTGGCCAATGCCTATTAAGAATTTCTCTCATACTGCTCCAGTGACTGCCATAGGGAGTTGGGATTCTTAGAACTGCTCTCTCCTGAGATTTCCCCAGAGGGACAGAACCACATCTATCTGTTATCAGCAGATTTGTCCTATCAAGGCTCCAAGCTCTTTTAAAGGCCTTCTTAAGGATTTTATGGGGATAGCCCCTATCTCTAAAGCGTAAATACATCTCCCTTGATTCCCTTGCAAAGGAGTCATCAGAACTGCAATTGCGGCGTAGCCGCTGAAATTCACCAATGGGAATGGATCTTACTTGACAGGGGGGATGGCAACTGGTGGCGTGTAGGACAGAGTTGCCTGCTGTGGGCTTTCTGAAGCTAGAGGAAACAAGTCTATTATTGAGCTTCCTTATCTCGAGATCTAAGAAGTTCAAACTCTCTTTGCTCACAACAAAGGTGAGCTTAATATTGAGAGAGTTATCATTCAGATCCCGAAGAAAAGCGCCCAATTCATCCTCAGTTCCTGTCTACACCATCAATATGTCATCAATATATCTTATCCATAGGGGGGCATGCCCCTGCCATAGCGGATGTTTATAGACAATTGAGCGTTCCCAGAACCCCAAGTGTAAATTCGCGTAGGCAGGAGCACAGGCCGCCCCCATGGACGTACCCCTTATCTGTTGAAAAAAAGAGCCATCAAACGTGAAACAGTTGAAACCCAATATGAATTCCAGCAGCTCAGCCACAAACTCATTATGGCATCTGTAACCTGCATGAGAGTCCTGCAGAAAAAATCTGGTTGCCCCGACCCCCTTCTCGTGCGGGATCGACGTGTACAACGATTCCACGTCGATCCCCACAAGGAGGGAGCCGGGGGGAACCGTTACCTCGTTAATGATCCTTAAAACATCAGCGGTATCGCGCACATAAGAGGGGAGTTGGGAGACAATATCCTTCAGTTTTTGATCAACAAATTTGCCTACTCTTTCCAAGGGGCCATCTACTGCTGATATGATTGGGCGACCAGGGGGTCTCACAGGATCCTTATGTATCTTTGGAAGAATGTATATTGTGGGAATCGTATATTCATTCACCACTAAATAATCATACTCATCTCTAGTGAGAACCCCCTGGTCGTATCCAGAATCTAACAGCATATTCAATTTTTTCTTAATTACCTCAAAGGGATTTGATTTCAGTTTTCGATATGTCTCCGTGTCAGAGAGCTGTCTTTTGATTTCTTCCATATAGTCATGCTCTCTCAGGAGGACTATATTACCCCCCTTGTCGCTAGGCTTAATTACCAAACAGGGTGCACTCTGTAATTCTTGTAGTGCCTTCCTTTCGGCTGCTGAGGTTTACCTGTTTGACTTTTCGCACCGAGCAGGAGACATCAAATGGGATGATTTGGCATTAAAACATCAATTCCATCTAGGATTAAAACCATTAAAAGATTAGCTAGTTCATCCCAGGGTTTCAGGCACCTTACCTCAGGCCTTGCAGATTGACCTCTAGTTCCAGAACTTGAAGCTTAAACTACTACAAAGTTGTCAGCCTTCAGGGATTGGGATTCCATTCTGGCTCTCACACTGTAAGTTCCTTTGGCTCCCTCTGCCACACCAGTTTCTATGAGGATCCAAAACCTATGCACCTCAGCCTTTCCTGACCATGGCCTCAATTCACTAAGCTTATCTCCTGTCTTTAATAACGTTTCTAGACCTATCACCATGGTGATAAGGCATGTAGTATTCAGGAAACATTTTACCTCAGGCAAACCTAAAGTTAACTCTTCTGTCTTTAAGTTAACTCTTCGATCCTTAAAATAACTCCAGAATTCTAAAGTTAAAGACAGGCTGTTAATGAATTGCATGTAAAAATAACTACAGAGGAGGTAACTTAACTACAGAGGAGGTAAATTAAGGAATGGAGAGATAAGATAACTCTCTCACTGTGTGGTGGCAAGTTTACTCTTGCCTTATTATCTCCAGCATCGGAATTTTAAAGAATGTAAGTTTCACCACCAAGCCAAATTCTGATTGTACTTCATCACTGCTGAGCACTTTCTAAGCATTTGACTTGTAAGACATCAAGGTAAGCAAGGGCTTATCATCATCCTGTTTCTTCCTCTGCTCATATTTCCATGACTCGGGGCCAGATTTATTAAAGTATTACCGACAGTTTTTCCTTCTGAAACAGTTTTAACCAGCAGGGGAACTTTTCTTCATGATAATAAGACATTTCTCAAATCCTAATTAATAGTGGCAGTTTAGCGTGAAGTTAATAGCAGTTCTACAGATTGAGCAGAGTAGGCAACACATTATTTGTGAAGTGCCCCTCCCCCTGCTGAATTCCTCACAGATGTATTGGTTAACTCAGCAACAAAAATTTCCCTCACACACTGCACTGTCTGAGAACCCTTCCTAACTCCTCCTATTTTACAACTGTTTAAAGAGAAACTGTAATCAAGAATTGAACTTCATCCCAATCAGTAGCTGACACCCCTTTCCCATGAGAAATCTTTTCCTTTTCACAAACGGTTTATCAGGGTGCTCTGTATGGCTGATATTGTGGTGAAACCCCTCCCACAGTGTGATGTCAGGACCATGGTTCTGACCTCACACTGTGGGAGCTTTGTTGCATTGTGTAAAATAACAGCTGATTACAGCTGTTTCCAACTGCCCAAAACGCCAGCAGCATCTCCTTCCACTGACATCACCTGCCAGCAGTAAAATGTCACCATGTGATAAATGTCAGAATGTAAATCAGGGAGAGGAAAGGGTAAACACTGTCTAAATCATTTATACATAATTATTGTAAAAATGAAGCACTCTTTAAGAAGGAAGCTGCATTATTTAGTGATTTCTTTAGATGTCTGAGGCAGTTCTACATGGATTTCTAAAAACCTACCAATATGAAGTCTCAGACATTCTTGATAAATGCCCTTGGATTTTGGACATTCTTCCCCACCCCACCCCCATCCTTCCAGAACATGAATTATTATTTTCAGTATTTGTTTGTTCGCTGGTGGTTCAAACAGCATTTTATTTGTTGTGAATATATATATATATATATATATATATATATATATATATATATTCAAAAGGAGGCAACAGCTCCACAGGTGAATGTAGCAACAGGTGCACGCAACAGGAGGAACCCACACCTTCAATTATAAACAAAAGTCCAAGGTTGCAGCACACACGCTCTTTTATTTAGAGCAAATTCACAGCAATACAGCACAGCAAACGTTTCGGTCGTCACGGACATCACAGGCATTGAAGAAGGTCGGTGACAAAACGTTTGCTGTGCTTTAGCTTTATTGCTGTGAATTTGCTCTAAATAAAAGAGCTTGGGTGAAAAAGTGAATTGCATGTGGCCCATGTCTACATTTATCTGACAGAGTCGCTTTCTGGAGCAAAAAGTCAATTTCTGTGAATGTATCTACTGTGTGAATTAGACAAAAGATTACATTAAGATTTTTTTTTTTTAAAGGATTCATCACATTTTCTATTTTTTCCGCCAAGTTTGGAGGATAGTCTTTGTTGTGAATAAAGGAGGAGGAATACTCACAAACAAATGAAGCTGTGCACCTCTACCATTTGAGGACAAATTTATCATGTACCAATACAAAGCCTGTGCATTACAACCACTCCCCCCCCCCCCCCCAAAAAAAAAAGTTATACTAATTGTTAAGTGATAGTAAGTTGTTTTTCCAAACACCTAAATGGTGTAATATTGGAATATGTTTAATTTGGCTATATTCCATTAACTTTCAATACAATCATGTGGCCTTATATGTTCAAGGTTTATCCCATGTGGATATTGAGATTCTACTCTAAACCAACTGCATCCCTGCAGAGACAGAGAGCTGATACCAAGAGGTTCTCCATCATGAGAAGGACTTGGCAAGGTTTCCCCTGACCCCACAATGGAGCCCCTTGCGGACCTTATTAGAAGAGATGGAATATCTTGGGGACTTTCCAGCAGGCCATTCCCCATCATTATATGATAGGTGGAACCTACAGAACCTTACCACCATTAGCCAATTTCTATTTGGTGGCCTATACCTGCCCATGAAATAGCCTTTGAGTCAATTGTCCAATTACTTTTGAGCCCTGAAATGAAGGTATTGTGTTAAAAATGGTTTAGTTGCCTCACATTGTATGCAATCATTTTGTTCACCTCACTGAATTAAAGCTGAAATTCTGCACTTCAACTGCTTTTAAGTTCATTTAAAAATTCATTGTGGTAATGTACAGAACCAAACTTAGGCCCCATTCACACTTGCGTTTCTCTGCCAAACGGACCGGATGACCTGACCGGATGACCTGACCGGATCTGGATCGGATCCAGATCCGGTCAGGTTGCATCAGGTGTACATCAGGCTGCGATCCGGATCCGTTTGGCAAAAGAGAGTACAAATAAATAAACATTTTGGGGTCTGGGAGGTCAGCAGAAGGTGCACCTGTGGAATCAGGTCCTCCGCTGTTTAGGCCTCACCTCCACCTCCGACATACTGCCAAACAGCTCCAGCACGTTAAAGTCACTGCTGCTCCACTACAAAATGCTTCCCATGTGTCCCCATCTAAAATCGCCGCTAGAATACGCATAGGAAGTGGGGTAGAACGTCAGGTGTTTGTAGCCAGTGTGTTCTGTGGTTCCGTTTCCCATTGCTTTCTATTTCCGAATGGTGCAGTCAGGCTCCGGTCTGGGTGCGTGGGCCGGATGATCCGGACCGAAAAATAGTGCATGTTGGAAAAGTGCCGGGAGTCCGGATCCGGTCTGGCTCCGTACTGTACGGAACGGATGCGTGTGAACGTCCGCATAGCAATGCAAAGTACGTTCCGTTTGTACAGTATACGGTCCGGATCCAGGCCGGCGAATCCGGACAGGGAACGCTAATGTGAACCGGGCCTTAGAAAATAAGTTATTTCTGTCCAAATATTTATGGACCTGTGTATGGAGCCAGAGAGGCTTTTCAAAATGGACAGCTCAAATTCCCCACTCAATTTTAGGTGACGCTTCTCAACAGGAAGTTTCCTTCATACATGGTGGTCCTGCCCAGTGGTGGCAGATTTTTGGTCTAAAGTTTCCTCGCTTATACACAATGTTCTTCAGTGTAAGATGTATAAAGACCCCAAATTGTCACTGTTGGGATACACGCCTGGGTCCCTGAAATATGCTTTCCACAAACTCATTCAGATCACACTGGTTGCCGCAAAGCATCAAATTACTTCTCAGTGGTTAAAATCAGATCTCAGTGATGCTCGATTGTTATCGGATGTCAATGACATTCTGGTGAATGATAAAGTAGCAGCACTGTATAATGATGCAATGCACCACTTTCTTATGGTTTGGACACAATAAGATGGGGTGTTTGAGTGTTCATTCAATGTTTTTAAACTAATGGTCTTCATGTATTGTATAGTCAATAACTGGTTGAATTCTTGTTTTGTAAGGCCTTTTGATAGATCTACTGCAGTCATCCCTCCTTTCTAAGTAATTCACATTGTCATTATTGATCTTTATACTTTATGTAGGTTTGTACTGTTATGTATCAAGCTAATGCCTAATATACTGGCATATGTTGCGACCTGTCTAGGCCTGTTTTAAAAAATGTAATAAAAATCTTTGAATGTAAAATCATTTTTCAGCACCTAGCAATTAAAAAAGTACTAACAAGTAAGTAAAAAAGTAATATCAAAGTAATTTTGAGTATTTTCTTGCTTGGTGTGGGCTTTAAAGGTATTTTATTAGTAAGTTTTGAAAATATCTCCTTGGAGAAAACTCAGGAGAAAAGTTAATAGAATATGGACCAATGTGGTTTGCGAGTCTACATTTTTGAAAGTTAAATCCTCCCCCTGCCATAGCTTCGGGATTTGTATAACTTGTTGCAATACAAAGTTTTGGTGGCTTGCTCTGGTGCCCGTCCTTCCTGAGCCACTATCCCCCCACACTCAATCCCCTACAGAAGGGCCTTTTCCAATCAATGTTTGATCAAGAAAATTACTGAATATCAATTGAAGAGCCCTCCTTTTTCAATAGATCTGTTAGAGTCAATGTTTTTATAAAATCTAGTATGTAATGTATTACAAATGTTAATTGTTAATCACACAGATAGGTAGTAAATCCAACCTATTGTAACTGGCGTTTCTAAATATTTTCTCATATTTAGTTTGAATCTACTAGGCCATTAGGAATCCCCAGAATGATTCACAATATACTCTGAACAATGAGAGCTTAGGGATCATTCACACTAGTAAGTGCTTTGAAATGCATCAAAATGCATGGATAAAAACGTGTGAATTGGGTTAGTGAGTTATTTCCATGAGTTTTAATCACTCCCGATGAGTTGAAATGCACTGCACAGCAACTCACTGTTGTAGTATGAATGATAAAATGAAAGTCTCCCGTTATCACATTTAATGCACACTATGGCCCATGTGGAATTAACTTTTTCTCCTGAGTTATCTCCTAGGAGATAATATTCAGATTCTCTTTAAATAACTTTTAAGCATTTTATAGATTAAAAAGTACTATCAACATGTCTTTGAGTAATTTATTTTTGTTTTTACTTGCTGGTGGTTTAAAAAGCATTTTAGGACAAGGTGTGAAAATAGTGCCTAGGAGGAAAAGTGAAATGCATATGGGCCCATGTGCAGTGTGTCAAAACTCACAGCAACTCACATAGTGTGAATGAGTCCTTTTGGTCTCATGTCCCAAAAACTAGCACCAAAACAAAACTACTTCACAAATACTGTATAGTCATTTTCTTATCATGCTCAGAAGAAACATGAGCAAACATTTTTCAGTTATTTTATATAATGTGACAAGCAAGCTAGTTTAGAATTCTCACAAAGGGAACATTCCAGTTCTCATCTGAATGTCACTTTAAAGAACCTAGACCATACATAATTCAGACTACATTCTTAATTCATAATTATTATCTAAAATGAATGCTTGTCTAATGACTTTGATGTTTCTCTTTTATTAATGTTTCTCTCCCATTTATGTAGCAGTTGAAAGGCTCACCACGCATAAGACACTTACTTCTAAAGTAGCCTATCCAAAGAAACATGGGAATATACGTATGCAAGTCCTAGGTTATACAAGGAAAATTATCTCATATAAAGGCAAAGCAACAATATGCTCTGAGACTAACTGTACTTGCTTATAGAGGTTAAGTTTAGGCAACCAGATTTTGTGTTTCATAGGCCCAAGATATTCTATGTTCTGTAGAGGACACATCCAGAAAGAAAGGCTGTTCAGGCTGCGAAGGCACAAGATATTTGCCCAAAGCTCTTATAGTCTGGAAAAGTAGGTATAATATATATATATACAGTATATGCACTGAGTATGGGGTATATAACCATGTATTTATTACATGATTTGTTAACCCCCCCCCCCCCCCACCCAAAAAAAGGGGGGTATTTTCCCTTAAGAATAAAAACATTTTAAAACGGGGTGTTTTTTTTAGCACCCAATACAATAACTTAAAAACTGTTTCTTAAGCAACAGAAATGTAGTAAAGACTGGGCACAGGTAGAATATTTATTGAAAATAAGTGTTTCTATATACATAACAACTATGACCAGGGCCCATATGCAATTGGATTTTTCTCCTCAGTTTTCTCCCAGGAGATAATTTTCATTTGGTCTTTAAAACAACATTTAAGCATTTTACAATTGAAAAGGTACCCAAAAGTTCGGGGAAAAGCACTAGCAAAATTATTGTGAGCATTTTCTTGCTTGCTGGTGGTTTCAAAGGAATTTTATGACTAGGTGTGAAAATACCACCTAGGAGAAAACTCAGCAGAAAAAGTGAATTGCATATGGGCCCAGGTGAGAAACCACAATTACAAGCAGTACATAACTATTTAACTAACTAGGTTATGGCTGCACTTGGGGACCAGAAGGGGTTTATGCACTGCACAAAGTATTGCAGTCACTAACTCTTCCTGATCCCCAAGTGCAGCCATTAACCCCTCCTGCTCCCCAAGTGCAGCCATTAACCCCTCCTGCTCCCCAAGTTGGTTCCCGATTGCAGCCAGAAACCATTTGTGGTCCCCAAGTGCAAGGCTCCCCTTGGTAATCAGTGCAGTCAGAATCTGACCCCTCCACATTGGTACTTAATGTGTCCAGTATATATCCCCCTTATCCCTCCCTTAGTAATCAGCATGGCCAGTATCCTCCCCGCTCTTTTGTCTCCCCCCCCCCCAATTAGGTTCAGTATTGCTCCTTGTTCCTTAACCACAGCACATTCATGGGTCTTAAGCCCTTAACCTCCTGGGGGATACAATTATATCGCCCAGGAGGTGGCGCAGCACTATTTTTAAATTTTTTTTATTTTTTAAATCATGTAGCGAGCCCAGGGCTCGCTACATGATAGCCGCTGTGCAGCGGCATCCCCCCACCCCCTCCGATCGCCTCCGGCATACAAAGCAAACAGGAAATCCCGTTCAGAACGGGATTTCCTGTTTGGCTTTCCCCGTCGCCACGGCGACGATCGGGATGACGTCATCGACGTCAACGACGTCGTGACGTCAGAGGGAGTCTCGATCCACCCCTCAGCGCTGCCTGGCACTGATTGGCCAGGCTGCGCAGGGGGTCTTGGGGGGGGAAAGCGGCACGGCACGGTGAGTAGCGGCGAATCAGCGTGGAGCGGCGGCGATCGGTATATACACGCAGCTAGCAAAGTGCAAGCTGCGTGCAACAAAAAAAAAATTATGCAAATCGGCCCACCAGGGCCTGAGAAAACCTCTGTGGCGGCTTACCCCGAGCTCAGCTCGGGATTATCCCCCAGAGGGTTAAGATTCCTGTGAATTTTTGCATTTCAGCTTTGTCGCTATTGATTTTGTCACTATTGGTTCAGTTTCAGCTCCTGTGTATTTGTGCTGTAGAAGCAATTGCACAACGTGACCCTGAATTGGCTAAAAAGCTGTATCTGCAGCCTTATATATAAGTAACAGTTTTAAAACACCTCACAATACATTATTTGGCTCATATTGGTTAAAATGATACTACATATGCCATACTTCATCACTAGTTGGGGATGTAGCATACCATTATCGCCAGCCTGTGTGTCTGTAGCGATTGCATGCACAGTTTGTGGACCCCAGTGCCCAGTGCTGTACAGATTCAGTGCAGTCAATGTTGATCTCCCCGCTCCCTCCCTGCCAGGGCACCCACCTCTCTATCTCTCCCCCCTTCCCCATTTACATACCGTATATACAGAGAGAACACAGTGGAGCACACATACCTGTACCATCTCCGGGCACCAGGTCCTCTCATCTCCTCTTCACTTGAGCTGGCACCCAAATTTGTTATGTATATCAATGCTAAATTAGGGAACATGTCAAAAAATAACTTTCTTAAAAGATCTTAGTTTTTGAGAGAGACTATTTTAAATTTTAAAGGGGGGAAAAACACATTAAAAACAAGCAATGTTGGATTGCAGCAGCTTTGGTCTTTGGTGTAATTTTAGTGAAAGACACCATTCAGGCACAAATCTTCAACAGCAACACTCTATAGATCAATCATTCATGCACTCCTCATGCACTTAGAAGGGCCCTTCTTAAAATTAATAAAAAGCAAAAACAAAAATATAAAAATTGTAAAAAATAAAATATAAAAAAATATATAAGTATCAGGCTATACAGGAGATAATGAGTTGTTAATCTCTCTATAGAATCATATATGTCCTTTCAACTTTTCTGATAGCACCAATACAAGTTTCCTTGTCAAAAAATAGGTGTTAGTCCGGCAAATTGTGATCCAATGTACATACAGTGGTGCACAAACAGTTCCTTGTCAGAAAATTAATACACACACCTCGTGTGCTAGAATACTGGTGCTGGAGCGGACTGTATAGAACTCACGTGTTCCCCCATGTGTGTCCTCACAGATCTGAGGTTTGGATGGTACTCCTCCGTCTCTCTCACACAGAATGATAGCGGTGGCGGTGGTTCCAAGTTCCGGCTTCTTGCCTCACATCAGCCTCACACCCGCAGGTTCATCCAGAGCGCGTCACTTCCGCCAGAAGATACAGCGGGCTGCTCTCTCAGTACTTCCGCCAGGTTAGGCTTCGCTGGGCTTTGCTTACAAGCGGTGACGTCACCTCGAGGTCTCTGAACTTTAGCTTTCAGGCAGCAGCTGCGCGCAAGCTGCCAACCCAGTTCAGACCTTGTGCCCACAATAAATTAGCAGTAAATTGTGTTGCCCACAAACGGCAACAGTAGCTCTCCACCTCTACGCGTTTCAAGCACTAAAACGGTGGCCTTCTTCAGGAGGGTTTTTAGCTTATGAAGCCATCCGCCATCTTCATTCATATATATACCTTATATAAGTCCGCCCCTCCATTTGTCATTAAGGGCAAAGTTCATCCTAATCAGTTTCATTTATTTAAAACATGAGGTACACATGGAGAGTCCCCAAATATTTTTAAAAATATGTTATAGTATAGATTTCTTAATAATAATCCATTATCATCCTGTGCCTGAATACAAATACAGCGTTCCTCCTCTTACACACAATTCAAGTGCATACATGATCCATTAGCACCTCCCTCATATCAAGTACTGATAATGTACAGTCCAAATCACAGATCATCCCCACTTTCTACACAGAGCAACATTCCCATATATTCACTGGTGCTTTATTTTAAAAAAATGCAAAAAGCTCCATTTCACTATTTAATCCCTTTGGGATCAAGGTATCTAATTGGAAAATCCACTTGGATTCATTTCTGGACATTTTATGAATATAATTGCCCCCTCTCTGATCAGGTTCCACTACTTCTACCCCAAAGAATATAGTTCCCCTTAAACTCCCATTATGTTGTTCCTTATAATGTTTAGATAGTGGATGCCCCTCATTCTTCTTTTCAATATTATTAAAATGTTCCCCCACCCGTCTCTGAAGTGATCTCTTGGTTCTCCCAATGTACCTCTTGCGGCAGGGACACTGGACACAATAAATCACCCCAGCTGTAGTACATGTGATAAAATCTCTGATCTTATATTTCACCATATCCAGTGCCTCAATTTCCATTATCCTACCTGGATTACTGGTCCTTCTGCAATTCAAACAGGTTCCACATCTTACAAAGCCCCCCCTATCCCTTACTCCGCTACCCTTTGGGGGAAACCCCTCATTCGCCGCTGTGGCTATGGATAGCCCCAAATTCGGTGCCTTTTTAAAGATCACTTTGGGTCTGTCTGGCAACCTCTCTCCCAATAACTTATCTTCTTTTAGGACGTCCCAATGTTTCTGGAATATATTCACAACCTTTTTTGATTGGGCCGTATATTGTAGCACCACATTGAACTCATTTCCCTCCATACTGTTCCAGTCCTGCACATTCCTAGGACCCAACAATTGGTTACGTTCTTTCTGCCTTATTTCTTCCTGTGATTGATATACCCTTTCATTAGGATATCCCTTATCAAGGAAGCAGCTCACGAGTTTCTCGGACTCTTTATCATAATTCTCTATATTTGTACAATTACGTCTGAGTCTCGTGAACTGCCCCTTGGGGATATTATTTAACCAGCGTGGCAAGTGACAACTAGTATATAAAATATAACTATTAACATCGACATTTTTTTGAAAGGTTTTAGTGCTTAGAGAGTCATTTGCCACAAACACTTCCAAATCCAAAAAATTTACTTTATGTTTGCTGATATCCACAGTGAACCTGATGTTCCAATCATTCGTGTTTATATCTTTCACGTATTTCTCCAATGACTGAGCATCTCCTCTCCACACCATCAACACATCGTCGATGAAACGACGCCACAGGACCAGGTCCGCACCAGGACCTCGCACCCCATAAACATAAAGTTCCTCCCAATAGGACATGAATAAATTTGCGTAGGCCGGTGCGAACCTGGTCCCCATCGCCGTCCCACCGACCTGCAGATACCACTTCTCATCATACTGGAAATAGTTATGTTCCAGTATGAATCTTATTGCTTTCAAAATAAAATTCTTTTGTGATATGTTTATCTCATCGTCCTTACTCAAATAGTAGTCGACCGCCTCCAATCCCCTGTCATGATGAATAATGGTATACAGGGATGCTACATCCATAGTGCAAAGTGTCCAGCCCCCTTCCCACTGTAGACCTCCCAAGGCATTCAGTATATGTTTGGTGTCTTCAATATACGCCTTTGTCTTTCTGACTGATTTTTGTAGAAAGGTATCTACATACCTTGAAAGGTTTGCGGTCAGGGAATTTATACCCGACACAATTGGTCGGCCCGGGGGATTCCCCAGGTCCTTATGTACCTTTGGCAGATGATAGAACAGCGGCTTTCTGGGAAATTTAATATTCAAAAAGTCAAATTCCTTCTGATTTAAAATTTCACCTTGCAGCCCTTCGTCCAATAATTTCTCCAATTCTTTTGCAAATTTGGCTGTGGGCATTTGAAAACCTGGTAGAGAAAGATATCAGGCGTATGAAAATTAATAAGTTTGGAAATGACAACCTAACACGCGGTGAGAGGAAGGCTATGAGGGAGCTGCGGAATGATTCTGAAATAACAATCCGCCCGGCTGATAAAGGTGGGGGGATTGTGATACAGGATACAGATACATACCAAGTGGAGGCATTGAGGCTGTTAAATGATCCAGAGACATACTGCGTCTTGGGTCAGGACCCCACAGCCAAATTTGCAAAAGAATTGGAGAAATTATTGGACGAAGGGCTGCAAGGTGAAATTTTAAATCAGAAGGAATTTGACTTTTTGAATATATTCCAGAAACATTGGGACGTCCTAAAAGAAGATAAGTTATTGGGAGAGAGGTTGCGAGACAGACCCAAAGTGATCTTTAAAAAGGCACCGAATTTGGGGCTATCCATAGCCACAGCGGCGAATGAGGGGTTTCCCCCAAAGGGTAGCGGAGTAAGGGATAGGGGGGGCTTTGTAAGATGTGGAACCTGTTTGAATTGCAGAAGGACCAGTAATCCAGGTAGGATAATGGAAATTGAGGCACTGGATATGGTGAAATATAAGATCAGAGATTTTATCACTTGTACTACAGCTGGGGTGATTTATTGTGTCCAGTGTCCCTGCCGCAAGAGGTACATTGGGAGAACCAAGAGATCACTTCAGAGACGGGTGGGGGAACATTTTAATAATATTGAAAAGAAGAATGAGGGGCATCCACTATCTAAACATTATAAGGAACAACATAATGGGAGTTTAAGGGGAACTATATTCTTTGGGGTAGAAGTAGTGGAACCTGATCAGAGAGGGGGCAATTATATTCATAAAATGTCCAGAAATGAATCCAAGTGGATTTTCCAATTAGATACCTTGATCCCAAAGGGATTAAATAGTGAAATGGAGCTTTTTGCATTTTTTTAAAATAAAGCACCAGTGAATATATGGGAATGTTGCTCTGTGTAGAAAGTGGGGATGATCTGTGATTTGGACTGTACATTATCAGTACTTGATATGAGGGAGGTGCTAATGGATCATGTATGCACTTGAATTGTGTGTAAGAGGAGGAACGCTGTATTTGTATTCAGGCACAGGATGATAATGGATTATTATTAAGAAATCTATACTATAACATATTTTTAAAAATATTTGGGGACTCTCCATGTGTACCTCATGTTTTAAATAAATGAAACTGATTAGGATGAACTTTGCCCTTAATGACAAATGGAGGGGCGGACTTATATAAGGTATATATATGAATGAAGATGGCGGATGGCTTCATAAGCTAAAAACCCTCCTGAAGAAGGCCACCGTTTTAGTGGTTGAAACGCGTAGAGGTGGAGAGCTACTGTTGCCGTTTGTGGGCAACACAATTTACTGCTAATTTATTGTGGGCACAAGGTCTGAACTGGGTTGGCAGCTTGCGCGCAGCTGCTGCCTGAAAGCTAAAGTTCAGAGACCTCGAGGTGACGTCACCGCTTGTAAGCAAAGCCCAGCGAAGCCTAACCTGGCGGAAGTACTAAGAGAGCAGCCCGCTGTATCTTCTGGCGGAAGTGACGCGCTCTGGATGAACCTGCGGGTGTGAGGCTGATGTGAGGCAAGAAGCCGGAACTTGGAACCACCGCCACCGCTATCATTCTGTGTGAGAGAGACGGAGGAGTACCATCCAAACCTCAGATCTGTGAGGACACACATGGGGGAACACGTGAGTTCTATACAGTCCGCTCCAGCACCAGTATTCTAGCACACGAGGTGTGTGTATTAATTTTCTGACAAGGAACTGTTTGTGCACCACTGTATGTACATTGGATCACAATTTGCCGGACTAACACCTATTTTTTGACAAGGAAACTTGTATTGGTGCTATCAGAAAAGTTGAAAGGACATATATGATTCTATAGAGAGATTAACAACTCATTATCTCCTGTATAGCCTGATACTTATATATTTTTTTATATTTTATTTTTTACAATTTTTATATTTTTGTTTTTGCTTTTTATTAATTTTAAGAAGGGCCCTTCTAAGTGCATAAGGAGTGCATGAATGATTGATCTATAGAGTGTTGCTGTTGAAGATTTGTGCCTGAATGGTGTGTTTTAGACTATTATTAATAAACGTTCTTTGGAGATTCTCTAGCGCGTGTTATTTGTGTTTAAACTGTGTTTTTGATTTGGAGGGGTTGAGGGAGTCCCTTTTATAACACGCAGCTGAGCAGTGGTTATCTACTGCACTTTGGTCCACCTTTGCGCTTGGTCTGTTCACATATATTGATATATCTGTATCATCCCTCTAACCATGGCAGCAGGTGGAAATTTGTGGGATTATAGATCCCATCAGGAAAATCGAATTAGAAACTTTTTTAGTGGAATGGATTTAAAGGATGAGATTAGAGGTAACGGTGTTATTGAACACTTGAAGGAATTAGAGGAACTACTTGTAAAAGAAACAAAGAATGTTTGGGAGGTGGCATCTTTAGAGAAATATTTGGAGTGGGAAGTAGCCCCGGTGGGCTTGGCAGTGACTAAAACTTTATCGGAAGATTTGGCAGATGAGGACACACTGGCTAAATGGGAATACATGTTCCATGTATTTTCCATGGAAATAGTTCAATTTGTGATGGATGCGAGAAAGCACAAATAAAGAATGCGGGATTAGAAATTAAAGATATACAGCAGGTGTTAATACCATTTAAGTCCATGAAGGAATATCGAACTATGGAGGTGAGTATAAGGAGCAGACTGGAAACTTTAGAAAAAGAAATAGTTAATAAAAAAACAAAAAAATTTGCTAGAGACTCGATCCCCATAAATGAGTTAGAGGATCTTAGAATAATGGTGGAAGAAAGCATAGAAGGAGAGAATTCTGGGGGGAATACGATGTGTGGGACATTGGAGACTATTGACGAAACGGGTGAAGGGGAGGGGGTGGTGGAAGGGGTGGGGAGAGGTGCTGGATGTTCCACATTACAGGGAATGGAAATAGAGATTGGGGAAGATGAAGAGGATGATTTGAGTGGGGATGAGACGAGTGGAGATGAGATCCAAGTAAGTATCCATAAATCCCAACGTAAACCCCGGAATCAGGAGAAACCCCAAAACATTAATAACAACAGTGGTAGGGCTCTCAATGGAGCTAGAATTTCAGAGGCCGGTTTGGGTCTCATGAGTCCTGTAGGATACAATGTTCCTGTGTCAAACAGGTACTCAACCCTTATTCGAAGCCCGGAGGGGGAGAACACAGAGAGAAGAAGGAATAGGATTGAGAGAGGACATACGGAGGAAAGAAGGAACAGAACACCAAGTGGTCCCCCGTTAAGGGGACAGGGTGCTTATCAAAGAAATAGAAAGAGTTCCGGTAATAGACAGACCCCGATTAGAACACCTTATCAAACCCCAAGAAACCACAGTACTAAGAGAGTAAGAAATAGAAATAATATAATAGTGGAGGAACCACGTAATTCAATTAGCCAATATTTTTTAAGAATGCCCCGGGGAAAAAACGGGAAAGGGGATGTAGGGGAGGTAGGAAGAGGGGTAAAAAAGAGACTATAGAGGTTCCCAGTGTGGGGGGGGCTGGTGGAGTATTCAACTTAAGCAAACGGACACTGGAGAAGGAGGAATCCAATCTCCTATCTAAAGGATTAAAATTTGCACCGAATAACAGAGCTGACAAGTTTGAAACTTATGTCAATGTAAAGAAATTTATGAGGCGACTTTGTCTAAAAAAGTATTTTTTAAAAAATCCCGCTGAAGGGGAAGTAGAGCAATCTAGATTTTTACATACCTCTTTAAAAAACCCCTCTACCTTCTTCCCGCAATCAGAATATAGTGATGCCATGAAGGCATTTGAAAACCTGGTAGAGAAAGATATCAGGCGTATGAAAATTAATAAGTTTGGAAATGACAACCTAACACGCGGTGAGAGGAAGGCTATGAGGGAGCTGCGGAATGATTCTGAAATAACAATCCGCCCGGCTGATAAAGGTGGGGGGATTGTGATACAGGATACAGATACATACCAAGTGGAGGCATTGAGGCTGTTAAATGATCCAGAGACATACTGCGTCTTGGGTCAGGACCCCACAGCCAAATTTGCAAAAGAATTGGAGAAATTATTGGACGAAGGGCTGCAAGGTGAAATTTTAAATCAGAAGGAATTTGACTTTTTGAATATTAAATTTCCCAGAAAGCCGCTGTTCTATCATCTGCCAAAGGTACATAAGGACCTGGGGAATCCCCCGGGCCGACCAATTGTGTCGGGTATAAATTCCCTGACCGCAAACCTTTCAAGGTATGTAGATACCTTTCTACAAAAATCAGTCAGAAAGACAAAGGCGTATATTGAAGACACCAAACATATACTGAATGCCTTGGGAGGTCTACAGTGGGAAGGGGGCTGGACACTTTGCACTATGGATGTAGCATCCCTGTATACCATTATTCATCATGACAGGGGATTGGAGGCGGTCGACTACTATTTGAGTAAGGACGATGAGATAAACATATCACAAAAGAATTTTATTTTGAAAGCAATAAGATTCATACTGGAACATAACTATTTCCAGTATGATGAGAAGTGGTATCTGCAGGTCGGTAGGACGGCGATGGGGACCAGGTTCGCACCGGCCTACGCAAATTTATTCATGTCCTATTGGGAGGAACTTTATGTTTATGGGGTGCGAGGTCCTGGTGCGGACCTGGTCCTGTGGC
This sequence comes from Hyperolius riggenbachi, assembly GCF_040937935.1. Lineage (NCBI taxonomy): Eukaryota > Metazoa > Chordata > Amphibia > Anura > Hyperoliidae > Hyperolius > Hyperolius riggenbachi. Next base: position 228,779,058 of record NC_090648.1, read on the forward strand.
GTCGTTTCATCGACGATGTGTTGATGGTGTGGAGAGGAGATGCTCAGTCATTGGAGAAATACGTGAAAGATATAAACACGAATGATTGGAACATCAGGTTCACTGTGGATATCAGCAAACATAAAGTAAATTTTTTGGATTTGGAAGTGTTTGTGGCAAATGACTCTCTAAGCACTAAAACCTTTCAAAAAAATGTCGATGTTAATAGTTATATTTTATATACTAGTTGTCACTTGCCACGCTGGTTAAATAATATACCCAAGGGGCAGTTCACGAGACTCAGACGTAATTGTACAAATATAGAGGATTATGATAAAGAGTCCGAGAAACTCGTGAGCTGCTTCCTTGATAAGGGATATCCTAATGAAAGGGTATATCAATCACAGGAAGAAATAAGGCAGAAAGAACGTAACCAATTGTTGGGTCCTAGGAATGTGCAGGACTGGAACAGTATGGAGGGAAATGAGTTCAATGTGGTGCTACAATATACGGCCCAATCAAAAAAGGTTGTGAATATATTCCAGAAACATTGGGACGTCCTAAAAGAAGATAAGTTATTGGGAGAGAGGTTGCCAGACAGACCCAAAGTGATCTTTAAAAAGGCACCGAATTTGGGGCTATCCATAGCCACAGCGGCGAATGAGGGGTTTCCCCCAAAGGGTAGCGGAGTAAGGGATAGGGGGGGCTTTGTAAGATGTGGAACCTGTTTGAATTGCAGAAGGACCAGTAATCCAGGTAGGATAATGGAAATTGAGGCACTGGATATGGTGAAATATAAGATCAGAGATTTTATCACTTGTACTACAGCTGGGGTGATTTATTGTGTCCAGTGTCCCTGCCGCAAGAGGTACATTGGGAGAACCAAGAGATCACTTCAGAGACGGGTGGGGGAACATTTTAATAATATTGAAAAGAAGAATGAGGGGCATCCACTATCTAAACATTATAAGGAACAACATAATGGGAGTTTAAGGGGAACTATATTCTTTGGGGTAGAAGTAGTGGAACCTGATCAGAGAGGGGGCAATTATATTCATAAAATGTCCAGAAATGAATCCAAGTGGATTTTCCAATTAGATACCTTGATCCCAAAGGGATTAAATAGTGAAATGGAGCTTTTTGCATTTTTTTAAAATAAAGCACCAGTGAATATATGGGAATGTTGCTCTGTGTAGAAAGTGGGGATGATCTGTGATTTGGACTGTACATTATCAGTACTTGATATGAGGGAGGTGCTAATGGATCATGTATGCACTTGAATTGTGTGTAAGAGGAGGAACGCTGTATTTGTATTCAGGCACAGGATGATAATGGATTATTATTAAGAAATCTATACTATAACATATTTTTAAAAATATTTGGGGACTCTCCATGTGTACCTCATGTTTTAAATAAAAGAAACTGATTAGGATGAACTTTGCCCTTAATGACAAATGGAGGGGCGGACTTATATAAGGTATATATATGAATGAAGATGGCGGATGGCTTCATAAGCTAAAAACCCTCCTGAAGAAGGCCACCGTTTTAGTGGTTGAAACGCGTAGAGGTGGAGAGCTACTGTTGCCGTTTGTGGGCAACACAATTTACTGCTAATTTATTGTGGGCACAAGGTCTGAACTGGGTTGGCAGCTTGCGCGCAGCTGCTGCCTGAAAGCTAAAGTTCAGAGACCTCGAGGTGACGTCACCGCTTGTAAGCAAAGCCCAGCGAAGCCTAACCTGGCGGAAGTACTGAGAGAGCAGCCCGCTGTATCTTCTGGCGGAAATGACGCGCTCTGGATGAACCTGCGGGTGTGAGGCTGATGTGAGGCAAGAAGCCGGAACTTGGAACCACCGCCACCGCTATCATTCTGTGTGAGAGAGACGGAGGAGTACCATCCAAACCTCAGATCTGTGAGGACACACATGGGGGAACACGTGAGTTCTATACAGTCCGCTCCAGCACCAGTATTCTAGCACACGAGGTGTGTGTATTAATTTTCTGACAAGGAACTGTTTGTGCACCACTGTATGTACATTGGATCACAATTTGCCGGACTAACACCTATTTTTTGACAAGGAAACTTGTATTGGTGCTATCAGAAAAGTTGAAAGGACATATATGATTCTATAGAGAGATTAACAACTCATTATCTCCTGTATAGCCTGATACTTATATATTTTTTTATATTTTATTTTTTACAATTTTTATATTTTTGTTTTTGCTTTTTATTAATTTTAAGAAGGGCCCTTCTAAGTGCATGAGGAGTGCATGAATGATTGATCTATAGAGTGTTGCTGTTGAAGATTTGTGCCTGAATGGTGTGTTTTAGACTATTATTAATAAACGTTCTTTGGAGATTCTCTAGCGCGTGTTATTTGTGTTTAAACTGTGTTTTTGATTTGGAGGGGTTGAGGGAGTCCCTTTTATAACACGCAGCTGAGCAGTGGTTATCTACTGCACTTTGGTCCACCTTTGCGCTTGGTCTGTTCACATAATTTTAGTGAAAGATTGTGAAAATGGTTTGAGCAATTTGGCTCAGCCACAAAATCAATGGGCTTTATTCACTAAACGGTGACATCTCATATCACAGTCGCGCTAGCGTTTCCGCGTGCATTGAGTTATCACAGTTTAGTGAATCAAGCCCACTGTGTTAAAACTACATCACCAATATGTAAGAAAGTGTTGTTCTAAAGGACAAAATTGCAAAAATACCAATGTGAATCATTTGCTTTCTTGAGTTATAAACTGGTCTGACCAAGCTACCATTTGCTTTTTAGCTTTGCCACAGGAGCAGTGAAAACCAAGTTCTGTGGCAGCTGTGTAGACATAGCTGGTGCACGACAACACACTGCACACAGAAGTGTAGCGTGGCCTTTGGATATGTCTCGTGTCAGTGCTGTCTGTCTAGTACTGTATTATGTCCAGTTGTGGATGTTTTTATTGTAGAATGGGGCTGCAAGTACAGATTTAGGACTTGGCACTTCCCATACACATAGTGTAATGATCCGCTCAGCTGTCTGCACAGGCAGACAGCTGTTTGACCATTTTTTTAGGTCTGAATGCTGCAGGTCTCTGGAAAAGAGACCTGTCTTCGCTTTGCAAGTTTCAGAGTTGCTCTGCTGAGGAATTTGCATACACTTGTCTAATGGATTGCGGAGATGCCGCCGTGCGGTCTGGCAGTGGGGCGGCTGTCTCCGCGGTCAGAGCGGCGGTTTCCGCACAGCAGCATGCCTCTGGTTTGCCTGGGCCTTCTAGTGCACACAGATAGAGAGCTACGTGCGGGCGGGCTAGAAGGCAAGTCCTTTTTGCCAGTAGGAGAGCGATCAGCTGAGCAGGTCGGTCAGCTGATCCCACCGCGCTTACTGATTGGCTGAGTGGCGCAGGGCGGTGCGGAGGAGCGCTGCAGTATATATAGATCTTGCTGGTCAGTCTCTGGTTGTCTGCCATTGCGAATACTTACGTGTGAGCACTCAGACCTCAGTCAGATCCCAAAGTGTGTTAGAACCAGGTGGACCTGGAAATTCACACTTAGCCAGATTACTGCTGTGTTATACTTTAGACCAGTTCCGGGGTGTTGAGACCAAGGACCTCACACCCAAGCTTAGGATCACTGTGTCATTGCTGTGTTATACTTTAGACCAGTTCCGGGGTGTTGAGACCAAGGACCTCACACCCAAGCTTAGGATCACTGTGTCATTACTGTGTTATACTTTTGACCAGTTCCGGGGTGTTGAGACCAAGGACCTCACACCCAAGCTTAGGATTACTGTGTCATTGCTGAGTTATTCTCTAGACTAGTTCCTGGGTGTCGAGACCAAGGACCTCATACCTCAGACTAGGACTGTGCTTTATATCTGTTATGACGATTTGCTCTGTCGACCTCTCTCTTGCTTTCTGATTCGATATCTGCCTACCTGTTGCCAAACCCTGCCTGTACCCGGTTACCGAATCAACCTTCTGTCTCTGTACCTTATCTGCTCGTGTGTTGCCGACCTGGCCTGCCCGACCCTCCAGGCTGTCACTCATCCCTTGAGTGCTCAGTCTATCTGTACTAGTTGTGACACTATTCCACCAAGTGTCAGTTAGCTGTTAGGACTCCTGCTCCTCAGAGAGTCCGGCCTGCTAGCAGCCAGTGGCCTCTACTCCTCTGGAGTCTCCTGGCTGCAGTACAGTCTATTATCTGATCACCAAGTATCACTGGTTGCCAGGTTCTCTCTATTCCCCTCTCTCAAGGAAATAGTCCCTGCACAGCCGAGGGCCACCTACCCCTCAGGTGGTTCCTGGCCGAGCTGCCTGTGTCTCCCGCCTCACGGGAGATAGCCTACAGTTACACCAAACACTTACACTTCATTAGGTGTCTAGAGGTTAGTCATACTTGTATTATTGGTGATTCTGCAGATCATCCATAATCAAGTATACATCTGTAATTATTGATGATTCTGCAGATCATCAATAATCAGATTCTCTCTGTGTGCTGACACCAATTGTTACAGAACGGCAGACCTAAAAAAAACCAAAATGGACACACTCAACAGCCGTCTTGAGGGACTAACCACCTCGGTGGAGAATTTCATCAGGGTGTTGGACAGCCAACAGACCCAGATTACTGCTTTGTCTGGGTCCATACAAGTCCTTCAAATGGCTGTGAATGCAGTGTGATCTCCTCCAGTTACAGACTTGCGTATATCTGTACCCGAAAGGTTTTCTGGTCATAGATCTGACTTTCAGAACTTTAGAAATCGAGTATTGTCTTATTTTGAGTTGAGACCCAATTTATCGGGAACTGAGGCACAGAGAATTACGTTTATTAAGACCCTTTTGTCAGGGGACTCACAAACATGGGCATATAGCCTCCAGGCAGGGCATGAGGCTTTGTCATCAGTTGAGGAATTTTTTAAGGCTATGGCCATAATTTACGATGATCCGGACATCGCTTCTACCGCTGAGCAGAAGCTTAAGACTTTACGTCAGGGTAAGGATCCGGTAGAAGTCTACGCAGCTGAGTTCAGGAAGTGGGCTGTGTCAGCTAGGTGGGGAACATTTGCTTTGTTAGACTGCTTCCTATCAGGGTTATCAGACGCAGTCTCTGATTTGATGCTGGGACACCCTGAACCAAAATCGATTGATGAGGCAATTTCTTTAGCAGAACGGGTTGATCGCCGTTTGCGCTATCGGAAACAGACCTGGGGAAGGAATACTGTAAGATATGTCTCCTACGCCTCTCCTCCACCCGTTTCACCTCCGCCAGAGCCAATGCAAATTGGACAATCTAAATTGACACGGGTGGAAAAGAATCGCAGGAAAACAGAACAACTCAGAGGTACAGAATTGTCCTAAAAAGTCGGGAAACGCTGCCGCATAGGTGTAGTCAGAGGTAATACCGTAGGCGCGCAGTTATTACCTCTAAACAATAATCGTCTGCTCCTTCCCTGTTCTGTCACATGGGAGGGTCAGACTGTTCCCACTGAAGCTTTTCTAGACTCTGGTTCAGCGGCTAACTTTATAGATTACGAGTTTGCAAAGAATTTGGGGATTCCCCTACTCCCGTTGGACCAACAACTTTTGGTCACTGCGGTAGATGACTCTCCTCTGCAAAGTAGACACCCCCTTTCTCTGCCCCCTGAGTTGATGTTCAGTGTTGGGGTGCTACACAAAGAGAGTCTGCAGTTTCTGGTCCTGCGTATGGCCACCTCCACCATTATTCTTGGCATGCCATGGTTACAACTTCACTCCCCTCAGATAGACTGGGCTTCAGGTCAGCTAACGAGCTGGTCTATCCATTGTCATCATCACTGTTTAGTGTAGGAAACAACAAGATTCAGGTTAAAGGTGTGCTAACTCAGTACGCAGAGTTTCTAAAAAAGAGGCGCATACAACCTAGTTCGAATTAGGGATGGTGACGAATGGAAGACGGTCTTTAACACACCCGACGGGCACTACGAGTACCTGGTGATGCCCTTCGGGATGTGTAACGCCCCGGCCGTCTTCCAGGAGTTGATTAATGAGGTATTCAGGGAGGTGTTGGGGAAGTTCGTCATAGTATATCTGGACGATATACTGATCTTCTCGTCCAATCTCTTGGAACATCGAAAACATGTTAAGTTTGTCCTAGGGAGGATAAGACAGAATCTGCTTTACGCTAAATTAGAGAAATGTCTTTTCGAAGGAACCTCTGTTGCCTTCTTGGGGTACATTATCTCTACGTCTGGCCTCTCCATGGATCCTGGAAAGGTTTCTGCTGTCTTGGAGTAGCCTCAGCCTGTGGGACTGAAGGCGCTCCAAAGATTTTTGTGCTTTGCCAACTACTACAGGAGGTTTATAAAGGGGTACTCTTCAGTGGTTTCGCCTCTCACCAGTCTCACCAAGAAGGGGGCTGATACTTACCACTGGTCAGCAGAGGCACATTCTGCCTTTTCTACACTGAAAAAGCTGTTCTGTTCTGCACCCATATTAAGACATGTGGATGTCACCTTCCCCTTTATCGTGGAGGTTGATGCCTCAGAGGTGGGGGTGGGGCTGTATTGTCTCAGCGATCGGGTTTGCAGGGCAAACTCCACCCATGCGCCTACTTCTCTCGTAGGTTTTCACCCGCAGAGAAAAACTACGATATAGGCAACCGGGAGCTTTTAGCTATCAAGTTAGCTTTTGAGGAATGGCAACATTGACTAGAAGGTGCAGAACATACTATCACAGTTTATACAGATCATAAAAATCTGGAGTACATAGAAGGCGCCAAGAGACTTAGCCCTTGTCAGGCCCGGTGGTCTTTGTTCTTTTCAAGATTCAGATTTGTAATTACGTATACCCCTGGTAGTAAAAACATCAAGGCTGATGCCTTGTCCAGGTGTTTCGAGCCCGAGACAGTACAGCCCTCAGCCCCTGAGACCATTCTACCTCAGAAGGTAGTTTTGGCAGCCACTGAGACCTGGAAGGATTGGACAGTCACTCTGAGTCCCTACCAACAGGATGTTCCAGAGGGGAAGCCCGATGGGGTTATGTTTGTACCACTGCCTTTTCGTCTGCCACTCCTACATCTGTTTCATTCCCACAAAAATGCTGGTCATCCCAGGGCCACCAGAACTCAGGATTTACTGGCCAGATGTGCTTGGTGGCCTACGTTGGCAACAGATTGTAAGAAGTTTGTAAGAGAATGTGCAGTGTGTGCTAGGAGTAAACCTTCTCGCCAGGCTCCTGCTGGTACTTTACAATCCCTACCAGTGCCAAGTGAACCATGGACTCATTTGTCCATGGATTTTGTAGGAGAACTCCCCAGGTCTGAGGGCAAGATGGTCATTTAGGTGGTAGTAGACAGATTCAGTAAGATGGCTCATTTTGTTCCATTGAAAGGACTCCCCTCGGCTCAGGAATTGGCTGATCTCTTCATCCAGCACGTTTTCTGGCTGCATGGCATTCCGGAAAATGTAGTGTCAGATCGGGGAGTCCAATTTGTATCTAAGTTTTGGAAAGCTTTTTGCCCTCAGCTGGATATGGACCTTGCATTCTCATCAGGTTACCACCCACAGACCAATGGCCAGACCGAGAGAGTTAACCAGTCTCTAGAACAATTTCTCAGATGTTATGTTGCCGTTTGCGGAATTTGCGCACAACAACCTGAAAAGTTCCTCCTCAGGATTTTCCCCATTCCAGGTAGTGTCAGGAAGATCACCCAAGTTTGCCCCGTTGCCTGTGGCGTCTACGCCATTCCCAGCCTTGGAGGATTGGCAGAGGGCTTTGAAGCAGATTTGGGGAATGATTAAGAGGAACTTGGGGAAAGCTTTCCAGACCCAGAAAAAACAGAGTAGAGTGGAAATTTTCTCCGGGAGACTTGGTGTGGGTGTCCACTCAGCATTTGGCCCTGAAGCAACTGTCACCCAAACTGGGTCCTAGATTCATAGGACCATTTCCAGTGACCAGAAAAATTAATACTGTCATTAATACTGTCTCCCAGCCAGCATGCGAGGTGTGAGATCATTCCATGTGTCTCTGTTGAAGCCGGCAGTGCACGTGGATTCCTCTCCCCCAGCCCCCCCCCCTCCCCCGTGATGGTTGATGATCAACCTGAATATGAGATTGAAAAGATTCTGGACTCTCGATTAGTGCAGAATTCTGTGCAGTATCTGGTCCACTGGATAGGATATGGTGTGGAGGAGAGAACTTGGGTGCCAGATTGTCGCATGCATGCGGAAGAATTAAAGAAAGAATTTCATGACTCACATCCTGGGAAGCCCGATGGGAAGTGTCCGGAGTCCACTCCTCAGGGGGGGGGGTTACTGTAATGGATTGCGGAGATGCCGCCGCGGTCTGGCAGTGGGGCGGCTGTCTCTGCGTTCAGACCGGCGGTTTCCACACAGCAGCATGCGTCTGGTTTGCCTGGGCCTTCTAGTGCACACAGATGGAGAGCTACGCGTGCGCGCGCTAGAAGGCAAGTCCTTTATGCCAGTAGGAGAGCGATCAGCTGATCCCAGCGCGCTTACTGATTGGCTGAGTGGCGCAGGGCGGCGCGGAGGAGCGCTGCAGTATATATAGATCTAGCTGGTCAGTCTCTGGTTGTCTGCCTTTGCGAATACTTATGTGTGAGCACTAAGACCTCAGTCAGATCCCACAGTGTGTTAGAACCAGGTGGACCTGGGAATTCACACTTAGCCAGATTACTGCTGTGTCATACTTTAGACCAGTTCCGGGGTGTTGAGACCAAGGACCTCACACCCAAGCTTAGGATCACTGTGTCATTGCTGTGTTATACTTTAGACCAGTTCCGGGGTGTTGAGACCAAGGACCTCACACCCAAGCTTAGGATTACTGTGTCATTGCGGAGTTATTCTCTAGACTAGTTCCTGGGTGTCGAGACCAAGGACCTCACACCTCAGACTAGGACTGTGCTTTATATCTGTTATGACTATTTGCTCTGTCGACCTCTCTCTTGTTTTCTGATTCGGTACCTCTGCATATCTGCCTACCTGTTGCCAAACCCTGCCTGTACCCGGTTACCAAATCAACCTTCTGTCTCTGTACCTTATTTGCTCGTGTGTTGCCGACCTGGTCTGCCCGACCCTCCAGGCTGTCGCTCATCCCTTGAGTGCTCAGTCTATCTGTACTAGCTGTGACACTATTTCACCAAGTGTCAGTTAGCTGTTAGGACTCCTGCTCCTCAGAGAGTCCGGCCTGCTAGCAGCCAGTGGTCTCTACTCCTCTGGAGTCCCCTGGCTGCAGTACAGTCTATTATCTGATCACCAAGTATCACTGGTTGCCAGGTTCTCTCTATTCCCTCTCTCAAGGAAATAGTCCCTGCACAGCCGAGGGCCACCTGCCCCTCAGGTGGATCCTGGCCGAGCTGCCTGTGTCTCCCGCCTCACGGGAGATAGCCTACAGTTACACCAAACACTTACACTTCATTAGGTGTCCAGAGGTTAGTCATACTTGTATTATTGGTGATTATTCAGATCATCCATAATCAAGTATCCATCTGTATTATTGATGATTCTGCAGATCATCAATAATCAGATTCTCTCTGTGTGCTGACACCAATCGTTACAACTTGTCATGCAAATTGCCTAGCTGCCTCCCTTGAAGGCTTGCAGTATAAATACCATGTTCTCTCAGAGTCCTTTGCTGGTCATGATGGTTTGTTCCTGCTAAACTCTCCTGGAGAATCAGCCTTGCTTGTTTGCTAAAGATTATCTTAGAGTAATTCCTGGCGGCTGCACTAGGCAACCGTTCTAGTGCAGTCAGGTTGTATTATCTGTATTGCCTTGTTCTGTCTCTCTGTCTCGATTGTCTTGTCGCCAGCGGCGGTCGACAGGAAATCGTTCTGTCTGTCTGGGAGTGTAGGCCAGAGCTGTGGTTGCTACTGGCTGCTCCATCTGTCTGGATTGCATTCGCCCTAGTGGTAGTGGCAGTGCTTCCTTCTGTATTCTACCTTAGGGGTTTTAACCAGAGCAGCGGTTGCTACTGGTAGCCCCATCTGTCTGTCTTGTCTGGTACGAACGCTTGCTGTAGGCTCAGTGAGGTAACCGTTTAAAAAAGCGTTCGCGTTCTCTATTTCGTGTTTGTGTTTCATTGGTTAGTTAGGGTGACACGCTTATCACTGGGCGCCTAACGCGCGGTGATCGTGTGTAAACGCGTTCGCTGTTGCGAATGAGTGCGGTGTTCGCGTTTAGCTAGCGTTTGTTATTTTCCTTGATGTTCTGATTGTTCTTGTTTGCTGTGCTTTGTGCTACTCTCGTGCTCTGTCCTGCTCAGTCTTGTGTCTGTTGGCAATCGCCAATTTGGCGATTGCATTCATACTTTGTTTCTGCTGATGTGTATTCACCGTCGCTGGGTGGCGACTAGTTTGGTGGAGACACATTCATTCTGTCTCTGTGCTCTTTTTCTTTATACTTGTGCTCTGTCTAGTTCGGTCTTGTGTCACTATTGGCAATCGCTACTCTGGCGATTGCGTTCCCACTTCATTTCCGTTGTTGTGTGTTCACCGTCGCTGGGTGGCGACTAGATTGGTGGACACACATACATTCTGTCTCTGTGTTCTCTCTCTCTTTAAGGGCGATCTTGCCCTGCATTGCTTAAACTCGTACAATTCCCATCTGGCGTCTGTGGCAGTGCAGAGGCTGTGTTCGTCTGCACTCCACAGCTCCATCTGCCGGTGGGAATCTCCCTCTACAGGTGCATAGCACCATAGCTGGGTTCTCTCAATTTACACGCTTGTGGAGGATTTCCGTAGTGTTGGCGCGCGTCCTGTGCGCTGACCACGGAAATAACTCCCCAATCGTTACACATAGATCTTGGTGCTTCACAAATATCTTTGTTTCCACTCCAGAACAGTAAAATTATATGCAACAAATTCTTGGAAACGTCATCTAGTTCGCTACTGGAAAAGACAGACCTTCATTTTATTTAAAGTAGTAAGGTTATCTGGAGGAGAAGGGAACCATGGGCCAGATAATTTGTTAACAAGTAACTATGATGTTTACCTAGTGTCAAGTCTTACTACAACACTGGCGTGTGAATTTTTCAAGGTTTGACTTATGCTCAGGTTAAGTTGAGATCCTTTGAAATGAGGGTCCATATCTAGTCTGGTAACATCTGGCCTTACTAACCTGTAGACTGATCAGATTTCATGGTGTAGCATTTCATTTGCTTTTCAACAGCACTTCATTAATGTCTGATCTGAGAAGTAGCAGAATATGTGTATTTATAAATGTGTTTATAACAGTACATCAAATTGTGATCTATCTCAGCATCCAATGAGCTTATGTGAAAGGTACTATGGAAAGAATAGTAAAAAATGCCCAAGTACTGGTCAGCAGAAGACTTTGTACCAATACCAAATAAAAAATAAATAAATAGATTACACCATTTATGTGTATAATGACTTAAAGAAATACTGTGACCTAAAAAAAAAAAAAAAAAAAAAAAGGAGATGCTCACCTAAGAGGAGGGAAGACCATGGATCCCTTAGAGCAGTGATGGCTAACCTTGGAACTTGACAGCTGTGGTGGAACTACAAGTCCCATGAGGCATGATGGGATTTGTAGTTTTGTCACAGCTGGATTTCCAAGGTTAGCCATCGCTGCTTTAGAGCCTTCCTGTTCTCCTCTGCTTCTCCTCATTCCACTTCCAAAATCAAATCACCAGTCGGCTGCATCTTCGGGTCTCCTTGGAAGTAGTCAGGTATCCGAGAACTTCCAAAGGTGAGTGAGTGCACAGTTTGTTGCTGCTTATCTTTGGATGTACTCAGGAGACCTGACCAGGGACTTTTTAAGGCATTCCAGGCCATTGCCTGGAGCGCCATTTGTCCTGAGAACGCCATGCCGCTGGATTAAGCCACACCCCTGGACAAAGCCCTGCCCCCGCAGGTGTTCTGTTACCTGCTTCTGCTGCACCTACTTAGCGTAAGTTGCAGGCAGTGGCCACCATGTCCCTCTGTGACACCTCCCCCCCCCCCGTGCATCCCTCTATCTCCTTGTGCATCTTTTTTTCCCACCGTTGCACCTCCTTCTGTCCCTTTTATGCCTCCTTCCGTCTCCTTGTGCATCCTTCTGTCTCCTTGTGCTTCCTTCAGTCCCCTGTGCCAAGTCTGACCCTCTGTTTGTCCATCTGCCCCTTGTTTGTCCTTCTGTCCCCTTCGTGCCTCCTTCTGTCTCCATGTGCCTCCTTCAGTTCCCCTGTGCCACCTCTGCCTCCTTCTGTGCCTTCTTCTGTCCCCCTGTGCCTCCCTTTGTCCCCTTGTGCTACCTTTGCCCCCCTATTCCTCCTTCAGTCCCTCTCTGCCTCCTTCTGTCCTCCTGTGCCTCCTTCTGTCTTCATGTGCCTCTTCAGTCCCTGTGCCACTTCTGTCCCCTTTGCCTCCCTCTGTGCCTTCTTCTGTCTCCATGTGCCTCTGTCTGTCCCCTCTGCCTTCTTCTGCCCCCCTTTTGTGCATCCTTCTGTCCCCCTTTGTGCTTTTTTGTGCCTCCTTCTGCCCCCCTGTGTGCCTCCTTCTGTCCCCTGTGTGCCTCCTTCTTTCCCCATGTGCACCTTCAGTCCCCCTGTGCCTTCTTCTGTCCTCCTTTGTGCCTCCTTCCAGTGGTGCTCACCGCCAGGTCGTGATCACGCTTACGCATGGATTCACGACCATTTTGACGCATTCCGCTTCGGACACGCAAAGCCGTGAATAGATTTTCAACCACGAAAATCTGCTTCGGCTTCGCGTGAATGCGGACAGAAATCCGCATTCACGCTCGTGAAACCCGGCGCTGAAGTCGTGGTTAGCGGAAATGCGTCAAATTATGCGGAAGTGACACATTGCAGGCCAATCAGAGGGCCCCAGCCAGGCCCTAGCAACCAATCACAGGAGGGGAGCTATGCCCTCCCCTCCTGAATATAAAGCGGCGGCCATGATGAAAAGCTCTGTCCTTGCTAGACTGTGGTGCTGAGAGGATTATCTCCAGGCCATTGTTGTTTGAGCAAGTGCATTTATTGTGTTAAAAACAAAGCGTTTTTTTTGCTAACACTGCTCTTATACTGTACACAGTTAGCTAGTCAGTGAGTGATTGCTGTAGTTAGTTGTAGTCAGTGTAGTGTAGTGGGAGTGTGGGAGTCTAGTGATTATTTAACTGTGTGTAGTGCAGGCAGGTTCAGTGCTGCAGTGTAGTCAGTGTAGTGGGAGTGGGGATTATCTGTGTTAGTGCAGCTGCAGTGTTCACTTGTATATTCCAGTGACAGTTATACACTTGTACTATTTGCAGGCAGCCAGTCACACCGCCGGCGCCGCCACTCTCTGCCAGCGCTGTTCATTCATTCTGTCAGTGACCTTGTGCCGTGCCCAGTGCCCACTGCTCGCTCGCTGGCATATAAGCATCTCATTACACAGTGTGACATCCTTGTGTGCCCACTGCATCCTTCAGTGACCTAGTTGTATATCCAGTGCCCAGTGCTGTGCCCACTGCATCCTTCAGTGACCTTGTACTGTGCCCACTGCATCCTTCAGTGACCTAGTTGTATATCCAGTGCCCACTGCTGTGCCCACTGCATCCTTCAGTGACCTTGTACTGAGCCCACTGCATCCTTCAGTGACCTAGTTGTATATCCAGTGCCCACTGCTGTGCCCACTGCATCCTTCAGTGACCTTGTACTGTGCCCACTGCATCCTTCAGTGACCTAGTTGTATATCCAGTGCCCACTGCTGTGCCCACTGCATCCTTCAGTGACCTTGTACTGTGCCCACTGCATCCTTCAGTGACCTAGTTGTATATCCAGTGCCCACTGCTGTGCCCACTGCATCCTTCAGTGACCTTGTACTGTGCCCACTGCATCCTTCAGTGACCTAGTTGTATATCCAGTGCCCACTGCTGTGCCCACTGCATCCTTCAGTGACCTTGTACTGTGCCCACTGCATCCTTCAGTGACCTAGTTGTATATCCATTGCCCACTGCTGTGCCCACTGCATCCTTCAGTGACCTTTTACTGTGCCCACTGCATCCTTCAGTGACCTAGTTGTATATCCAGTGCCCACTGCTGTGCCCACTGCATCCTTCAGTGACCTTGTACTGTGCCCACTGCATCCTTCAGTGACCTAGTTGTATATCCAGTGCCCACTGCTGTGCCCACTGCATCCTTCAGTGACCTTGTACTGTGCCCACTGCATCCTTCAGTGACCTAGTTGTATATCCAGTGCCCACTGCTGTGCCCACTGCATCCTTCAGTGACCTTGTACTGTGCCCACTGCATCCTTCAGTGACCTAGTTGTATATCCAGTGCCCACTGCTGTGCCCACTGCATCCTTCAGTGACCTTGTACTGTGCCCACTGCATCCTTCAGTGACCTAGTTGTATATCCAGTGCCCACTGCTGTGCCCACTGCATCCTTCAGTGACCTTGTACTGTGCCCACTGCATCCTTCAGTGACCTAGTTGTATATCCAGTGCCCACTGCTGTGCCCACTGCATCCTTCAGTGACCTTGTACTGTGCCCACTGCATCCTTCAGTGACCTAGTTGTATATCCAGTGCCCACTGCTGTGCCCACTGCATCCTTCAGTGACCTTGTACTGTGCCCACTGCATCCAGTGATTCATTACTAGCAACATGTCTGGCAGGGTTTCTTGGGGTGAGAGGAAAGGGAGTTCAATTGCCTCAGCCACTTCTGGGACTGCTCCACGTCCAGGGAGAGGACGCCCAGCTGTACGTGGTCGTGATGCAGCAGAAAGGGGGACAGCAAAGCCTGGGCCGAGTCAGCGGACGCCATTGTCCAAATATTTTAAAGTTTCTGGTCCCCGTGTGGTGGTTGAGCAAATGGAACCTGACGTACTCATGGACATCATGACTTCCTCCCAGACCTCTACTGTGAGCACCACTCCAAGCAGCAGCAGCAGCAGCAGCCAACGTCCCACGCTTGTTGTGACATCCACACCAGCACCCACTGGTCAGCAGCCCTCCCAGGATGACAGCGTTCTGTCCCTCAGTCCGGCTTCTGGGAACCTGCTGATGCAAGAAGCTCAGGACTTACTGGGGACTGATGTGGCAGAGATTGAGATCGGGCCACAATCACAAGCGTTGTTGAGTTCTGGTGATGAAGAAGAGGGGTCTGTGTCTGGGGATGTAGGGACAGAAGAGGAGGCGGGGGAGTCAGAGGAAGAGCTGGATTATGATGATGCTGCTGATGATGACGACGTTGTGGACCCTAACTATGTGCAGCCTGCTGAGTCCGTGGAAGAATGGTCAGAGCAGGATGACGAGTCACCTCGGCCTAGGCAAGGATATCGCCATATGTCAGGCAGGGGCAGGGGCATCGGCAGCAGTGGGCGTGGAGGAAGTAGACAGGACACTGCTTGAGCCGGCACCACCACCATGCAACCCCCGGCAACTACTACCACACATTGTTCCGCTGCACCCTCTGCTAGTGGGGGCCGCAGTAAATTAAAGTCACCAGTGTGGGATTGCTTTGAGGAATGTACTGATGCCAAAAGGTATGCGGTGTGCAGGTTATGCAGCAAAAGATTGAGCCGTGGGAAAAGTCTGAGCAAGATGGGTACCTCATCTCTCCAGGGCCACCTGAGAAGCCGCCACTGCCGCGAGTATGCGGAGTTTAAGAGGAAGCAGGCACTGCTGGCAGGGGTTTCTGAGAGCAGAAGGCCCACAAGCGCAGCAGCATCATCCCCCACAGCAGCAGCAGTAGTAGCACGCAAGCGCTCTTCCACCTCGGCTACTCAGGACACAGACATTGAGGCTGGCAGCCAGTGTTCGTCTCTCTCCTCTGTCTCCCCTGCATCCCAGCGTCGTCAGACCCTGCTGAGCGACACCTTTCAGGGTCTGACCAAGCCTCTGCCTCCAAGCCACAGGCGGATCCGCAAACTAAATGGCTTGCTGGCCCGGGCCATGGCATCACAGCTGCTTCCCTACTCCCTGGTGCAGGAGGGGAGCGCCATGCGGACGCTGCTCCAATTTGGCATCCCCGAGTGGCAAGTCCCCAGTCGCCACTATTTCAGCAGGAGCGCGATCCCAGCACTCCACAAGTTTGCGGTGGAAAACGTGGCCCGTTCCTTGGACTACTCTGTGGGCAAGCGGGTCCACGTGACCATGGACTCGTGGAGTAGCAGATTTGGGACAGGTCGCTACCTGTCCTTTACGGCCCACTGGGTGACACTGATGGAAGGGAGGGAGGACAAGAGCGCATCAGCCCAGCTAGTGGTGCCACCACGCGGGATCAGGGGGGATGCAGAAGGGTCCTGTCACGAAACTGCCTCTGCACCCGGAAAGCAAGCCCGCCTCGGCAGCAGCGCCAAGCCTCGGCACTGCCAAGCCCTTTTAAAATTGGTGACCCTGGGGAAGGAGAGGCTTACGGCCACCAACGTCCTGGCCGCCCTCAGGAAGCAGGAGCGGAGGTGGCTGACCCCCAGAGGCCTGGAAGTGGGGTATGTGGCAGCCGATAACGGGGCCAACCTAGTGGCAGCAGTGCAGCAGGGAAACCTCCAGTACATCCCCTGCTTGGCCCACGTGCTCAATCTTGTGGTGCAGCGCTTCTTGCGCACCTACCAGGGGATGAGCGAGCTGCTGCAGGATGCCCGGGCGGTGGTACGCTTTTTCCGCCTGTCAGCCACTGCCTCTGCACTCTTGTCCACCTTACAGCAGCAGTATGGAAGGCCACAACACGGGCTGATCATCGACATGCCAGTTCGCTGGAATTCGACTCTGGCCATGTTGGAGCGGCTGTGTCAGCACAGGCTGGCTCTTAGGGCCTACATGCTAGACCCAAGTGTCCCCAGCAACCAGCAAGTCCCCATGATTACTACCACTCAGTGGACACTGATGCAGCAAGTATGCCTGGTGCTGAGTCCCTTCCTGGAGGCAACCAAGATGGTCAGTGAGGAGCGGGCCTCTGTGTGCCAGTGGGTGCCCTTGGTTTGTCTACTGGAGCAGGCAATGGACAATTTAATTGAGCGTGAGGATGAAGCCCTGAGGCAGTTGGAAGAACAGGAGCAGATGGAAGCACAGTCCAGCTCAGAGGAGGGCTCACAGCAGGTAGTGGAAGAGTTGGAGGTCCCTAACCTGAATGAGGAGGAGGAGGAGGAGCAGAGTGCAGCAGGCGTTGTACGTGGATGGCGGTTGAGGAGGACAACGACATGGCACAGGAAGAGGACAGGCATGCGTTATGGGACAATGGCGAGGACGAGGAAGATCTTGCTGGCAGGGCCCACTTGTTTCCCATGGCTGTGCACATGTTGCGCTGCCTTCGCAGGGACCCCCGGGTGATCCAGATGTGTTCAAGGGAGGACATCTGGATTACCTTGATGCTTGATCCCCGTCTGAAGGGAAAGCTGGGAGACTTAATGACGCCATCCACCACCGAGCAAAGCACAAGGGAGTTGAAGGAGGCCCTTGTGCGCAGACTACTGGAAGCATTCCCCCAGCCTTCCACCACCACTGTAACTGCTCTGCCAAGCCAGCAAGAGGTGCCTGCCATGGCCACTAGCAGCACAACAACAACCACCAGCACCAGCAGCAGCAGCAACTGGCGCCCCGGAGACCTGAAGAGCCTAAGCAAGAGCCTGTATGCAGTGCAGCAGCGCAGAACAGAGGTGCCCGCCACAGCATCCACCACCAACCAGCACAAGCAACGACTGACCACCATGGTGCCTGACTATATGGGGTCATCCAGCGGGCTCAATGACACCGACAGCCCCGTGGACCCCTTGGAGTACTGGGTCAAGAGACTGGACATCTGGAGCGAGCTTTCCCAGTACGCTCTGGAACTTCTATCCTGCCCTCCTTCCAGTGTCCTCTCAGAGAGATGCTTTAGTGTGGCCGGTGGCGTGGTCACAGAGAAGCGCTCTCGGCTCTCCCATGCCTCTGTGGACAACCTCACCTTCCTGAAAATCAACCAGGCTTGGGTGGAAGGTGAGTTCCTGGCCCCTATTGTCGGACACAGGGGGACATTAAGTGGCTGCTGCATGTGCTGTTGTTAACTATGCCTGCCTTTATAAAGACAGTTACTACCTGCCTAGTGCCTACCTTGGTTAATTTTTTGGTGTAATGGTACTACTACCAGTAAGTTGCCATGGTCCTCCTTCTGAGCTGCTGAACTGACCACCCGCTTTGTCCTCCTGACTCAGTCGCTACTACACTCTGCGTTCACACTGCCCGGGTCACCGGGTGCATTTAATTTTTTGGCCAGCACTATGACGCTGTGCTGCTACTACTACCACCAGTATGTTGCCATGGTCCTTCTGTGCTGCTGCTGCTGAACTGACCGCTCGCATTGTCCTCCTCCTCCTGACTCAGTCGCTTCCACCAATGTACTCTGTCTGCGTTATATCACTGCCCGGGTCACCGGGTGCATTTAATTTTTTGGCCAGCACTATGACGCTGTGCTGCTACTACTACCACCAGTATGTTGCCATGGTCCTTCTGTGCTGCTGCTGCTGCTGAACTGACCGCCCGCATTGTCCTCCTCCTCCTGACTCAGTCGCTTCCACCAATGTACTCTGTCTGCATTATATCACTGCCCGGGTCACCGGGTGCATTTAATTTTTTGGCCAGCACTATGACGCTGTGCTGCTACTACTACCACCAGTATGTTGCCATGGTCCTTCTGTGCTGCTGCTGCTGAACTGACCGCCCGCATTGTCCTCCTCCTCCTGACTCAGTCGCTTCCACCAATGTACTCTGTCTGCGTTATATCACTGCCCGGGTCACCGGGTGCATTTCATTTTTTGGCCAGCACTATGACGCTGTGCTGCTACTACTACCACCAGTACGTTGCCATGGTCCTTCTGTGCTGCTGCTGCTGAACTGACCGCCCGCATTGTCCTCCTCCTCCTGACTCAGTCGCTTCCACCAATGTACTCTGTCTGCATTAAATCAATGCCCGGGTCACCGGGTGCATTTAATTTTTTGGCCAGCACTATGACGCTGTGCTGCTACTACTACCACCAGTATGTTGCCATGGTCCTTCTGTGCTGCTGCTGTTGAACTGACCGCCCGCATTGTCCTCCTCCTCCTGACTCAGTCGCTTCCACCAATGTACTCTGTCTGCATTAAATCAATGCCCGGGTCACCGGGTGCATTTAATTTTTTGGCCAGCACTATGACGCTGTGCTGCTACTACTACCACCAGTATGTTGCCATGGTCCTTCTGTGCTGCTGCTGTTGAACTGACCGCCCGCATTGTCCTCCTCCTCCTGACTCAGTCGCTTCCACCAATGTACTCTGTCTGCGTTATATCACTGCCCGGGTCACCGGGTACATTTAATTTTTTGGCCAGCACTATGACGCTGTGCTGCTACTACTACCACCAGTATGTTGCCATGGTCCTTCTGTGCTGCTGCTGCTGAACTGACCGCCCGCATTGTCCTCCTCCTCCTGACTCAGTCGCTTCCACCAATGTACTCTGTCTGCGTTATATCACTGCCCGGGTCACCGGGTGCATTTAATTTTTTGGCCAGCACTATGACGCTGTGCTGCTACTACTACCACCAGTATGTTGCCATGGTCCTTCTGTGCTGCTGCTGCTGAACTGACCGCCCGCATTGTCCTCCTCCTCCTGACTCAGTCGCTTCCACCAATGTACTCTGTCTGCATTATATCACTACCCGGGTCACCGGGTGCATTTAATTTTTTGGCCAGCACTATGACGCTGTGCTCCTAATACTACCACCAGTATGATGCCATGGTCCTTCTGTGCTGCTGCTGCTGAACTGACTGCCCGCATTGTCCTCCTCCTCCTGACTCAGTCGCTTCCACCAATGTACTCTGTCTGCGTTATATCACTGCCCGGGTCACCGGGTGCATTTAATTTTTTGGCCAGCACTATGACGCTGTGCTGCTACTACTACCACCAGTATGTTGCCATGGTCCTTCTGTGCTGCTGCTGCTGAACTGACCGCCCGCATTGTCCTCCTCCTCCTGACTCAGTCGCTTCCACCAATGTACTCTGTCTGCGATATATCACTGCCCGGGTCACCGGGTGCATTTAATTTTTTGGCCAGCACTATGACGCTGTACTGCTACTACTACCACCAGTATGTTGCCATGGTCCTTCTGTGCTGCTGCTGCTGAACTGACCGCCCGCATTGTCCTCCTCCTCCTGACTCAGTCGCTTCCACCAATGTACTCTGTCTGCGTTATATCACTGCCCGGGTCACCGGGTGCATTAAATTTTTTGGCCAGCACTATGACGCTGTACTGCTACTACTACCACCAGTATGTTGCCATGGTCCTTCTGTGCTGCTGCTGCTGAACTGACCGCCCGCATTGTCCTCCTCCTCCTGACTCAGTCGCTTCCACCAATGTACTCTGTCTGCGTTATATCACTGCCCGGGTCACAGGGTGCATTTAATTTTTTGGCCAGCACTATGACGCTGTGCTGCTACTACTACCACCAGTATGTTGCCATGGTCCTTCTGTGCTGCTGCTGCTGAACTGACCGCCCGCATTGTCCTCCTCCTCCTGACTCAGTCGCTTCCACCAATGTACTCTGTCTGCATTATATCACTGCCCGGGTCACCGGGTGCATTTAATTTTTTGGCCAGCACTATGACGCTGTGCTGCTAATACTACCACCAGTATGTTGCCATGGTCCTTCTGTGCTGCTGCTGCTGAACTGACCGCCCGCATTGTCCTCCTCCTCCTGACTCAGTCGCTTCCACCAATGTACTCTGTCTGCATTATATCACTGCCCAGGTCACCGGGTGCATTTAATTTTTTGGCCAGCACTATGACGCTGTGCTGCTACTACTACCACCAGTATGTTGCCATGGTCCTTCTGTGCTGCTGAATTGACCGCCCGCATTGTCCTCCTGACTCACTCGCTTCCACCAATGTACTCTGTCTGCGTTCACACTGCCCGGGTCACCGGGTGCAATTAATTTTTTGGCCAGCACTATGACGCTGTGCTGCTACTAGTACTACCAGTATGTTGCCATGGTCCTTCTGTGCTGCTGAACTGACCGCCCGCATTGTCCTTCTCCTGACTCAGTCGCTACCACCACTGCACTCTGCGTTCACACTGCCCGTGTCCACTGACAACTCTGCTGCGATGCCATTGCTAATTGCTGCAAAAAAAAAAAAAAAAAAATTACAAAAACCTCTCTGGGGCCTTTTTGGCGTCAGCCACTCATCCTCCTCCAGCGGTACCTTCGCCTCCAAGTGCCATTGGAACTCGCCTTCACCTCTTTGATTGCTTAACGCGTATATCCCTTTTTAAAACCACGTATTACCAATTAATAGCCCCATTTACAGTGGTGATTTGTCTTTAAAAGCCATTAAAAAAAAAAAAAAAAAATTTGGAATTTTTTATGTTGAAGTTATGTTGCCCCTTATCACCTCGATAATCCATGCAATTTGGGGGATTGTAGCATGTATGGGGGCTTTGTTATTAACGTTTAAAGAAAATCCGCCTCCGGGCGGGAATCTACGCGTGATTACGCCATTCACGGCAGAAAATCTGCGTGGTTGCATGGACGCGGACGAAAATCCGCATGCGTCGGGGCCGAATGCGGGGTTTTTTTTGCAACCACGCGGATTGCCGAATTCGTGGATGAGGCACATCCGAGCATCCCTGCCTCCTTCTGACCCCTGTACCTCCCTCTGCCCTGCTGTGTATCTCCTTCAGTCCTTATTTGCCTCATTCTGTTCCCCATTGTGTCTCCTTTTGTACCTCCTTGTCCTCCTTTGTGACTTCTTCTGACCCTCGTTCCTCCTTCTGTCCCTCCTGTGTGCCTCCTTTAGTTCCACTCTGCCTCCTTATGTCCCCCTTTCTGCCTCTTCCCTCATGCCTTCTCTCTCCCCTGCACCTCCCTCTGCTTCCCTGTGCCTCCGTCTGTCCCGCTGTGCCTCCTTTTGTCTCCCTGTGCGTCCTTCAGTTCCCCCCTGCCTTTTTCTGTCCCCCTTTTGTGCATCCTTCTGCCCCCATTTGTTCCTCATTCAGTCCCCCATTGTGCCTCCTTCTGCGCCGTGTGTCTCCCTTAGTCCCCATGTGCCACCTTCTGCCCCCCTTTGTGCCTCCTTCTGTACCCGTGTACCTCCTTCAGTTTCCCTGTGCCTCCTTCTGTCCTGCTTTGTGCCTCCTTCAGACCCTCATGCCTCCTTCTGTCCCTTTGTGTGCCTCCTTTAGCCCCCCTGTGCCTCCTTCTATCCTCCTTTGTGACTCCTTTTGCCCCCCTTTCTGCCTCCTCCTATCCCCTGCGCCAACCTCTGTCCCCCTATACACCACTTGGTTCATATTCTTTAGGTGTGTATGTGTGTGTGGTTTTTTTTTTTGGGGGGGGGGGGGGGGGGCACAAGGGACTTCTTGCCTGGAGTGACAAAAAGGCTAGAAACGCCCCTGGCTTCATGTGTCTGATTAGTTTTCGGACTTTAATATGCTGGTTAACTTGTTACAGATTAGAGACTCCGGCAGGGGTCATACTTAATTCTCGGCAAACGCCCACAGTTTCCCACAGACAATTTTGCCTTTTTCTGTGTGTTTCCTGCAGCGTTAGTCTACAGTCAGCTGGCAGGATCTGTCTGTTGGCAATGGGACTCACGCGTGGTGTGCGATAAAGTAGTAAAGGCGACAAGCTCTTTTCCCACTATGTGGGAACCGCACTAAATATGACTCAGCCTGTCACAGGGCCCCTCAATAGCCAGACCACACAATGCCTTCCAATCGGTTTCAGCACACAGACCATGCAATCTGTGGTTGCAATCGGTGCGCAGAAACCGCTGGGAATTTGGCAGCAGACCGACTAGAAGGGAGCCTGTGAGTTACGGTAATACAAATTACACACTATTTCAGGGTATAACTGCCACCACCTCTGTTTCTATGGGACAGAGGAACCCACTGACTGGCTGATTCTAGACCTGCAAATAAAAACGGTTAAACACACTCTATTCTGTCTAGCTAGCAACAATAGTAGCGACTCTTCAGAAGCCCTGGTTCAGTTCGTGCGGCTGAATAATAGGGTAGCTGAACAAATAAAGGACGTTAGTGTCGTTTATTAAAAATGCAATATAAATAATTAATATTTACAGAAAATCGTTAAACGACAATTATAGAGACAAATAATAGCACAGTATAAAAAATAAAAGGGAAGAAAATACGGATACTTAAAGTTAGTGGAAATATGTCCTTTCTGGGAAAACTCGTAAAGTTCCTTTGTTTCAGTTCAGGAGGAAAGTTCAGACAAGATGGCCGCCACTGTTCCTCAAAGCGGCAGCATGCTCCCAAGACGATGGAATTTGGAGGAATGAGGTCCGCCTGCTAGCAATGTGCTTTTGATGAAGCTGGTTCGGGGGTGTGGCAATGCCTGCCCCCTCTGAATTACAAACCAATCACAGTTCAAGTCCTTGGAGAGAGATTTAGATTTAAACTTATAAAACGCTGTAACTCAAAACCGATAAATGCCACATTTGCGCTGATAACAGATTAATATTCCTCAGATTATGACAATTCCTATGACACCAGACTTGATTAGGGCAGAGGATCCTGTTCCTGAGGAGTTTAATAACTTGGTTGTAGAGTACCCCTGGCCCTCCAAGGCTGGTCTCGAAAGATTCCGCAAGACGCAACACACCCAATGATACGACTCTCATAATTATCCTACATACTATATTCCGTAAAGATGCCAAAAATCATATACAGCATTCATTTTCTCTCTGCGGCTGACGGAGTCAGGCCGTCTGGCCTCAAGCTGTGAGGGAAGCTCCCTTTGCTGGGTTCACCAAATGGTGGAAGCAATTGACACCTATCTGAGGTTCTGCCAGAGTGCAGACCCTTTGTCCTCAGGTAATTAAAAATAAACACTAGCCTCTTGGACACAAGAGTTTGTTCCTAGTTCATTAGCAAATCAACAGTCATCCTGCACCTAACTTAAAGGTGCCCATACACTCGTCAGATTGGCAGCAGATAGATAAGAAATGCATCTGATGATCTATCTGATGCGTTTTTAGAACATTTTTTACCAGGATAGAATTCCAATAGATTTCAGTTTGAAATCTATTGAAATTCGATCTGATGGCATTTTTTTGCCATCAGATTTCCATTAAGGCCAATGCAAACTGATAAGCAATCTCATCAGATCGACCTAAATTTTCCACCCTGCAAGTTCGATGGAAATCCATCGAAATCGATCGAAATTGGCCGTCGATCGGTCGATTGGCCAACCGATTTGCAATCGATCGATCGATCGATCGGGATCGATCGGTCGGCCAGAAAATCGGCTGAGTGTATGGGCTGCTTTATGCTATTTCTCTGCTGAGAGAAGTAGAGACCCCAGGTTTGACTGCATGATATCCACAGACAGACAATCCAGATCTGGCAACGCAACATCAATTGGTGCAGCAAACCATAGTTACATAGTTACATAGTTATTTTGGTTGAAAAAAGCCATACGTCCATCGAGTTCAGATTGCATTCTTTTTTCTCACGGTTCTTCCGTGACACAGCCCACTGACTAAAATGGGCTGTCACATCTGATGCGGTTATGCATGTGGGAAAACCACATGTGATTCCTCTAAGGGCCCATTTACACTTAATCAGTTGGTATGCGTTAGTATGCGTTAGTACGCGTTTTTTCCATAGCAGTGCATTGTGAAAAAGATTTCAGTTAAAACGCGTTAAGTGTGAAAGGTGCCATAGGAAAACATGGGCAATACTTTGAAAATCAGTTGTCTTTCAGTTATAACTGAGAGCAACTGATTAAGTGTAAACGGGGCCTTAGGGTGGCCATACATGGTACAATTTTTTCATCCAATCTTACAATTTCTATGTAATATAAGGGAACTGCCTAAATTATCCTTTCAGTATATTCACTTAATTTATCCTTATACTACATAGAAATGGTAAGATTGGATGAAAAAATTGTACCATGTATGGCCACCATTAGTGTGATCCCTTCCTTAGAAAATAAACTATCCAACATCATAGCTCCCAACTGTCCATTTTTGGGATGGACAATCCCTCTTTGGTAACCCAATCCCTCTGTCCCTCTTTCTTCTTCATTATGCCTGGTACACCCCATGCAATGTGCCGTCAGATAGATGGGTCAAATAGATGATTTCCAATCGTTTTTCTGATGGATTTTGTATAAAAGTGATCAGAAGAACAATTGGTAATCAGATCAAATCTGCCAGAAATTATTCATTCGACCTGTCTATCCGATTGGAAATTGTATGGTTTGTACCAGGCATTAGTCCCTCTCTTAGGACGCATGTACAGATCTGTGTATATATATATATGTAATTTTCTACTTAAACATGTTTTTATTTGACTCCAAAACGTTTTTCCCATCTTTTAAATTGATATATTTCTTTAAAATGTTATTATGAAGGAATACTATACTAATACTAATGATAAAAATGAATGATAAAAGCACGTCTTTTGCTTATGAATTACCGTATTTGTGAGAGCCATGGTTAGGGACCTGGCTGGGCATGATTAAAGCTGCGGCAGGGGCATGTCTTAAAGTGTTCATCTTAATCTTCCTGGCGGTAAGCCCGAGCTGAGCTCGGGCTATGCTGCTGGAAGCATAGCTCAGGCCCCGCTGGGCCGATTTGCATAAATTTTTTTTTTTGCTACACGCAGCTAGCACTTTGCTAGCTGCGTGTGCAATGCGATCGCCGCCGCTACCCGCCGATCCGACCCCGTGCGCTGCCTGGCCAATCAGTGCCAGGCAGCGCTGTGGGGTGGATCGGAGTCCCCTTTGACGTCACGACATCGATGACGTCATCCGGCCCGTCGCCATGGCGACCGGGGAAGCCCTCCAGAACGGGATCTCCTGATCTCCGGTCGCCGGAGGTGATCGGAGGGGCTGGGGGGATGCCGCTGAGCAGAATTTTTTTTTTTTTTAAATGACTTTGCTGCCCCCAGGCGGATTTTGATAAACCGCCAGGAGGGTTAAGGCTGGGAACACACTAGGCAGAAACGCTAGCATTGCGGAAAACGCAGCAAAAACGCACATATTGCAAGTCAATGGGCCGCATGAAAAAAACGCATATGCTTGCGTTCTGCAATGTGCGTTTTTAAAAACACTGGTTTTGTTGCATATTTTTCAAAAACGCATCAATAACCCACATAATGAAAGTCAATGGTGACGCAAAGGTATTGCGTTTTATATGCAATTTGCATGCATTTAAAAAAAAAAAACAAGTTGTGATGATGTATGTCCGCTTCCTGTTGACTTCCTAGTGATTTGCATAAAACGCATTAAAAAAGGATTCAAAATGTATACAAAATACATATGTGATGTATATATGCGAACCGCAAATACATTAAAATGCACACAAAATGCATGTGTGGGGAAAAAAAACCCCACAAACGCACAGAAAACGCACGTAAAACGCAGTGAGCGTAGGAACACACTAGGCAGAATCGCATATGTGTTTTCCATAGCACATAGCACATAGTGGATCACGCATATGGGATTATGCCTAATGTGTTCCTACCCAAACGCATATGCCGCAAAAAGCTACATTTCCCACACTGCCTAGTACGTTCCCAGCCTCACTCAGGCCTCTTTTCTAGTTGAACTGTGTGCTCAGCAAGCAGTTGCCAGGCAGCAGTGAGCAGTTGTGAGAGTTGGAGAGGCATTTCACTGCCTATCAACTGTCTGTGGAAAAGAGGCCTCAAAAAGTTGGGAGGTATGCAACATATGATTGCACACAGGTTAGTCAGTGTTGTTTCTAGTTAATATTCACCTAGATGTGCATGATGAGCACCATCTTGTGGTCAGGGACCACTTCGACTGTCAAGTCACAGCTGCCTGCATAGTGAACAGGGCTCAGCAGCCATGGAGGAGGGAACAGGCAGCACTGAGTCTGCTTCCTCTCTGCATTTATTTGTACTCAACTGGAGGAGTTGGCAGAGGAAATAGCTCACAAAGTGCTTGCTTTCTGCCGCTATAGAAAGGTTTAAGCTCATTGTAAATAATGGAAAGATTACCGCCGGAGGTAGCAAGTAAGATGGAGGGTTTTTTTTTTCTTTACCAAAAGTACACTTGATGTGAGAGGCATGTGGAAGTTGCCATGTTTGTTTTCTTTTAACCAATACTAGATAGGGCTTGTTCATACTATGAGCATTTTTTTTTATTGTTTGCATTTTTAAAAGTGCTTGTGTAATGAAATCCAATTTGAGTGTTCTCACATGAGCAATGAGCTTTCTTTCCAATCACAAATGCGTGTCCTAAACCATTTTCTGGGTGATTGCTCTTCAATGCAAGGTATAGGAAACAAATCGCTAATCCAAGAACTTTGAACAGTGATTTTTGTGGGCGTTTTCAGACAAGTTTGTACTCAGTTCTGGGTTAAAGAGTGCACTGCCTGTTTTTCTGCACACACAAAAAAAACCGCAAAACAAGCAGATGCAAAATCGATTGCAAAATGCACAAAAAAGACGGTAATCGCTTTACAAAATCGTTCACAAAAGCAGTTAGCACTTGCAATCTGTAGTGTGAACTAGGCATTACCTAGGAGTCCTGCTGATTTTACTTGCTGCAGTAGTATCTGAATCACACACCTGAAACAAGCATGCTGCTAATGCAGTCTAATGCTGGGAATACACGATGCGTTTTTGCGTTCGTTTTTGCCGTCGTTTTCGCTTTCGATCGATTCTACTCTCGATTCACTGCTCTATTCCCCTCTCGATTCCTTATCTTTTCTTATCAATTACATTCACTTGAATGAGGAGAATCGAAACGAAAGTAGAATCGACCAAATCCAACAGGTTGGAATTTATCTATCGAACCCATCTATCTAAAGTAAAAACTTAACGTGTATTACCAGCATTACACCAGATCTGCATTCTTGTTCTGGGTCTATGGCTAAAATGATTACAGGCAGAGAATTGGCAGGGCAGTCAAACAATTTGTGTAAGGCCTCTTTTCCACCAACTGTTGAGCTGTGTGTTCGGCATGCAGTTACCAGGCAGCAGTGAGCAGTTGTGAGAGTTGGAATGGCATTTCACTGCCTATCAACAGATTGTGGAAAAGAGGCCTTAGTTAAAAGGAAATAAATGTCAGACTCCATATTCCTCTCACTTCAGGTGTGCTTCAACTGTGTATGTACCTCAATGGATGCATGAGTGTCAATGTCTGATGTATGAGTAGGCAAGTGTAAATGTATGTATCTGTATGCAAGTATACATATGTGTGTGGGATCAGTGAATAATGGCGCACAGCGCCTGTGCATAAAAATGGCGCCGCATTAAAAAGATACGCTTATCGCTATTTATCGTTAGTACTGCATAATAATGGCGCACAGGGAAAAAAGAAGAAAAACGGCACACACTAACGTTATTTATCAATAGTGGCACACACTAACGTTATTTATCAATAGCGCCCTACATAAGCCAAACTGCAGACGTTATTTAACTGCAAAACGGTGAATGGATTTAATGTAACACTGTCAAGGTTAGGGTTAGGCACTGGGGGGGTCTTAGGGTTAGGCACCACCAGGGGGGGTCTTAGGGTTAGGCACCACCAGGGGGGTCTTAGGGTTAGGGATAGGTACAGGGAGGGTTCTGTGTGAGAGTAGGGTTAGGTATACAGTACAATATACACCACCAGGGGGGTGGTTAGGGTTAGGCACCACCAGGGGGGGGGGGGGGTTATGGGTTAGGGATAGGTACAGAGAGGGTTCTGTGTGTTAACGCTAAATAACGATAATGCTTTAACGCTAAATAACAATAAGGCTTTAACGTTAAATAGCGGCAAATGGATTAGTGGCAACACTGTGCGCCATTATTCACAGGCGCCATTTTCAGATGTAAGTGCAGCGTGTGGATTATCTGCTCTCTGATATGCTGGGAGCACACTTAGCAGAATTGCATGCGTTTTGCAATAGTGCACTCCTGAAAGATGAGTACATTTGAAATAGGCGCCGGTAGACTTGGGCGCAGGATACAGCGGTATATGGCTGGTCCTGCTTCTGAACAAGTCCGGGCCGATTTAATTACTATTCCCCCTCCAGGCCGACATGGATAGTCGGGGAATTAAATAATTCGGCTTCCAGCGATTGCTGAAGGCCGAATTATTGTTTTTAAGCAACCTCGGCTCCGTCTTCTGACGGAGCCGACGTTACTCCCTGAGCACTGCAATAGGAATGATTCCTATTGAAGTCTATGGAGGCGCCGGCTGCGCCCAAATCTAGCAGCGCTGAAAAGCACTGCTCCGCTGAAAGATGTATGCAACTCTGCTCAACTCCCTGAACTATCTACCATCTGATGTCCTATGTATGATCTCAGGCTCCATTTCTGGACTCTGTGTCTATTCTAGCTCTCAAGGTGTTCACTGGTCTTCCAGGCCTCAAGTCCTATATGCATGTGAGCTGCGTATATTTGAAATCGGCGCCGATAGACTTGGGCGCAGGATACAGCGGAATATAGCTGATCCTGCTTCTGCACAAGTCCGGGCCGATTTAATTACTATTCCCCCTCCAGGCCGACATGGATAGTGGGGGAATGAAATAATTCGGCTTCCAGCGATTGCTGGAGGCCGAATTATTATGTTTTTAAGCAACTTCGGCTCTGTCTTCTGACGGAGCCGACGTTACTCACTGAGCGCTTCAATAGGAATGATTCCTATTGAAGTCTATGGAGGCGCCGGTTGCCCCCAAATCTAGCAGCGCTGAAAAGCACTGCTCCGTGTGAGTTCCCTATCCTCTTCACCACACACAAGTTACTTAATAATGCAATCATTGTATTAATGCTGTTGCACAAATGCTTATGGAACCTCCAACTCCCCAGGTATGAGATAAGAATCAATAAGGTCAATTGTTGGGTGATTTCTATTGCTTATGAGTTGTTTTCAGAATTAGGTATTGCTTCTCAACTCAGTGTTTCATTGTAAGGCCTGGAACCCACTAGCAGTACATTACTAACCAGGTGTGATTTGAAAAACTCTTGCTAATATAATGCTATGGGTGTGATTCCACTTGAGCGATGTGATTATATAAAAATCCCTCACAGCATTGCATTAGCAAGAGCTTTTTTCAAACCCCTAGCGCTTAGGCCTCCTGAGCTGTGTGCTCAGCAAGCAGTTACCAGGCACAAGTACGCAGTTATCATGCAGCAACAAGCAGTTACTAGGCAGCAGTGAGCAGTTGAGAGAGTTTGAGAGGCATTTCACTGCCTATCAACAGTTCTTGGAAAGGAGGCCTTAGAAAAGTCTGCTAGTGGGTTTGAGCCCTGTTGTCTGTGCAGAAATGCATGCATTTGAAGGCATTCGCGTTTCTGCTTTTTTTTTTTCTTTTTCTTTTTTTTTTTTTTTTTCCCCTCCGCAGTTTTGTTTTTGGATTTAACTTCTCTTTCCAACTAGAGGAAAAATACACTATTTTTGTTTAGTATACAAAAATCTATTTTCATGCATTTTTGATGTCCCACTGGAAAGCATTTCATGCGAATCACATGATTTACAATACAGTATGTGGGAAGATGGAACTTGCTGTGTGATTTTAAAAACTCACATAACATCACATTGGAAAATGCACACCAATGTGATTTTTTTTTTTGTGTGGCCCATAAACTTAAAGTAATTGTGTATATATAAAAAATAAACCAGATACATAAGGAGAAGGAAGGCTCTGGGTCCTAAGCAGTGTTCCCCAACCCTGTCCTCAAGGCCCACTAACCGTGCATGGTTTGTTGAAATCCACACAGGTAGGTAAACGGCTCTGCTGAGACACTAACAGGGCTGGAACCCACAAGAGCGTTTTTTTTGAGCATTTTGGCAGCGCTGCGATACGCTAGCGTTTTGCCAAAACGCTCAGCTGATGTTAATGGATGGGGCAACTTCCACAGGAGCGTTTGCGTTTCCCAGAAACGCAAACGCAGGACATGCAGCATTTTGGGAGCGTTAGCGCTTCAATGTAAAGTATTGAAACGCTAGCAGAAACGCTCAGCAAAACCTAAACTGAGCGGTTTTGCTAACGTTTTGCGGTTCAGCACACTGTAACAAAATTAAAAATAATTCACAGGACCAATCAGGATAAAAACGCAAAACGCTACACAACCGCTGAGCAAAAAAATACACTGTTGCAAAACGCGACCGAAAACGCGCATGAATCCGCTTGCAAACCGCTCAGCCAAAACGCTAGCGGTTGCGTTTTGCGTTTGCGGATTTCAGTGGGTTCCAGGCCATAACCCCACCTGTGCATGTTTGTGATTTCCTGCAAAACGTGTACTGTTGGTGGGCCTTGAGGACAGGGTTGGGGAACTCTGCTAGAGCCTTTCCTCTCCTGGTCCCCTTGTTGAAGCGGCCGCTCCTTCGTTTAACCTGCCTAGCGTTCTGGACGAGCTGAGGTCGTCCAAAGAAAACTTGCTGGAAATGTTCTGGACGAGCTCAGCTCGTCCTGCACTTTCCCCTCTCACGCTGTGATCAGCAGCGCTGCAGCAGCCTCTGAAGGCTGCTGCATGCTTCTCCCTAGGGAATCCCTAGGGAGAGAATGTGCTAGGGCGAGCGGGGGGTTCCCCCTTCTGTGCGGGGTATTTTGGGATGGGGGATCCCCCTCTGCGGGTGGGGGGATCCCCCTTCTGTGTGGGGTATTTTGGGATGGGGGATCCCCCTCTGTGCGGCGTGCGGGTGGCCTCTACCCCCCTCCCCCCATCCTCACTCCCCCCCTTCCTTGTCTAAGCCCTGGCTTTGAGCAAATAGAACTACTCACCCAGGGGCCCTCTCCAGCGCAGCACTTCTTCCTCCATCGCAAAGTCCCGTCTGTTTACAGTTACATTACGAGACTTGGTGACGTCACCAAGTCTCGTAATGTAACTGTAAACAGACGGGACTTTGCGATGGAGGAAGAAGTGCTGCGCTGGAGAGGGCCCCTGGGTGAGTAGTTCTATTTGCTCAAAGCCAGGGCTTAGACAGGGAAGGGGGGGGGGGGAAAGCGAGGATGGGGGGAGGGGGGGGGTAGAGGCCACCCGCACGCCGCACAGAAGGGGGATCCCCCACCCGCAGAGGGGGATCCCCATCCCAAAATACCCCACACAGAAGGGGGATCCCCCCACCCGCAGAGGGGGATCCCCCATCCCAAAATACCCCGCACAGAAGGGGGATCCCTCCACCCGCAGAGGGGGATCCCTCAGCCCAAATTACCCCGCACAGAAGGGGGATCCCCCCACCCGCAGAGGGGGATCCCCCATCCCAAAATACCCCGCACAGAAGGGGGATCCCCCCCACCCACAAAGGGGGATCCCCCATCCCAAAATACCCCGCACAGAAGGGGGATCCGACCACCCACAGAGGGGGATCCCCCAGCCCAAATTACCCCGCACAGAAGGGGGATCCCCCCACCCGCAGAGGGGGATCCCTCAGCCCAAATTACCCCGCACAGAAGGGGGATCCCCCCACCCGCAGAGGGGGATCCCCCAGCCCAAAAGTGAGGATCGAGGGGGGGAGATCGGGAGGGAGGAGACATCTGACACCCTATACTCCTGGCTACACCTGGCACCCTATATACCTGGCTCCCCTATATACCTGGCTACACCTGGCACCCTATAACTGGCTACACCTACCTCCCTATAACTGGCTAAACCTGGCACCCTATATACCTGGCTCCCCTATATACCTGGCTACACCTGGCACCCTATAACTGGCTACACCTACCTCCCTATAACTGGCTAAACCTGGCACCCTATATACCTGGCTACACACTTGGCTACCCATAACTGGCTACACTCCTGGCTACCCTGACATCTGGCTACATTCCTGACTATCCTGACATCTGGCTACCCTGACATCTGGCTACACTCCTGGCTACCCTGACATCTGGCTACCCTGACATCTGGCTACACTCCTGACTACCCTGACATCTGGCTACCCTGACATCTGGCTACCCTGACACCTGGCTACATGTGGCTCCCTATACACCTGCCTTCACATCTGGGTCTTATACTCAGCATTGGCGTGCTGATCCCTCGTCACGTACCTCTGATAGCTTCCCCAGTGCCGTCCTCCATGTCCTTGTACGGATTTTGCTTCTCCCTCAGCGATGACATGTCCCCCGCCGATCGGCGTTGATGACACCAGGGTCACACAGCGTCAACATCTCACTGCAAACATTTTTTTTTAAGTTGAATTCAATACAATAACCTGTATTGAATTCAATATTTTTAAAAAATTGATTGGAAAAAAAAGGTTGAAAATTATTGGAAATTAATTGAACCACTTTTTGCACGGAAATCCTGGGGAATCAGAACGCCAGGGAGGCTACATACCCCACTGCGGGGGACTTCGGAAGTCCAGTCCTCCCTAAGATAGGCGGCTCCATACTTCGCGAGTGAGGGTGCTCTATAGGACCTCTATAGAGCAGGAAGGCTCTATAGGACCCAGAGCCTTCCCTATCCTTCGGTAAGTATTAGATAGATAGATAGATAGATGTGACATGATGAGATAAACATGTGTATGTACAGTACTAAACATTAATAACCAGGGTGTTTTGCTTGTTTTATTTTGCTGCCTGAAATAGTTAATTTTTAAGGCTGGAAATGACAACTTCTGTCTTGTCAGAACCTTGTCAGGAATATAGTAAACATCACTGATAAGCAAATTACAACCATAAAAGTTTTTTGTGGCAAAATACATTTTCTACATATTTCAGATGGAGAGAGCAGATGGAGAGAGAAAGGGTCAATCTAGTTCATGTATTTTCATTTAGGGACACTTAATAGACTGCACCTGAGCAGAGGCAACAAAACATTCAATCTACTTTCTAAATGTTTAAATATAAAATAAAATCCTGGGATGTCTTAAGGCTGGTTTCACAGTGGGACGTTACAGGCGCACGTTAGAGCAGCCTGTAACGCACCCCACCACACAGCAATGAAAAATCAATGGGCTGTTCACAGTGCCCACGTTGCGTTACATTGTAACGCTGCGCCATAACACAACGTACTGCATGCAGTACTTTACACGCCGCGTTAGACTGCTTGCACATGCTCAGTAAAGTTGGGGAGGAGCGGAGAGCGGCCGGGCACATGGCTAATTAATATTCACTGCACTCAGTGACGTGCAGTGTTTACTTCCTTGAGCGGCTGCTCTGTGCGGCGATCGGCCGGGCGGGACCACGTGATGCCGCATGCGTCCAAGAGTGTGCATCACGGACGCCAGAGTGAGCTGCACAACGCGGCTCACTCTGACGTCCACATCAGAGAGCACCAGGCGTTGCGTTAGGGGCACGTTATGCGACCTTAACGTCCTAAAACGCATCGTCCTGGTGTGAAACCAGCCTAAAAGTCATTTTTAGGAGTAGGAGGATAAATATAATTGTTTCTCATCAGTTTATGTTCACTTTAAAGGGAACCTAAACTGAGAAGGATATGGATTTTTCCTTTTAAAATACCAGTTTCCTGACTCTCCTGCTGATCCTGTGTCTCTAATACTTTTAGCCACAACCCCTCAACAAGCATGCAGATCAGGTGCTCTGATTGAAGTGAGGCCTGGTACACACCAAGCGTTCTTGGTAGAGTTTTCCAAACCGCTGCCGCCTGTGAAAACACTTGGCTAATGTTTCTCAATGGGATGGTATTGAAATATGATAACAGAGGCGCCAAGCAGAATAAAATTAGTTAAAATTGTTAAAAAGGGGGAAGTGGGTGGACTCACCTCCCTTCTGAAAAAAATGGCCGGACAATGGAGGCAGAGGCGCTCTACCTGGTTCATGACCTGATTTTGCACCCTCCAAATAATCGTTTGCCTGAAGAAGCGGGACTGTTACCCGTGAAACGCGTTGCACTTTTGGAGTTACTAATAAATGTTACTTTAGACTGTAAGTAACCTGTCCATTGTCCGGCCATTTTTTTCAGAAGGGAGGTGAGTCCACCCACTTCCCCCTTTTTAACAATTTTAACTAATTTTATTCTGCTTGGCGCCTCTGTTATCATATTTCAATATCATCTAGTCCACCCTTGGTGGAGGGGTGTATCCCCATTTTCTCCTATCTACAGAGAGCGACTTTTTAACCTGAGCGGGGTCAGGTTACAATTCTCCCCGCCGGCCTTTCCAGTGGTTGCCTTTGTGGCGACCCACCCTTGTGAGTATAATCATCTCATTTATTCACAACAGACCTCTTCATATTAACATACTGCACCATATTGGGCTCTCGGTTTCTCCCCCATTTTCAAGCTCAATGGGATGGTGCACACCAGCAGTTTGAAGTTTTTAGCAAACCGCAAATGTGGCTCCTGCAGCATTTTTTCGGTTTGCAGATGCGTTTCTGCCTCAATGTAAAGTATAGGAAAAGCTCAAACCACTCTGAAAAACGCTAGATCAGAGAGGTTTTCCAAGCGTTTTTGTTACAGAAGCTGTTTAGTAACAGCTTTACTGTAACAATATATGAAATCTGCTAAACAAAAACGCTAGGCATGTTTAGAGAACCTCTCTGAGGGCCCATTCACACTTGCTGATCGCAAAATGCTAGCGATTTTGCTAGCATTTTGCTCTGGCGGTTTTTGGCGATTAACACCCAAAAAAATAACCATTCACACCTGGCAATTTTTTTTTTTTTTTTGGGATCGCGTTTTGCGCTTCTATAGCACTAAAACGCGATCGCCGGGAAATCTTGGCTCTCCAGCTGTTAAGGAACTACAAGTCCCACAATGCATTGCAGGAGTCATGACAGCCAGTCATGATTAATAAAGACAAGTGCATGCTAGGATTTGTAGTTTTATCACAGCTGGAGAGCCAACCAAGGTTCCCTACCACTGTGCTAGAGGTTTTTGGTGTGCACTGAGCCTCAGACTGGATTAGCCACATGCTTGTTTCTGTTGTGGGATTCAGCCACTACTGCAGCCAAAGAGATCAGCAGGACTGCCAGGTAACTGGTATTGTTTAAAAGGAAACAGCCATATCCCTCTGTTAGGGCCGTTCACACTTAGAACCGCAGAACGCCGGCGATTACCGCCGGCGTTTTGCGGGAGTGACTTTCCCGCGATTAGCGCGGAAAAATCACTGGACACTGCGGCGGTTTTGGAGCGATCGCGATTAGCGTGCACAGTCACGATCGGAATTCGCGGAACGCTCGTCGCCGGCAAACCGCTGCATGCAGCGCGGTTGCGGTTATCGCTAACCGCAACCGCGGCAGTGAGAACACTGCCACTCGCTACATTGTGTAGCGGTTCTTGCAGAACCGCTAGCGGTTTGCCGTGAGCGGGAATCGTACGATTCCCGCTCAGGTGTGAACGGTCCCTTAAGGTTCCCTTTCAGGCCTGAAACCCACAAGGAGCGATTTTCTGAATGCTTTGTGATTTGAAAAGCTCTTTATAATGTAATGCTATGGGTGTGATCCCACTTGAGCGATGTGATTATATAAAAATCCCCCATAGCACTGCATTAGCAAGAGCTTTTTTAAATTACTAGTGCTTAGAAAAGACTTCTAGTGGGTTTGAGCCCTAAGTCCCTTTTACACAAGCTGTGTTCCGTTTGAGGCTTGTGATTTTCCAAACACGAGTGCTGTACAGTAAAATTACAAATTTGAAATCGTAGGAATGCATTCATACTGAAGGCCTTTTAGATGATCTAAAAAGGCAATCGTAGGGCTGTTACATTTCTCCTGCATTTCAATTGAGGCCAAAATAGCTCTGTTGTTGGGCAGAAAAGGGGGGGGGGGGAAATCACTTGTGTGCTGAGTTGTACGGCCCTGCAGCGAGGCCATAAAGCTGCAGTGGCCTAATTAGCAGAAAATGGCCTGGTCTTTGAGGGGGGGGGGGGGAGGAGTTAAGCCTGTGGTCCTTAAAGGGAACCTTAACTGAACGGGGGGTAAAGAGTTTCACTTACCTGGCGCTATTACCAGCCCCCTGCAGCAGTCCTGTGCCCTCGGCGCCGCTCTGGAATCCTCCGGTCCCCCGCTGTCACTTAGTTTCGTTTTTTGACGACTCACCAGTCGCCGGCCGCCATGCGTATTTTTGGACGTTAGAGCAGCCTGTAACGCAGCCCAACGCACAGTAATGAAAAATCAATGGGCTGTTCAGTGCCCACGTTGCGTTACATTGTAACGCTGGACGTTAAGTGAAAGTACTGCATGCAGTACGTTATATACGGCTAAGCCGCGTTAGACAGTTTGCACATGCTCAGTAATGTTGGAGGAGGAGAGGAGAGTCCGCTATTGCGGCCAGCCACATGGCTAATTAATATTCACTGCACTGTGTGACGTGCAGTGTTTATTTCTTGGAGCGGCCGATTGGCTGGCGGGACCACGTGGTCCGCATGCGTCAAAAAGTACGCATCACGGACGCATCAAGAGCCGTATAACGCGGCTCAATCTG
Organism: Hyperolius riggenbachi; assembly: GCF_040937935.1. Taxonomy (NCBI): domain Eukaryota; kingdom Metazoa; phylum Chordata; class Amphibia; order Anura; family Hyperoliidae; genus Hyperolius; species Hyperolius riggenbachi. The sequence goes on from NC_090648.1 coordinate 228,816,239, forward strand.
ACGTCCAACTTCAACACCACCATGCGTTGCATTATGGGCACGTTATGCAAACTTAACCACTTCCCCACCGAGGGGATTTACCCCTGAAACACCAGAGCAATTTTCACCTATCAGCGCTCCTTCCATTCATTCGTCTATAACTTTATTATTACTTATTGCAATGAAATGAACTATATCTTGTTTTTTTCGCCACCAATTAGGCTTTATTTAGGTGGGACATTATGCCAAGAATTATTTTATTCTAAATGTGTTTTAATAGGAAAAAATGTGGGAAAACATTTTTCAGTTTTCGGCCATTATAGTTTTTAAATAATGCATGCTACTGTAATTAAAACCCATGAAATGTATTTGCCCATTTGTCTCGGTTATAAAACCGTTTAAATTATGTCCCTATCACAATGTTTGGTGCCAATATTTTATTTGGAAATAAAGGTGCATTTTTTTTTTCAGTTTTGCATCCATCCCTAATTACAAGCCCATAGTTTATAAAGTAACAGTGTTATACCCTCTTGACATAAATATTGAAAAAGTTCAGTCCCTAAGGTAACTATATATTTTTTTTTTTAATTACAAAAAAAATAAATCGGGGAGTGTGGGAGGTAATGAGTTAATTTTATTGTGTAAAACGAATGTATTTGTATATGTAAAATGCTTTAGGGTGTAGTTTCTACTATTTGGCCACAAGATGGCCACAGTGAGTCTTTGCTCATGCGACCTGTAAGCGTCCGGAAGGACGCTTACAGGAAGCACTATGATGCTGGGAAAATCACAATGATCGTGCTGTTTCTCATAGAAGCAGCAGATCATTGCGGGGGCTTAGATCAACGAACGGGAATGGATTTTCCCATTCATTGATCTCTGGGCGAGCGGGCAACTGCGCGCAAGAGCGTCGGGAGCACACGCACGAGTGGCGGTAGCGCGGATAGCAGCGGTAGCGCGGGAGGTACGGATTTCTCCGTCCCTTGGTTTTATAAGGATGGAAAAAGGGACGGAGAAATCCGTACCGCGGGGGTAAAGGGGTTAAAGAGAATCTGTACTCTAAAATTCTTACAATAAAAAGCATACTATTCTCTTTATTATGTTCTCCTGGGCCCCTCTGTGCTGTTTCTGCCACTCCCTGCTGCAATCCTGGCTTGTAATTAGCAGTTTTAGGCAGTGTTTACAAACAAAAGACTTGGCTTCTAACCAGAGTATCATAGGCTGAGAACTAGCTTACTGTGTGACTCATGCAGAGCTTGGAGAGGGTGTGTAAAGCTTCTGCCAATGACAAGCAGTGCTGCACATTCCACACATTCCAGCCTCAGCCGACAGAGGAAAGAAGATAAGATTTATTACAGAGACAGAGCAACTAGAAAAGGTTGCAGTAAGACAGACCACATTAGAACAGGTATAGGAACTTAGAGGATAGAAGAAATAAGACTCAAAATTTTGTTACAAAGTCTCTTTAACGTCGCATCTAACGCAGGACCCACGCCTTACACGACTTCTGGCCCAACGCAGGACCCACGCGGTAACGCAGGTATTGAAGCGCATTAGGGCACTTCCGGCACAGCAGGGGAGGACTGGGAAGGGGGTAAATTTCCCCCCCAGGCTGCCTCTCATTTAATGATTTAGGGCTGGTGCAGGGCCTGCTGCATTCAGGTTTTTGTATAAGGCAATGTGAACCACTAGGCTGGCTTAGGAAAATAAAAGCACAATTACAGAGCAATTAGAGCTCAGGCAAGCTGGTAAATGTACACAGTACGATGCAGAGGCCTGCCTGCAGGGTCCGTAAAAAAAAATCATCTGTCTGCTCTCTCAAAATCATAGCTCCCAACTGTCCCTCTTTGGACATAAGTGTGTGTGTGTGAGGAGGTGGCGGGGAGCCTTGGGGAATTACGGTGGCCATACATCTGTTGACTTGGCGATAAACCAACTGTTTAGATAATTACTATCAAATTGAATGAAAATTGGTGCTGCCACAAGCATGCCCAATCGACGATTTGACTGATTTCAGGTGGAAATTGGTCAAATCTGAGATTCTGGAAAACTCAGGCCGATGTGGTTGCATCATCCCTCCAAATGTATTATGTGACCCCCGGTGCCTGTGCAGTTATACTTTACCTGTCCTGCAAGTGTCCTTAATGTATTTTCTCAATGGCGCCCCACGTGACCACTGGCATATAGCATGTGGGGTGCGTGTGTGATGTCATTTGGGCTGAGGCTGCCATGAAAAAGGGCCTCTAGTTTGTGTTTTCCCCCCAGGCCGAAAGGTCCCAGTCCTCCCCTGCGGCACAGTGTACTGCAATGTGGGGAGTACACTCCCATAGATTAACATTAAGCTGTGGTGGGGTGCGGTAAATTTACCACACCGCCTCAGTGTGAAAGGGCCCTCAGGCATAGGCAGGGGGGGAAGATAGTGTTAGGGGTATGTGGTGGTGGGGGTTAGTGTTAGGTGCAGGTAGGGGACAGCTGAAGAGGTTAGTGTTATGCCCCATACTCAAGGGCAACATTCTGGTCTGTCGCTAGCACACGGGAGCGTGTGCGCGACAGGCCGGCGACAGCTCGTCGCCAGGTCCCTCCGCATACACACGGCGGAGGGACCTGGCAACTAATGCGGTGGAAGCTGTCGCTGTTGTTCCTTACCCCCCCCCTCTCCCCCCCCGCCGGATGTTGAAGGTATTCCCTGGTTGTTGCTATCGCTAGTCCGCATACCCACGCGGACTAGTGACAGTTGCGGCGGAGTTGCGGTGGCAGCAGCAACGAGCGACTGGGGTGCGTGCCCGTGCAACGCCTCATACTCACGGGCGACCTGTCGCTGTAACACGTGCGCGCCGCGTGTTGCGGCGACAATTGTAGCCCGTGAGTATGGGCCATAAGGCATAGGCGTTGCTAGGGCCTTTGATCTTGGGCACCGACCTGGAAGCTGTTGCCATGGTGCCCCGGATCGATTGAGTGGCAGGTGGGGGCACTGGGCTGAGCCGCAGGCACAGCTTCCATGTGCTTCCGGCTTCCTCCCACCAATGTCCGTCACCTTGGTTACACCGCCCCCTGTGAAGACATCGCAGGGGGCGCTGTTACCAATGTGAGAGACGCCGAAGGAGGAAGTCGGAAGCACATGGAAGCTGTGCCTGCGGCGATCTGAAGGAAGGTGAGTTTTTAACAGTCCGCTTGCCCGCCCCTTCGCTCCGCCTACCTATCCAACCTGCGCCGGGGGGGGGGGGGGCGGAGGGCGAAGCTGCCTACCTAACCTACGCTGGGGGAAGCTGCCTACCTAACCTACGCTGGGGGAAGCTGCCTACCTAACCTGCGCTGGGGGAAGCTGCCTACCTAACCTGCGCTGGGGGAAGCTGCCTACCTAACCTGCGCTTGGGGGAAGCTGCCTACCTAACCTGCGCTTGGGGGAAGCTGCCTACCTAACCTGCGCTTGGGGGAAGCTGCCTACCTAACCTGCGCTTGGGGGAAGCTGCCTACCTAACCTGCGCTTGGGGGAAGCTGCCTACCTAACCTGCGCTTGGGGGAAGCTGCCTACCTAACCTGCGCTTGGGGGAAGCTGCCTACCTAACCTGCGCTTGGGGGAAGCTGCCTACCTAACCTGCGCTTGGGGGAAGCTGCCTACCTAACCTGCGCTTGGGGGAAGCTGCCTACCTAACCTGCGCTTGGGGGAAGCTGCCTACCTAACCTGCGCTTGGGGGAAGCTGCCTACCTAACCTGCGCTTGGGGGAAGCTGCCTACCTAACCTGCGCTTGGGGGAAGCTGCCTACCTAACCTGCGCTTGGGGGAAGCTGCCTACCTAACCTGCGCTTGGGGGAAGCTGCCTACCTAACCTGCGCTTGGGGGAAGCTGCCTACCTAACCTGCGCTTGGGGGAAGCTGCCTACCTAACCTGCGCTTGGGGGAAGCTGCCTACCTAACCTGCGCTTGGGGGAAGCTGCCTACCTAACCTGCGCTTGGGGGAAGCTGCCTACCTAACCTGCGCTTGGGGGAAGCTGCCTACCTAACCTGCGCTTGGGGGAAGCTGCCTACCTAACCTGCGCTAGGGGGAAGCTGCCTACCTAACCTGCGCTTGGGGGAAGCTGCCTACCTAACCTGCGCTTGGGGGAAGCTGCCTACCTAACCTGCGCTTGGGGGAAGCTGCCTACCTAACCTGCGCTTGGGGGAAGCTGCCTACCTAACCTGCGCTTGGGGGAAGCTGCCTACCTAACCTACGCTTGGGGGAAGCTGCCTACCTAACCTACGCTTGGGGGAAGCTGCCTACCTAACCTACGCTTGGGGGAAGCTGCCTACCTAACCTACGCTTGGGGGAAGCTGCCTACCTAACCTACGCTTGGGGGAAGCTGCCTACCTACAGCCCAGAAAAGCCTCAGCCCAGCAAAGCAGAGCCCTCAGCAAAGCAAACCGCATAGCCTAGCAAAGCCTCCTGGTCCCAGCTCAGCAAATCATACAGCCAAGCAAAGCCTAGTAAAGCCCCCAACCTAGCAAAGCCAGGCCGGCACAGCATCGCGGCCAGCCAGGCCGGCACAGCAACGCGGCCAGCCAGGCCGGCACAGCAACGCGGCCAGCCAGGCCGGCACAGCAACGCGGCCAGCCAGGCCGGCACAGCAACGCGGCCAGCCAGGCCGGCACAGCATCGCGGCCAGCCAGGCCGGCACAGCATCGCGGCCAGCCAGGCCGGCACAGCATCGCGGCCAGCCAGGCCGGCACACAGGCCAGCCAGGCCGGCACACAGGCCAGCCAGCCAAAGGCAAGCCCGAAGCCAGGTGAGGGGCATATATATGTGAAATACTTCCTATTGAATATTTTTAAGTTACGCCGCTGCTATGTTCATGTACATTTGGCCCCACCTATGACCACACCCACTTTACACAGCATAGCCACGCCCATTTTCACTCATTCCCTATTGGTGCACAGGGTGCCCTGGATCTCCTACTAGGAACACCCCTGGTGTTAGGTGTAGGTAAGGGGTTATGTAAGTGTTAGGCGAATGTGGGGGCCCCAGTTATTTTTAGGTAAAAGTGGGCAGCGTCTAAAGCATCAGCAATGCAAAGTATTGTATGAGCGGAAGCCATGGTGTTATCTCACCTGCTACTGCACGCCTGAGTCCATTGATGCCTCAACCTGTCACTGCCCAACTCTCTCCCTGACGCCCAGCATGTCTTCCTGCATCGTTATTACACGAGTGCAGGAAGAGATGCCAGCACTAGGGTAAGAGCTGCACGGCTACAGGATGAGGCATCAGTGGAATCCAGCATCCAGCAGCAGGTGAGATAACACAGCACGGCTTCTGCGTGCAGGATACTCTGCATTCATTGCTCCAGCTGTGGACATGGGCGGCTGCACCGAAGGGCTCCAGTGACCCCCCCCCCCCCCTCCCCTCCTGCCATGGTGACACATGGAGCAGCCCACTCCTGCTGCCAACCCCCCCCCCCCTTAGTTCACCACTGGCCTGTACTTACAGGCTCTATCTGGATGATGGAGGATTGGGGGGGGTCACAGGGTCAAACCTGTAACTAAAACAAGCCTTACATATCAAACTGCAAACTAATGAGGCAATTAACTTCAGTTGCCTTGCACAGTTCCATGGCTCAGAATCAGAATATTTTATTTCGCCAAGCACAACTGTGTCATGCCCGGAATGGGTTTAGGCAGGTACAGGGTTAGCGTGAGACAGGACATACATAAAAGCAAACAGCACAATAATTTATTTAAACCTAACAAAACATCGAGTTGGCCGCTAATTTTGTCCAGTGTGAGAAGAGTCCATAGAGTTCAAAGAGTTGACAGCTGAAGGGAAGAAGCTGTTCCTGTGCCTTGTGGTCCTGGTGTAGATTGACCGGAATCTCCGTCCCGAAGGAAGCTGGTTGAAGAAGCGGAAGCCCAGTTGAGATTGGTCCTTGATCCTCAGAGCCCTGGAGCGCAGTCTGGAGTTAAAAAGATGTACCAGGGAGGGAAGAGGTTTCCCAATGATCCTTTCCACTGATCTTATGGCCCTCTGTAGTTTGAGTCTGTCGTTGGCGGAGGAACCAGCATACCAGACCAAGATGGAGGAGCAGAGGACAGATTCAATTGTGGCGGTGTAGAAACTCGTCAGAAGTTCCTGGGCCATGCCGAACTTCTTCAGTTGGTGGAGGAAAAAATAGTCTCTGCTGGGCTTTTTTCTGGATGAAGGTCGTGTTGGCTTTCCAAGTCAAGTCCTTGGAAATTGTAGTGCCTAGGAGGGCGTGCACAGGGGACGCTTACCACTTCCGTGCCATCAATACAGATTGGAGGTGGGGTGGGAGCGTGCCTTCTAAAGTCAACCATCAGCTCAACGGTTTTTCCAGTGTTGAGGACTAGGCCATTCTCCCTACACCACTGGCAAATTCTGCCCACCTGGTGGCGGTACTCCTGCTCATTATTTCCAGAAATGAGGCCCACTATAGTGGTGTCATCAGCGAACTTAATAACTTTGACAGAGTTCACCGTGGACCTGTATAAAGGGAAAAACAGGAACGGCGACAGCACACATCCTTGAGGGGCCCCTGTGTTGGTGGTCCTTGGTTGCGAGGTGACAGTGTCCAGCTTGACGGCCTGGGATCTGTTACTTAGTAGGTCCGTGATCCACAGGCGTAGGTTGGGGTGGACCTTTAGGGTAGCAAGGTTTTCCTGGAGAATTTGGAGGATGATGGTGTTAAACGCTGAGCTAAAGTCAAGTAGGAAGGTCCTAGCGTATGAGCCTGGTCTATCTAGGTGGTCATTAACAAGTTCCAGGCAGAAGTTTATGGTGTCATCAGTGGATCTGTTCGTTCTGTAGGCAAACTGAAATGGGTCTAGCAAAGCCTCAGTGGATAGTTTTAGGTGAGGCAGGACCATGCTTTCAAAGGTTTTCATGATGACCAGTGTGAGAGCCACTGGCCTGAAGTTAAGGTCGGATACTCCCTGTTTTTTAGGAACAGGGATGATTGTGGACCTCTTGAAGAAAGCAGGGACTTTGCCGACCTGAATTGATTTATTGAAGATGGAGGAGAGAACAGGAGCGAGCTGCCGTGCGCACGTTATCAGACAGGCTGGTGACACTCCATCTGGGCCTGAGGCTTTCTTTGCGTTTAACCTTGACAAGTGCCGTAGAACATCCTCCTCGTTCACAGCCAGAGGTGGGAGGCTTGGAAGTGGGACATCTAGGTTCGAGGATGTGGCGGAAGGCCTTGTGGGTGCTGCCTGGTTCTTACCATGTCTCATGAGCCCTTATGTGTGTCTGCTTAGGTTCCAGGAATTATACCCAATAGGAATGATTTACAAAGCTTCACCTGTTTTCACCTAATCTATGTTACATTTTTAAGCTTCCAAAGAGCAAACACATAATTAAGGTAAGAAAAGCAATATTTAAATGAAGTGAATCAGGAACAACTTACTTTGAGTGATTATTTTGCTTGTTAAAGGGAGGGTCCACTGAGTCGGTTAAAAAAAATAAAAATACTAAACCACTTACCTGGGGCTTCCTCCAGCCCCTGGCAGACAGGACGTCCCCTCGACGCCGCTCCGGAGGCTCCCGGTATTCTCCGGTGGCTCATCCGACCTGGCCAGGCCGGCTTCCTGGTCGGGCTTCTCCTTACGCTCCAACGTGCATCTCCCATGGTCGCGCTGACATCATCGGACATCCTACGGACTGTACTGCGCAGGCGCAGAACTACTGCGCCTGCGCAGTACAGCCTGGAGGATGTCCGATGACGTCAGCGCGACCGTGTGAGACGCACGTTGGAGCGCACAAGAGCCCGACCTGGAAGCCGGCCTGGCCAGGTCGGGTGAGCCACTGGAGAACACCGGGAGCCTCCGGAGCGGCGTCGAGGACACTTCCTGCCTGCCACGGGCTGGAGGAAGCCCCAGGTAAGTGGTTTAGTTTTTTTTTGTTTTTTTTTTAAACAACTCCGTGGACCCCTCCCTTCAGTGCACAGAAAGGTTATTTTTATCATTTAGGAGATAAGTCATTTATAAGAAGTTTTGGGAATAGAGCCCATTGTGTGACAAAGTTCCCTAACTCCTATGCCATCACTCCAGACCTTACTTGCTTGACAGGTCCAACGTGGATGTAGTCTGTAGCAGTCCCTACATTCCAGACTTGGGAGCTCTCAATAGAATATACAACGTTATCTCTTCGGCCATTTTTTTTCCCAAATCATATGAAATTTTTGGAGCCTGTCCTTATGCATGTAGATGCACCAGGGGCTATATGCAATTCATGTTTTCTCCTAGGTAATATTTTTGCACCTTGTCATAAAATAAACAATTGTTCAAAACCAAGGTGCCAGATAAGGATAAAATAGTTAAAAACCCTTTAAAAAGGGGGAGGAAGTGGTGGACTTGCCTCCCACAAGTTATTAACTGAAATCTTTATTGAAGTAGACTCCAGAATGATAGCAACGCATTTCATGGGTTACATCCCACCTCAACAGGCAATATGTGAAGTTAGTAAAGATCCAGAACAGGTCGGAGGAGCTGATACCTGGTCTGGATCTTTACAAGCGCCACATATTGCCTCATATTGATGAGTCGGTATGTAACCCGTGAAACTAGTTGCTATCATTCTGGAGTCTACTTGAATACAGATTTTTCAGTGAATAACTGATTGTGTGTCTTCTTGTGGGAGGTAAGTCCACCACTTCCTCCCCCTCTTTTTAAACGTTTTTTTTAACTATTTTATCCTTATCTGGCATCTCCGTTTTGAACAGTTGTTTGTTTTATGACCAGGTGCAAAAATATTACCTAGGAGAAAACGTGAATTGCATATGGCCCCTGGTGTAGAAGAATTGATAGGGTGCTCCCCTTAAAAAAAAGCTGATCTACATGTAAACAGGTGTTTTTTTTTGTTTTTTTGTGTCCACCCTTGGTGGCGGGGTGTTATATCCCCTTTCTTCTACTTCTATGGAGAGCGACATTTTTAACCCGAGTGGGGTTGGGTCTAATCTCCCCACCTGTCTGAGTGGTTACCAGAAGTAACCCACCTTTTGTGAGTATATTCTCATATATTTACTCTTATGACCAATTGGTTTTATATACTGCACTATTGGGGCTCTCGATCTGCTTTGTTTTTCTTTTCATAAAAAGTTTGATAAACCACCAGCAATCAAGAAAATCCTCAAAATAATTTTTAAAGTAAATTTTCACCTAATTTTTGGTGCTTTTTCCACTGCAGAGTGCTAAAAGTTTTTTTTAAAGTGTAACTGTCGAGCATAAAATCAAAAATGAATTCTTTATTTTTACCTGGTAAACAAGTAATAAGGATGCTAACTGGGCAATCCAAAAGTTAAAATCTCTATTACTTTTCTTGTTTATAAATGATCATTCCCCAGTTTACTTGACTCTTATTTGGTACGTTGCCGCATAAAGGAAGTTGCAGGGCATGCTGGGTTGTCCTTTTTTGCTTCTGTACATTAGTTAAGTCTGAGGGGAAATAAAGAAGAAAAAAGAGACAACCCAGTATGCCGTGCAACTTCCTTTGTGAGGCAATGTACCAAATAAGAGTCAGGTAAACTGGGGAATGATCATTTATAAACAAGAAAAGTAATAGAGATTTTAACTTTTGGATTGCCCGGTTAGCACCCTTATTACTTGTTTACCAGATACAAATAAAGAATTGATTTTTGATTTTATGCCCGACGGTTATACTTTAAATAGAGGATGAAAAATTATCCCCTAGGAGAAAACTCCGGAGAAAAGGTGAATTGCATATGGGTCCAGATATAAAAGCTAGGAGAGTTCAGAGCTATCACTTGTCATGTGGCAAACAAGGTTTCTAAGAGAGCGGTTTTAGCACTAGAGTAGGGGTTCTCATCCTGAAAAACGCCTAGAAGACATAGTACAGGGTCTAGGGTAGGGGTGCCCATTTTGTCATATAAGAATTGGACTACCTGTGTCCACTATGCTTTAATCGCCGGACAATCCCACATCGGGTGAATCGAGAAAAGGCAAGGGCTGAGATTTTAGGACCGGTATCATTAGCTAGCTGGTTATATTTGGCAACTTGAGGGGTCCTCAGCATGTATGTGGATGCTGGCACTGGTCAATTTTTGTAGAGAAGATGTGTTGCGCTCTACGGCAGGGCTTCCCAACCCTGTCCTCAATTACCACCAACACTTCTTGTTTCGCAGAAAACCACAAACATTCACAGGTGAGGTAATTAGTGTCTCAGAGCGGATTAACTACCTCTTTGGATTTCCACAAAACATGCACTGTTGGTGGTACTTAAGGACAGGATTGGGAAGCCCTGCTCTAGGGCACAATGCCCTGTCAGTGACTAGTAATCCATAGGATTACTGGTGCAGGAGCCCTTTGTTGATCGCCGGCGATCAGAAAAGTGTGAATCGCAGGCAAAAAGTGCCCCAGTGTAAATGGGGCTTTAACTTGAATCTTTTTGAAATTCTGACACTGTTCCACCTCTGTCCTCTGTTCCTTCAGTGTCCCCATCTGTTCTCTGCCTCCTCCTTCTGCAACCTTCGTACCCCTGTGCTACCTCCCATCCTTCTGTCCTGGTATAATTTAAAGGGAACCTTAACTGAGAGTGAGATGGATGTTTCCTGTAAACAATACCAGTTGCCTGGCAGTCCAGCTGATCTCTGTGACTGCAATAGTGGCTGAATCACACCCTGAAACAAGCATGCAGCTAATCCAGTCTGACTTCAGTCAGAGCACTTGATCTGCATGCTTGTTCAGGGGCTGTGGCTAAAAGTATTAGAGACACAGGATCAGCAGGCGATTCAGGCAACTGGTATTATTTTAAAAGGAAAAATCCGTATCCTTCTCAGTTTAGGTTCCCTTTAAGTAGGCCTCAGTTATTTGCACTGAGTTAGTCAAAAAGGCTTGATGAGCAGACCTGCCCTTTAAAGAGAATCTGTATTGTTAAAATCGCACAAAAGTAAACATACCAGTGCGTTAAGGGACATCTCCTATTACCCTCTGTCACAATTTCGCCGCTCCCCGCCGCATTAAAAGTGGTTAAAAACAATTTTAAAAAGTTTGTTTATAAACAAACAAAATGGCCACCAAAACAGGAAGTAGGTTGATGTACAGTATGTCCACACATAGAAAATACATCCATACACAAGCAGGCTGTATACAGCATTCCTTTTGAATCTCAAGAGATCATTTGTGTGTTTCTTTCCCCCCTGAGGGGGGAGTGCATAGCAGAGCCACAACACTGAAGAACTTGGCAGCCTTCCAGACACAGGCTGACAAGTCTGACAAGGGAAAGATACATTGATTTATTACAGAGACTGTGATAGTATAAAGTGCTGCAGTAAGCCAGAACACATTAGAATAGCTTTTGGAACTTGTAGGATGATAAAAAACAGGATGCAATTTTTGTTACGGAGTCTCTTTAAGGGGATTTTCTCTTAGAGAGAAAATCTGCAGTTCTGTCAGCAGAACTAGAACATACCAAGAAGCTGTTCTATGGACAAGGCCACAGGTCTCCCTGACCTGGGCATGTACCGCCACTAGAACAATAAACATCAACCATGTTTTGTAAATATCCACATTCCTGTATGTATGTCAAATGCCTCATCGAATATTAATCGAGTAGGTGTGTATGATGACACCACGAGTGGGTCCACCAGTAGTCTGGTCTAGGGTATGGCGAATATGATGTCACATTTAACTCTTTCCTAGTCGGTATTAAAACCGATGTGGGCGATCAGAGCTCACTCTGCTTCTGACTTTCCCACTAGATCTAAAGGCTGACTGGAACCTCTAAGTATTTCCATTCTATATGTAATCTGATATAATGTATACTGTACATAGGTAGTCTAGTGTAACGTAGGTTAGAAAAGAAGGTACCTGATTGACTTCAGCAGGAAGTCTAATCAAGAAGCTTGTAACGCAACATGAAGATTGGCGTGGCTAGGATATGATAAACTGTATCTATCTGTATTTCTGTTTCCTGAATAAATAACGTACACATTGAAGAAGCCTGAGAAAAGTCTATCTCCTGCTTGCTGTGTTGAGAGTCAAGTTATCTCACAGACTGTAAGACGCAACTATAAGAAGTTGATGGTGTCGAAGCAAGGTGATTTAGAACAAGATATAACATGTCCCACCTTCTATCCTCCTGTACCATCATTCTCGCCCCCCCCCCCCCCATTTCTGCTCTCCTCTGTACCTCCTTCTACCCCCCTCTTTCTGTCCCCCTGTGCCACCTTCCATCTCTTTGTACCTGCTATGGTTTCTATCCTCTGTGCCACCTTTTCCTCCTCCCTATGCTCCCCCAGCCTGATCTATTATAAGGAACCTGCCTGTTGATGTTTCCACCTAGACCCAGGCGGAATACACCGCTTCTGGGTCTCGGCGATTGTTCCCCGCTGATGACATGCAGGCTGGGACACAAGCCACACCTCCTGATAGGCGGAGGGCGCATTCTCAGTACCCCCTCCGCACAAGGTAAACATTAGTCAGCTGACAGTCCAAGCGTGAGCTGACTGCGCGCTGACACTTGGCATGTGCGGAGTGTGGCAAGCCACTGATTGGATGAAAGTTTTATATTTAAACATGCCGAGTGCTCCCAGTAATCGCCCGTGATAAGCCTCGCTGTGGCTAGTTGCTGGGTGCGCACTCACATTGTCTGAACTATTGAAATTTGACCTTGGCTTGCATTTGACTACTCTTGCCTGCTGCCTGGACTGACCTCTGCTTGTTACCTGGATACTCTTGCTTGTTTACTGGATTACTGGATACTCTTGCATATACCTGGACTAACCCTTGCCTGTTGCTTGGATAATCTTGCATTAACTCTCTCACTTGCTGCTTGGACCATCTACTGCCTGTTTCCTGAACCTGTCCTTACTGTCAATCGACGCTGAGGGCCTCATCCTCCTAAATAAAGGTACTAGTCCTGTGTTCTGGCAAGTTATTGTCCTCTCTACTGCAGTCTGTATGACTTGCACGTTCAGACCTGGGGGTAACCATAGTCAGGAGACAGTGTCCTGTTCACTCGGGGGCTTGTCTATAGGTGGAGACCGTGGGTTGGACTCAGACCCGTGGCACTAGATTGGGGCATAGAGACTAATGTGGGGACATAACCTTTCAAGCCTTACATCTATATTGCAGTGCTGCACTCACCTCCCAGCTGGGTCAATCGCTGTGCATCTATCGACTCCGCTCAGTGCTCCCTCTAGTGCCGACACCTTTTGCATTACATGATCTGGCAAAGAGGAAGAAATTCTGGGTAGTAGAGTGAGCAGGAGGTGAAAAAAGGATGCACAGCGTTGGACTCGGCTGTCAGGTGAGAACAACACTGCTTCTGCTGCGCCTTGCACTAAAATATAGATTAGGCTGGGGAGCACAGGATGGAGACTTTGAAAAGATTACCCTGGATATCAAATTACTAATTTTTACTTCAAAACATTGAGGCCCTATTGACAATGGTCAGCTGCGTTGCAGAAAATTTCTGAATGTCAACTCGCTGCCTATACAATTCTATGAGCCTGTTCACAGTACGGATCGCGTTACTCTAACTAGCTGCATGCAGGCTTTGCATTAAAGCCTATGGCCAGTCTCCATTGCAGTTCACAGTCCTAACGTGTGCAATATGCAACTGACTACTGTGAACCTAGCCTGAAACACATGGGCATGTCCACCACATGGAAAAGTTGCCTTCTTCCCCACAAGATGGGAAAGAGACCTCAAGAATCAGGGTGTATATTCAATACTTTAATCCCGGGGTGCCCAATAGGTCGATCGCGATCTACCGGTAGATCGCGACCGCCTATTTGGTGGATCGCGGCTTGTCAAATATTTCTGCGTGTGTTGCATCCTGTGTCACCGCGGCTGTCAGATAATGCTTCCCAGCGCTGAGGGGAAAAATGTGAAATATGACAAATGGTTTTGGGTGTAGTTTTACTATTTGGCCACAGTAATTTTTTTTTTTTTTTTTTGTGCATGCAACCTGTAAGCGTAGGAAGCGTAGGAAGTACGCTTACAGGAAGTGCAATGAGGCTGGGAAACGTTTTTTTTTTTTTTCCCCACAATGATCGCGCTGCTTCTCATAGAAGCAGCCGATCATTGCTGGGGGGCTTAAATCAACGAACGGGAACGGTTTTTCCCGTTCATTGATCTCAGGGCGAGCGGGCGGCGGCGTGCGGGAGTGCACGAGCGAGCGGGAGCACGGACAGCGGTGGGGGTGCGTGTATCTACGCTCTTGGTGGGGAAAGGATGTCAAAAGGAGCGTAGATAAATGCTACTGCAGGGGTAAAGTGGGAACAATTGCGAAAATCTTAAGTACATTTCTCCTAGAGCAAAAAGAGCCATAAATTACTTTTCTCCTATGTGAATACCCTATAGAGCAGGGGTCCCCAAACGTTTTGGGTCGAGGGCCGGGTCAACATCAGACTGCTGGGGGGCCGAAGTATACATAGAATGATGTATTTGTGGGCCAGACAGTGAAGCATACCCAGGTGACAACCTTAAAGGGAAGGTTCAAGCAAACTAAAAAAATGAGTTTCACTTACCTGGTGCTTCTACCAGCCCTATGCAGCCATCCTGTGCCCTCGTATTACTGGTTCAATGCGTAATTTTTTACGCATTGAACCAGTAATGTGTAAAAATGTATGTGTTAATGTTCCTGCACTAGCGGGAATGCGTAAAAATGTACGCAATGCGGCCTGCCGACCTCCGAGGTTGGCAAGCTGCCAGCAGGGGACTGGAGCAGCAGTGAGTGACTACGAGGGCACAGGATGGCTGCATGGGGCTGGTAGAAGCCCCAGGTAAGTGAAACTCATTGTTTTTATTTTGCTTGGACCGTCCCTTTAAGTCCAATTGGACAGCAGTGTCACCTGATGTGGAATTTGGAAACCAGCAAAATTACTGCTTTCTGGCTTCCATGTGGATGGGTGGGGCCAGCACTGCTATTCTATATGCGGACCACCAATATTTAAAGATGTAGCTGACCGCATCTATAAGTAATACATTTTGTGTGTGGAGGGGCTGGTAATAAAAGCCTCAGGGGGCCGCATTCGGCCCGCGGGCCTTAGTTTGAGGACCACTGCTATAGAGAGATGGACTAGCCCAAAATCTGTCGGTAATGTCAGATTTATACTACCTACTGTAAGTGACAGCAATAGAGGAGAAAAGTAATTTATGGCTCATTTTACTCTTGGAGAATTGTACTTATTTGTATGTGTTTTTAAATTTTAAGACTTTCGCGGTGGTTCCTCTTTAAAGAGATTCTGTAACAAAATGTTCAGACTTATTTCTTCTATTCTATAAGTTCCTATACCTGTTCTAATGTGGTCTGTTACTGCAGCCTTTTCTAGTTGCACAGTGGCTGTGTTATCTCTGTTATATGATCTAATCTTCTCTCTTCTGTCGGCTGAGGCTGAAATGTGCTGCACTGCTTGTCATTGGCAGTAGCTATACACACCCTCTCCAAGCTCTGTATGAGTCAGAGACTGAGCTACTCTCAAGCCTATCACACTCTAGTTAGAAGCCATGTCTTTTGTTTGTAAACACTGCCATAAAATGGCAATTACAAGCCAGGATTGCAGCAGGGAGTGACAGAAACAGCACAGAGGGGCCCAGGAGAACATAATGAATAGAATGGTATGCTTTTTATTGTAAGACTTTTAGAGTACAGATTCTCTTTAAAGGATACCCCAACTGAAATGTGACATAATGAGATAGACATGTGTATGTACAGTGCCTAGCACACAGATAGCTATGCTGTGTTTTTTTTATTTTTCTGCCTGAAAAGAGTTAAATATAAGGTATGCAAGTGGCTGACTCAGTCCTGACTCAGACAGAAAGTGACTACAGTGTGACCCTCCAACTATAAAACACTTTCCTAGCAGAAAATGGCTTCTGAGAGCAAGAAAGAGGTAAAAAAGGGGAATTTCTTATCAGTGAGGGTCACACTGTAGTCACTTCCTGTTTGAGTCAGGACTGAGTCAGCCACTTACATACCTGATATTTAACTCATTCAGGCAGAGAAAGAAAAAAGGAACACAGCACAGTTATCTGTGTGCTAGGCATTGTACATACACATGTCTATCTCATTATGTCACATTTCAGTTGGGGTATCCTTTAAAGAGACTCTGAAGCGAGAATAAATCTCGCTTCAGAGCTCATAGTTAGCCGCAATATCGCTGCTAAACGGGGGTCCCTTGACCCCCAAACCCCCCACTGCGACACTTGGTCACAGACTTGGTCGCTCCTGGAGGCAGGGCTTACGGCTGCAGCCCTGCCTCAAGTCGCGTCTGTCAGCGGCGCATCGCCGCCTCTCCCAGTGAAGGAAGGCTAAGAGGGGCGGGGGAGAGGCGGACATACGCGCTGACTGACGCGCGTGGGGCAGGGCTGCGGCGGTTAGCCCTGCCCCAACCAGGAAGCGCTCCCCCGCATTACGGAGGGGATTTGGGGGGATCAGGGACCCCCGTTAAGCCGCGGGATAGCGGCGGTTTAGCAGGGGCACACATGCCCCTGCTAACTCTGAGGTCTGAAGCGAGATTTATTCTCGCTTCAGACTCTCTTTAAGGATTGAAGCGATAAGTTAACTCTCTCACTGTGAAAATATCTCTACACTTTAATAAAACAAGATCGATTGTGTGGAGGTAAGTTTTTTTTTCTCTTGCCTTATCTCCAGCATGATCTTAGTGAATTGAGGCTAATTACTGTTGCAGAGTAAGGCCCCATACACACATCAGACCATAGTCTTTTGAAAATGAAAGATCACAGACCAATCTTACCACCCTTCATGTAGTATGAGAGCCATACTCTACACAGTCTTTTCTATGGAGCTGAACTCCACATCAGGAAAAAATCTTTGCAAGATGCTGCACACACAGATGCTGTACAGACACAAAAGATCAGTATCTGCAAAAGATCTGTTCCTGCCAAAAATCCATTCCTGCAAATTGCAATGATAGTCTATGAGATCTGCAGTTTATCATACACACATGATTTAACTGACATTCATCTGCAGATCTGAAAATCCATCCTGGTGGATCTGATCTGCAGATGAATGTCAGTTAAATCATGTGTGTATGATGATCTGCAGATCTCATAGACTATCATTGCAATTTGCAGGAATGGATTTTTGGCAGGAACAGATCTTTTGCAGATACTGATCTTTTGTGTCTGTACAGCATCTGTGTGTGCAGCAGCCTGCAGAGATTTTTTTCCTGGTGTGGAGTTCAGCTCCATAGAAAAGACTGTGTAGAGTATGGCTCTTATACTACAGGAAGGGTGGTAAGATTGGTCTGTGATCTTTCATTTTCTAAAGACTATGGTCTGATGTCTGTATGTGGCCTATGAATTGCTGATTAGGGATGATCAATGAGATGCAAATAATTTGAAGTTCATGCAAGATTATGTAAATTTTGAATGCAATTATATGCGGCTTGAAAATGGACCTTCATTGGACTTGATTGGACCATTTTCAAGCTGCCTAAATTTGCATACAACATTTACATAATCCTGCAGGAAGTCTGAGGCCTAGTTCACACTACAAATCGCAAGTGCTTTTGTGAAGCGATGACTTTTTTTTGCAAGCTATTTTGTAGCTGTTTTTGTTTTGCGATTGTGTGTGCAAACAGGTAGCGCACTCCTTTTACCTGGAACTGAATGTCTTCAAGAAAATTTGCCTGAAAAACACTAACAAAATCGCTGTTCAAAGCTTTTTTTTTTTTTTTTTGGTTTTTTTTCCCCCTACACATTGCATTGAAGCACAATCGCCCAGAAAATGGGGTGGGAACCATATTTGCGATTTGGAAAGAAAGCCCATTGCTCATGAGAGAACACTCACATAGGATTTCATTACACAAGCGCTTTAAGGCCTGGGACCTACTACAAAGCACAATCGCTAGCGATTTGTGGTAATGCTTTGCAATCTATTTTGTGAGCGATTTCCCTGCTCCTATAAAATACATCAGAATGGAAACACTCCCAAAATACTGCATGTTCTGCAATTTCCCTATTTGCAATCATTCTAGTGGAATCTGTCTCTACCTCCATCCATGTACATTGGCAGAGCGTTTAGGTAAATCGCTAGCGATTGAAAGCGATCCCTAAACGCTCAAAGGTACAGAGTACCTAGCATGCTCATGGTGAACCAGAAATCCTAGGAGTGTGTAATGGGCTACTATAGACCTAAAAGCCCCCTTACTAAAATGCATGGAAAACAAGTTTGCTTTCTTAAAACAGAAAGTATTGGCGATAATTCAGGTTGGAGTGAGTGCCGATAGGTCTCCCAGTGCATCACTGCTGAAATATGCAAATTACCCCTTGTTGACCCTGTAAGCTAAACACACCTCCAGATCCGCTGGAATGCAATGATGTGTTAGCTTGTTAAATATTGCAGAGCTACAATAATCCGTGTATTTGGATTCATTGATCCTCATCAGTGCATGGCATGGATTAATGTTGCTCTATGGGGTAGGACTTGAAACACCCAGAAGTACAGAGCACCTAGCAAGCTCATGGTGAAACCGAACTCCTAATAGCCTAAAGGGAACCTAAACTGAAAAGGATATGGATTTTTCTTTTTAACATAATGCCAGTTGCCTGACTCTCCTGCTGATCCTGTGTCTCTAAGGCTAGAAACCCACTAGGAGAGCTTTTCTGAGCGCTTTGTGATTTTGAAAAGCTCTAGCTAATGTAATGCTATGGGTGTGATCCCACTTGAATGATGTGATTTTATAAAAATCCCCCATAGCATTGCATTACCAAGAGCTTTTTCAAATCACTCACGCTTACAAAGCGCTCCCAGTGGGTTTCTGGCCTAAGGCCTGGTGCACACCAGAGGAGTTTTTCTGAGCGTTTTGAGTTTTTAAATCTGCTGCTAATGTTATCCTATGTGTCTGTGCACACTGGAGCAATAAGGTTTTGTAGAAAACCCCATAGCATTACATTGGGAAGAGCTTTTGAAACCTCCAAGGCCCTATTCACAGTGGTCAGTTGCGTTGCAGAATAATTCTGCATGTCAACTCCCTGCCTATATAATTCTATGGGCCTGTTCACAGTAAAGGATTGAATTTATTCTAACTTTCTGCATGCAGGTTTTGTATTAAAGTTTATGGCCAGTCTCCATTGCAGTTCACACTCATTATAATGTGTGAGTTATGGAACTGAGCACTGTGAACCCAGCCTCAAAGCTCTTCCCAATGTAATGCTATGGGTTTTTTTTTTTTTTTTTTACAAAACCTCATTGCTCCAGTGTGCACAGACACATAGGATAACATTAGCAGCAGATTTAAAAACTCAAAACGCTCAGAAAAACTCCTCTGGTGTGCACCAGGCCTTAGATATTTCTCCTACCCAGCATGGGTATGTGTAAAAATACACCCCAAAACATACTACTTCTCCTGAGTACGGCAATATCACATGTGTGGCACTTTTTTGCAGCCTAACTGCGCTAAGGGGCCCAAAGTCCAATGAGCACCTTTAGGCTTTACAAGGGTGCTTACAATTTAGCACCCCCCAAAATGCCAGGACAGAAAACACACCCCACAAATGACCCCATTTTGGAAAGTAGACACTTCAAGGTATTCAGAGAGGGGCATGGTGAGTCCGTGGCAGATTTCATTTTTTTTTTCGCAAGTTAGCAGAAATTGAAATTTTTTTTTTGTCTCAGTGTCATTTTCCGCTAACTTGTGACAAAAAATAAAATCATCTATGAACTCACCATGCCTCTCAGTGAATACTTTGGGATGTCGTAGTTTTGAAAAAAGAAAAGGAGGTGCCCATCTAGTGTGTTCGGTATTAACTTATGCAAAGAGACTTAGCGTGATGTAGTATAAGATAGTTTAATAACAGCAGAGTCCTAAAGTGCTGTTATTAATTAAACTATCTTATACTACATCAAGCGAAGTCTCTTTGCATAAGTTAATACCGAACACACTAGAAGGGCACTTCTTTTCTTTTTTCGAAACTACGACTTAGTATTACCCCTTTGGTGGGGTTCTTCACGACTACCCAGAAGTGAAACCTTTTTCCTGAGGAGCTGCGACCGATCCTGTCAAAGACCGAGTGGGGACGGGACTTCCCCACAGGCTATACAGAGTGGTTGCCTCTACAGCAACCCACGCTTGTGAGTATTACTACTCTTACTTCCTAACCGATTAACGGAGCATAATACACCATAAGGGCTCCTGGTACCCCTGCATTTTTCTTTTTCTCTCTTTACTTGTTACAGCCACTGTACTTTAGGATGTCTTCTTTCCAAAATGGGGTCATTTGGGGGGTATTTATACTATCCTGGAATTTTAGCACCTCATGAAAACATGACAGGTGGTCAGAAAAGTTAGAGATGCTTCAGAATGGGAAAATTAACTTTTTGCACCATAGTTTGTAAATGCTATAACTTTTACCCAAACCAATAAATATACACTGAATGTCTTTTTTTATTAAAGACGTAGCACAATAAATTTGGATCAAAGGAGAGGGTAAAGAAAGCCCTTAATAACAGCACCACTGGGAAAGTACAAAAGTAATATATTTTATTTCATGATTCAAAAAGGTAAATATATTGACACAATGAGATTCAACATAATATTAAAAACAATTAAAACATACGGCAAAGATAAATCACTGCTGCAACAATAACATATTCATTAATGTGGAAATAGTAGCATCACAAAAGATATACCAAAAATGCTGATAGAATATTTGATTTTTAAAGCACAGTGGGCATCTAATCAAGAGCCCAACAGTGCTGGGAACCCGGGTTCAGTAATAATAGTGCAAATAACAATGACATAATTAATGATATAGAAAAAATCTGTGCAAATCAGCAAGTAATTAATACCACACCTAATAGTGCAAATGACTGGAAAAATGGCTGCAAACACACAATGGCCTCGATTCATAAAGCATTCCCGCATGCGGGAATGCAGAAAACGGCACACTTTACCGACCACACAGCAAAATCTGTATTCATAAAGGCTTTTCCGCATGAAAAGCCGACATTCGCGAGCAAAGTGATAAATCACCGCCTTGCGCGGTGATTATCACAGCAAAAGTAACAAGTGGTCAATTCATAAAAATTAGAGGTAGCGGTATGCGGACGGGTATTACCGCTACCTCTGATGTGGCGAGAAGCGTGCGGAATCCGTTGCAGTGAATGGGACAGACCTCCCAAGCAGCTGCAGAGAGAACACCGCACGGAGGGATTCCGCCTGCTTCTCCTGTTTCCGCATGTCTCCCGACAGCCTAACGCCTGCCTACAGCGGAGTATCTCCGCACGCCTGTCACAACAGGCAACATTTTTATGAATTACCACCCTGAAGGCGGAAATATCGACAGCGGTGTTTCCCCGCTCGACTTTCCCCGCTCGCAGGCACTTTTATGAATCGAGGCCTATATATAGGAGCAGCCTCTAGATAAAGTGCATAAGGGGAAAAAAGAGAGGTGCAAAAGAGAAGATACTTATCCCTGGGTAATGATGCAGGCAGCAGGCCTCTTTTTTCCCCTTATGCACTTTATCTAGAGGCTGCTCCTATATATTGTGTGTTTGCAGCCATTTTTCCAGTCATTTGCACTATTAGGTGTGGTATTAATTACTTGCTGATTTGCACAGATTTTTTCTATATCATTAATTATGTCATTGTTATTTGCACTATTATTACTGAACCCGGCTTCCCAGCACTGTTGGGCTCTTGATTAGATGCCCACTGTGCTTTAAAAATCAAATATTCTATCAGCATTTTTGGTATATCTTTTGTGATGCTACTATTTCCACATTAATGAATATATTATTGTTATTGTTGCAGCAGTGATTTATCTTTGCCGTATGTTTTAATTGTTTTTAATATTATGTTGAATCTCATTGTGTCAATATATTTACCTTTTTGAATCATGAAATAAAATATATTACTTTTGTACTTTCCCAGTGGTGCTGTTATTAACCTCCCCGGCGTTCTATTGAGATCGCCAGGGAGGCTGCGGGAGGGTTTTTTTTTAATAAAAAAAAAACTATTTCATGCAGCCAACTGAAAGTTGGCTGCATGAAAGCCCACTAGAGGGCGCTCCGGAGGCGTTCTTCCGATCGCCTCCGGCGCCCAGAATAAACAAGGAAGGCCGCAATGAGCGGCCTTCCTTGTTTTGCTTAGATCGTCGCCATAGCGACGAGCGGAGTGACGTCATGGACGTCAGCCGACGTCCTGACGTCAGCCGCCTCCGATCCAGCCCTTAGCGCTGGCCGGAACTTTTTGTTCCGGCTACGCTGGGCTCAGGCGGCTGGGGGGACCCTCTTTCGCCGCTGCTCGCGGTGGATCGCCGCAGAGCGGCGGCGATCAGGCAGCACACGCGGCTGGCAAAGTGCCGGCTGCGTGTGCTGCACTTTATTTGAAGAAAATCGGCCCAGCAGGGCCTGAGCGGCAGCCTCCGGCGGTGATGGACGAGCTGAGCTCGTCCATACCGCTCAGGAGGTTAAGGGCTTTCTTTACCCTCTCCTTTGTGCCATATACATTTGAGCCCTAGCACACTTGGTGGGTTATTTCCATGCTTGTGTTGCAGACGTCCCCTCCTTTTTACAATAAATTTGGACAAAAATGTATACAGAAATGTTACTTTATTTAACAAATTTTATCACAAAGTTAAAAAAATCATTTTTTTTGACAAAATTCATGTCTTTTTTGATGAATATAATAAAAACTAAAACTCGCAGCAGCAATCAAATAGCACCAAAAGAAAGCTGTATTGGTGATAAGAAAAGGCGGTAAAATTCATTTGGATGGTAGGTTGTATGAACGAGCAATAAACCGTGAAAGCTGCAGTGGTCTGAATGGAAAAAAAGGCTCTGGTCCTTTAAAGGGAAAGTTCAGGGACTATCCCCAAAAAAATAAAAATCCCCATCCACTTACCTAGGGCCTCCTCCAGCCCGTGGCAGGCAAGAGTTGACCTCGGGCTCTGGGCTGTACTGCGCAGGCTCAGTAGTTCTGAGCCTGTGCAGTACAGCCAGGAGGATGTCCGACGATGTCAGCGCGCCGCCGTGAGGCGCATTTTGGAGCGCACAAGAAGCCCGACCTGGCCGCCAGCCTGGCCAGGTCGGGCGCGCCACGGGGAGCCTGCGGAGCGGTGCTGAGAGCACCTCCTGCCTGCCACGGGCTGGAGGAAGCCCCAAGTAAATGGATGGGGATTTTTATTTTTTTGGGATAGTCCCTGAACCTTCCCTTTAAAGAAAACCTGAACTTAAAATTAAAAGTCAAAATAAACATACACAAGTCATACTTACCTTCCATGCAGTCTACTCCTCAGTGTCTTTCTCCTGTCCCAAGTCCTGTTTGTCCACTGTGATCAAGGGAATTTTCTGTCCTCCATTTTGAAAATGGCCATTACCCATAACAGCTTTCTGGTAAGCACACAGTTAAATTGTAACATTGTCCACTTGAGCCATAGAGAAACATGGACATTACCTGGTACTTCAGTTTTCCTCTCCGCTATAACTGACAGCAACTGATATTTTATTGACAGCAACTGATATATTTCAGATCTGACAAAATATTGTCAGAACTGGAAGGAATTATTTTCAGAAGAAAATGGTGAGCTTCTGAGAGGAACTAATGGCAAGGTAACTATGTAATGTTCATTTGAAGTTACCTCATGTGTTAATTTTAAATATTTTTACTCAGTACAGGTTCTCTTTAAAGAGACTCTGAAGCGAGAATAATTCTCGCTTCAGAGCTCATAGTTAGCAGGGGCATGTGTGCCCCTGCTAAACCGCCGCTATCGCACCACTAAACGGGGGTCCCTTCACCCCCAAACCCACCCCCGCAAGACTTGGTCGTTAAATGAGGCAGAGCTAACGGCTGCAGCCCTGCCTCCAGTCGCATCTATCAGACGCGCATCGCCGCCTCTCTCAGTGAAGGAAGACTGAGAGGGGCGGGGGAGAGGCGGAGGTACGCGTCTGATAGACGTGCGGGAGGCAGGGCTGCGGCGGTTAGCCCTGCCTCAATGCGGAAGAGATTCTGCTCTGTACGGGGGTGGGTTTGGGGGTGAAGGGACCCCTGGTAAGCCGCGGGATAGTGGCGGTTTAGCAGGGGCACACATGCTCCTGCTATCTATGAGGTCTGAAGTGAGATTTATTCTCGCTTCAGACTCTCTTTAAGGGGTAGAAAGACTGTGGTCCTCAAGTGGTTAAGGTTACCTTTAGTATTAGTGAAAGCTGTGCAGACCATGTACACAGAGATGTGTAGCGTTCTCTGTGCACAAATTCTTCAGTGCGGCACATTACAAAGCGGCCGTTACACAAAATATCTCTGCGAATGTGGTCTTGTTGTAGGTTTACATCGAATGTTCTGCGTCAGCTTAGCCATGGCCACCCAGATATTACAAAGGGTTAAGAAAAAAAAGTCTAACTTGGTAAATCATTCTATGTAACTGCAACACATCCCTGCACAACGCACTGCTGCATACATTGTAATACACAGTGGATGCATTGCTATTATACTGAAAAAAAAAAACATGGAATGTGTGGCAATGGATACAGTTAAAGTGAACCTCCAGGACTAAAAACCTACTCGGCAGAACTGAAAAGGCTTGGTGTTTAACAGTTTCACAGCATCAAAACTTTATTTTTCTTACCAAAGCATCATTTTTAGCTGCATTTTTAGCTAAGCTCCACCCATCAAAAAAACTGCTGGGCGGTTTTTCCCAGTGCTGTGCAAAGCATGATGGGATTTCCTATGTTTTTATTCACATTGCCTAGCAACTGGGAGGGGTGATCAGCACACAGGACAGTTGGACCTGTCAACTCCTTTCAACCAAAAAGATGGCTTCCCTCATGAAATCAAACATTTGCCTGTTCTTTTAAAACAGGGTGGGTAAGGCCCGGTTCACACTTGCGGTTTAGTAAAAACCGCACCGGATGTCCGGACCGCACCGTATCCGGACCGGACCTGATCCGTACGGTTCCTATCCGGATCCGGTCCGTTTGCATCCGGTTTCCGTGCGGTGTGAACACGGTTGCGGTCCGGATCCGGTTTCTTAAGGAGATAACATCCTTTTAATTACCTGGGGTCTGGGAGGTCAGCAGAAGGGTCTGGGGTCATTGTTGGAGACAGGTGGACGTGTGGAGACCATCCGTGGATACAGAGACTGCAGTTGGGACCATGGATCCAGGCATTTACTCGTAAACCTGGGAATTCTCTGTTGTTACTCGTAAACCTGGGAATTCTCTCTGTTGTTCGCCTCCTTCAGCAGACATGTTGCTGGCAAAAAGAGCTCCAGCATGAAATCGCTGCTGCCCCACTCTTCGCTGGGCCCATGTGGTCCCCATCCAAAATGCATAGGAAGTGGGGTAGAACGTCCGGTTTTTGTAGCCAGTGTGTGTGCGCTCTCCGGCTCTCATTGCTTTGTATTGGCCGGATGGTGCAGTCCGGCTCCACTCCGGATACGGCTGCCGGAGGAGCCGGACCAAAAAATAGCGCATGTTGGAACGGACGCCGGAGTCCGGATCCGGCCCGGATCCGGTCCGGCTCCGGTCCGGCAGAACGGACGCATGTGAACGGACGCATAGGCTTTCATTGCCATGCCGTGCGTCCGTTCCGTCCGTTCTAAAAAGCGGTCCGGCTCCGGCACGGCGATTCCGGACGGCCACCGCTAATGTGAACCGGGCCTAAGAGATTATATTACCTATCTAATGTAACTTAATGACAGTATTTTTGTTTAGGCTGAAGTTCCTCTTTAAGCTGTGCATTCTATGTAATAATAGCCTGCAACTGCCATTATTTACCTTCTCCTGGGGACGGGGAAACCCCCTCCCCCCAATCATAACTTCACCCTTTTTACCCTGCACATGGGTGTTAAAGAGGGATTGTCAGCCACAAAATCAAATTTCATTTACCCACTGCACTGTGTCCATTATGCAGCCTGGAACCTCTTCCTGCATTGCAAGCACTCCAATCTAAACAGGAATGTTTTGGTGTTATAATCTTATCTTAGTTAGCTTGGCTCTATTTTTGCTATTGCCAAGGAGACTGAAGCTTGTCATCACCCCTCCCACATTCCTAATGCTCACTGATTGGCTGAAAGCAGTTCAGTGTGAAGCTGCTGAAATCTGAGGCAAGCTGTGTTCACATGTTTACAAAACAAGCTACCTATGATTTTAGGAGAAAAAAAAAGTAAGGGAGGAAAAGATACCAGGATTGGCTTCAGTCAGAGGGAATCAAGATGGCAAATGCCAGGAACAGAATTCTCTCTTATTTACTATATAAAATTCACTAACAATGAAAATGTGGACAGTACAATACTTTTTATGTAAGTAGAACAAGTAGTTATCTACTTATGTGTGTTCACTTGCAGAATGTTGCGAGCCTCTGCAACAATGAGCTGAGTGAGTGGTGTCATGAAAGGGGGCAGGCAGGGCGCACAACAATGTTGTGAACGGACAGGACCAATGTGACACTTCAGCTTGCCCAATCTCAGATCCCCCAGTGTTAGTCACTGATATATAAATCATTTAGAGTTCATGGAAATTTAACGTAGTTTGGAAATGTACCAATTAAAATCCATTTGAAAACTGCATAACGTAAATTTATATGAATTCAGAATTATTAGCTTCACCCTGATTAATCCCTTATCAGCAGCATTGGCACTCAGAAGAAGAAAGCAAAACTGTACCTGACGACAATGCACAGTGTGCTTTGCTTTATATGATGTGTAAGGGTCCTCAAACAGATTATCTAATTAAAAGCAACAGACAATGAAGACAAGAGTAAACAAAAATCTAATTAGATTGCGCTGCCTGCGGGATAGAAGGTGTTAACTTGCGTATGCTGCCTATGAACTGTGTTCCACTCATGGGCCACTTAAACTCGCAACTGCTCACTGCTGCCTGGTAACTGCTTGCTGAGCACACAGTTTAACTGCCCATGGAAAAGAGACCTTGAGGGCTCATTCACACTAAGGACGTTTTTGCCCTTTTTTCAAACTTGGCGATTTTTGAAAATCACCCTCAAAACGCTTGTGCAATGATTCTTTATGAGAGAGTTAACAGCTGAGCGGTTTGTTTCCAATCCTCTCAGGAAAGCTGTGCCTGTACCATTTCTCTTTTAAGGCTATTTTGCCTCAATGGAACGTATAGGAAAAATGCAATATGCTCACAAAATCGCTTTGTGCAATGATTGCGTGAGTTTTTTTTTTCTCCGAATAAACACATTGGGCTCTATTCACTAACCAGCAAAAACACCGCAAAATTTTACCGCTATATTTCCGCCAGCGGTAAACTCCGCATTTTTTCCACATTCACTAATATTTTCCGCATGTTTTCCACATGCGGGAAAAAAGATGCGGAAACAGCCATTATTAATGCGGGAATTATGCTGTAAAAAGGCCGCATGAAAAAGTGTTTAAAAAAAAAAAAGTCCCAAGCACAGACCTTAAAGGGGAACTGAAGAGAGAGGTATATGAAGGCTGTCATGTTTATTTCCTTTTAGACAATACCAGTTGCCTGGCAGCCGTGCTGATCCTCTGCCTCTAATACTATTAGCCATAGCCCCTGAACAAGCATGCAGCAGATCAGGTGTTTCAGTGGTTCAGACTTATAAGTCTGATCTGACAAGACTAGCTGCATGCTTGTTTCTGGTTTTAATCAGATACTACTGCAGAGAAATAGACCAGCAGGGCTGCCAGGCAACTGGTATTGATTAAAAGGAAATAAACATGACAGCCTCCATATACCTCTCTCTTCAGTTCCCCTTTAAGCCTCCACACTTCATTAAAGTCAATGGGATGCAAAATATATCACCTACTACTTGTAGGTGATAAAAAAAAAATAAAAAAAAAAAATTGGTAAATGACGAAATGAAGTGCCTGAACATTTTTGAGAATTGATTTTTTTATTGCGGAAAATACAGACTTTTGCGGAAAATTTTCCGCATGAATCCTGCACTTTTACCGCACTTTTTCCGCATGTGGAAAAAACATGCGGAACATTTTAAGAATTTCAACTTGACGGTATTTTGGATGCAAACTTCCCGCATGTACTTTACCGCATGCGGGAAGTTTTTTTTAGAATAGAGCCCATTGTATTCTTTTCCGTGTCAAAAAGTTCACTTTCTGACATGCGTCAAGGAGTGAATTACAAAACTGCTCTGGAAAAGCGCTTACAAAAGCGATTTTACCAGAAACGCAGTGGACTGCAGGGAAGGGGAAAAAAGCGCACAAAAATGCAAAACGCTTGCATTTTCGGTTTTAGGTGTTAATGAAGCCTAAATGATACCCGAGGTTAAGTGACATTTTGAGATAGACATGGGTATGTACAGTGCCTAGCACACAAATAATTATGCTGTGTTCTTTTTTTCTTTCTCTGCCTGAAAGAGTTTAAATATCAGGTATGTAAGTGGCTGACTCTGGCATACTTCAATGAATGTGTCATTGAGCAAAAACAAAACAGTTAAAACGTCATTTTAAATATAAAATAAAACTATAGAATATCTTAAAAAGTCATTTTTAGTAGAAGGAAGATAGATACAGTCTAATCTTTAGGATTACTTTATTTTCACCATGCTGTGGGCAGCATGACCTAATTTAAATTTTGATTACTTGTAGCTGCTTATAGAAAGTAACACTATTGATCACAAATCGTGCTTATTTGAACATGCCCTAATCATTTAACAATATAATTGCAAACATGTATGCATATGTCTCTAGTTAGTAGATATTGCATTCAGTCACTCTGTAATCATGTAATCATGCTCCCACGTAACCAATAACTAATCTATTTCAGATACCAAATCAACTATGCTCATATTATGTATAAACATATACAAGTATACTAACAATGCAAAAATTTTACGTTCTTTCCTCATCCAAAAGTTTTATATATAGGCACAAAATCAATCCAATCAGCATTATCACAGGTTAGACATTCCGCTTGTAGAGGTCTTTGAATTAAGTACCCTTTTATAAATTGGTTTGGCGCCACAAAACTCTATCCCAGCAACGCAGCTGACTTCCAAATCCCTGCTACTAACTTCACACACATACACGTGCTGACGTGTCCTTCCTACAACAGCGACCCGGAAGCACAATCCTCTAGAGGGCGGCTCTGTGTCGTCATCCTAAAAGTGCTCTATCTGTGGTCGTGGCATTACACACATGCGCGAGTCAGGCGGAGGGGGCGGGTCGATAAATAGCGGCTGTGCAGCAGCAGCTCTTTCTCTAAGCCAGTCAGTGTGAGGGAAGCAGCAGCAGCTCCCGGTTCTGTTCTTCGTTTCCGTGCTACGTCTCAACTGTAACGTCATGGCTTCTTCAGGAGTTCAAACAGCCCAGGCAGCACCCGTAGTACAAAGAGGCATAGTGAAAATGGTGAGGACTTCGCTGCGCGGGCATGGATCTCGGGGTACCAGGGCACTCGCTGCGGGGTGTTGCGGGGACACAGTCCTGGGACGGGCAGGTGGATGGTGAAGTACCCGGATGGGGCTTGTCAGGTGCTGGAGAGCGGGCATTGCTTTACCACACGTTGCCACTGTTCCGCCTCACTGAGGAAGTTCCTTGGAGGAAAGAAAGTTGCAGAGAGTTGTGCGTGGCTCGCGGTGTCCCAGCAGTCGCTGTACGGTTTATAACACAAGGCTGGCAGCCAAATCAGATCAATTACCTGTGCGGGATGTCTCCTTTCCCTGCTGCGCTGTAAGGACCAATACTCCGCTCATTACCGGGCACTGCAGCTGAACAGCTGGACTCTCTCTCTCCATGTCCTCTGCTGCCTCTACCTGACGTGCCTCTCAGACAGGAGAGCCCTGCATAGAATCACAGCTGTCCAGGCACAGCCCATGTTATGAAGAGTGACCATTTGTTCCAAAAATCCCCATCGCTGAGCAAGCTTACTTCAGTTAGCTGCCTTGTCATGGACTTGTGCAACCTTTTTAGCTGCACAATGAACTGTACTCTACACATGAAGGAACACAAATGCATATCAAACAGTTTTCCAGTTTAAAGATGCGATATGGAATGTGGCTTCCTGGTTTCAATGGACAGTTACTGGCAGAGTCTGAATCAAAACTTTAACAGAGGTGTAATCAGAGTCAGAAAGTGAACATACTTGGAATCATTTGCTTCTAAATTGTGTAGTCTAGACTCTGGTGCAAAGTTTTGGTTCAGCCTCTTCTAGTTAGTTTTTGTAGTTTAGAAATCTACAGGAAAGCTGACTAACTCATCCCTAGTGCTGACATATTGCACTTCGCTGTACTTTACACTGTACTTTGAACAAGTCCTTATATTTTCTTGGAGGGGCTCACTATTGAATCACCACTTTCTATGGATTTCTTTGGGGGGAAGCTTATTTCCTAATGTATTGGTAGATTTGTGGCATGTGCACGAAAGCCAGAGTATGTAGTAATCTTAAAGGGCAACTGAAGTG
This sequence comes from Hyperolius riggenbachi, assembly GCF_040937935.1. Taxonomy (NCBI): domain Eukaryota; kingdom Metazoa; phylum Chordata; class Amphibia; order Anura; family Hyperoliidae; genus Hyperolius; species Hyperolius riggenbachi. Next base: position 228,846,530 of record NC_090648.1, read on the forward strand.
AGAGCGATGTGTAGGCTGCCATATTTATTTACTTTTAAGCAATACCAGTTGCCTGGCTATCCTGTTGATCCTATGCCTCTAATACTTCTAGCCATAGCCACTTAACAAGCATGCAGCAGATCAGGCGTTTCTGACATTGTCAGATCTGACAAGATTAGCTGCATGCTTGTTTCTGGTGTGATTCATACACTATTGTAGCCAGACAGCCGGGAAACTGGTATTGTTTAAAAAGAGATAAATATGGCAGCCACCATATCACTCTCTCACTTCAGTTCCCCTTTAATGCAGCTAGTGTCTTGAGTGTCAGCCAAAAATGCAAGTATGTTATGTTTTTATTCCCTGGACTGTGCAGTGGTAATTCTAGTGATGTTTGAACATCAGTGTAGTCCTGAAAATAGTTAGGGCTGTTTTGCACTGCACCCAATTTGCCCCCCCCCCCTTTCTTTTGCTTGCAAAGTGCAAAGACATGGAGTGTATGATGTAAATAATGCAGGGGCATTCACATCAGTGCAATGTGATTGTGATGTGACTTGTCCAATCGCAAATGTCAGTCCTGCTATATTGCTATACGATGTTCTTTCAGCTATTTAATTTTTTTTCCCCTCCTCCTGTCTTTTGTTGGTGGTCGCGAACAGTTGCGCTTTACAACTTGTTTGAGCGCATGCTAATTGCATCACAAAGTATGTGTTTTAGGTAAAGAGTCATATTTGCAGTGCCAATCACAATTTCTGTGTGGAACAGCCCTTAACCACTTAGCAACTTCTGCCACGCTTTTCTACGTCCTTATTTACAAACACCTATAAACACATATAAATATTTGGTTCTGCTGTCTATTTTTAGAAAACTGAGTATGTATAGCACCATCTTGTGGCCAAAAAGTAAAACTACTTCCAAATACACCATTATTCATTTACCATAGGAACATTAAGCACATTTTCATTATTTTTGAAACTCCTTCACCCCACACCCAAAATAAAATATTATCGCCATACTTTGTACTAGGGACACAAGTTAAACATTGTAAAAACCGGGACAAATTGGCAAATAAAATGTGTCTATTTTATCTACAATAGCACAATTTATTTTTAAACTACAATGGCTGAAAGCTGAGAAATGGTGATTTTTTTCATTTTTTTCTTCTTCTTCCCTGTCAAATCAGTATAAAATAATATAATTCTTAGCATAAAGTACTGCCCAAAGAAAGCCTAGTTTTTCCCGTAAAAAATAATGTATAGATCATTTCAGTGTTATAATTAGTGATAAAGTTATTACCGAATGAATGGGAAGAGCTTTTGAAGGGGAAAAAACCTGTGGTAGAGAAGTGGTTAAAGCATTGCCTTTGCTAATTTTGGTTATGTTTTGGCATGCATGGCTAGTCAACATGTTAATGTGCCAGTAAAAGAATATGCATTTACAGTAGTCAGACTTGCTGATGACTTTATCTGCATAACTTTACCTTGAGTATGTAATTTTTTCATAAGTCTGTATCTTTGAGTTACTGTTACAATAAAGCTGACATAACATGAGTTTATTTTGTAAATCTTTAGGAATGTGTATCACTCCTGCTACACAAAAGGAAGTACAAAGTTGGAACATATGGAGGATAGCCTTGGCATCTTGACCTCACCTTGCCACTCTTTCCTGCCCAAATTTTTCAACTATTTGGCAATACATAAAAATAAAGTGTGTTGACCATTCCATATAGTTACAATCATACTATATGTCTCGAGATTGGGACTACAAATAAACTCATAAGTGTGTCAGTACTAATGCAAAAAATGATACAAGGAAAGACAACTCAAAAACACTTAAATTTACGAGACCACAATAAAAGATTAATGTTCAATATCCCACTGAGGGCAGATTGCAAAATTGTAATACTGTACAGTAAAATTTCCTTGCCTGAATGCCAATCAACTTGGATCATGTAGGACAGGGTTGCTTTAATTTTTGACATTTGCGCTACTTAAAAAGCTTACGAGTCAGCAAGCTGCTCTGCCCCTCTCCAAAAAATGGTACATATTTAAGCGAACTCCCATCTCCAATTATCATTACTGTCCCAGTCCCTAGACAGTGTGTCTGCCACCTACACTACTTTGTCACTTTATGCTCACTGACCACTCCCTGTAGCTACATTGGCTATCATTCATAAACATGTTGTCGGTAAAAAGAATCTGCGGGAAAACACCGCTGTCGGTGTTTTAGACTTCTGGCTGTGCATTCATAAAAATGTATCCAGTTGCGGTAGCACTAAGCAGTGTGGAGAATCCCCGAATTAGGCTGGCGGTAGGCTTGCGGAAGCACAGGAAACTGCGGAGTTGATACATTTCTCCGTGTTCCGCTCCACTGCAGCTGTCTGGGAGGTCTGTGTGTCTCCATTCACTTAACATTGTTATCGCCACATCAGAGGGAGCGGTACTTCCTGACCTCACACCGCTTGCGGTGATCTTTATGAATTAACATTTTGCTACATTTTTTTACAATAATCACCGCACAAGGCGGTGATTTATTGCTGTGCTCGGTAATGTCAGTTTTTCATACGGAAGGAGCCGTTATGAATGCAGATTTTGCTAAGTGTGCGGTAAAGTCAGCTGTTTTAAGCATTTTCGCATGCGGAAATGCTTTATGAATGATAGCCATTGTCAGTTACTATAAATACTTCAGCCAATCAGACACCAGCTATGCACTGCCAGCCCATAAATACCTGGAAGACTTTGAGCAGGAGAGTGGACAATCCACTCACTGCAGCCATCTAATCAGAGCATCGCTATTACACCAAAGGACTGCATCAGGAGCACCACCACTCTAGTGGGCACTATTTCCTCACTTCTCGCTCCCTCCTGCACACACGACATGGAGGAAGCCCACTTTGGTCATGCTGACCCCCTACACTTGTGGAGCCATTACCTCTGCTCTCACACTTTGACTGGCCAGTACCGCACGCTGGCAGTGCAGATGTTGGCCAGTCAAAGTGCAAGAGAGCAGTGTCAGTCTCTGTGGCTTCACTACTTTGTGTCAGACCGTGATCTACCCAGCAGTCCTTTTACAAACTACTGGTAGATTGTGATCGATGCATTGGCACAGTTGATGTAGGACATATTACTGATGAGTATGTACAACTTAAAAGAAAACCAGAGACGAGATAATATAAAAGATTTATACATACCTGGGGCTTCCTCCAGCCCCATGTGCATGGATCGCTCCCACAAAACCGCCTTCTGTATCGCCGGTATTGGGGTCCTGTAACTTTGGCCAGGCTGCGCAAAAGAAGCCACTGAAGATGCGTAGAGGGTGCACTTCTCTTGCGTCGACTGGCCGAAGTTATGGGACCTGGTACCGGTGATACCGAAGGCTGAGGACGGTGGCGTGGGAGCGATCCATGCGCATGGGGCTGGAGGAAGCCCCAGGTATGTATAAATTCTTTATATTGTCTCTGGTACACTTTATTACATTTTAAAGTCTGGATGCTATTTAAATTCATAAGCTGTAAGGTGCAAAGGGGCGTTTGTAAGGGTGCAGTCACACAATGTTCATTGCACAGTAATACCGCATGTGAACTGAACTTGCATGCGCCTACGATTGTATGGGTAGTGAGTTCACATGCGATGTTATGCAACATGCATAGTGAGACTGCACCATGACTTCCATGAGAAAGTTACTTGAATAATTGTTAGAAATCCTCAATTCATATGAGTCCACAATAAAGCAATGTATGTCCAATAGTAAAAATCCATGTGGCACTGAGTATATACAAATCCCTGGTGTCTAGTTTGCCAAGTCTCTCACCGTTGACCTCGCACATGTTGCAGATGATTATTAATAGTACAGCCTCTGAAGTGGGTTGTGTAATGCAAAAGAGGTAGTGGGAGCTGTCCACCATCACTGGCAACATGCCCCGGGGGTAGTGGTAGTGGCAGTAGTAGTAGTGTGATGGCCTGTGCACCAGGGCTGTGGAGTGGGTACAAAAATATTCCGACTCCTCAGTTTATGAAACCACGACTCCGGGTACCCAAAATGGCTCAGACTCCTTGACTCCAACTCCTTAGTCTAATACTTAACAGGGCTGTGGATTTTGTACAAAAATCATCCGACTCCTCAGTTTATGAAATCTCCAACTCCGGGTGCCCAAAATTGCCCCGACTCCTAGACTCCCAACTCCACAGCCCTGCTGTGCACTAGACATTAGGGTGCTGTAGACAAGGTGTAGCACCTGTATCTTGATTCGCTGTATGGATTGATTGTTCTAAAACCTTTTATTATAGCCTGATTGATGTATTCACCTTTGCCCCTTCAGATCATATTATTGAAATGGCACCCAAATTTGAATCCACTTGTATGTTCTATATAATAAAAGTTGATTGGTATTCTGATGAGGCTACTTACTGCTGTATTATATTACTTTTGAGTTCTGTGCCCCCCCTTCCAGAATATTCAAATTCATAATTAGTCTGCCGATGAGATGTGTGTTTTTTTTTTGTTTCCCACACCCTAGACCCCCCCCCCCCCCCCCCCCCGACTAGTGTCTTTCAGTATTTTTTTTATCAAGGATAGAATTTCCCAGTGCAGATATACTTTTGAAATGTTTCTGTGCAGATGCCTTGTTACTCACCATGATTGTATCTGCAGGCTAGCTGATGCAACTCGCTGAATCGAGCATAATTTGATCAATTTATGGCAAAATCATTAAACGATCAGACAGTAACTTTTGGTCAGTCAGATGCAGCAGACAATTTAAAGTCTAAAGGTAGCCGTACACTGGTCGATTTGCCATCAGATTCGACTAACGGATAGATCCCTCTCTGATCGAATCTGATCAGAGAGGGATCGTATGGCTACCTTTACTGCAAACAGATTGTGAACCGATTTCAGCCTGAAACTGATCACAATCTGTGGTGGTGCTGCTGCCGCCGCTCCCCGCCGCATACATTACCTGCTCCGCCGGCGCAACTGCCCCCGGTCACCGCTGCTCCATCTCCACTCTGGTCTCCAGGTCCGGCATGCTTTACTTCTTCCTGCTCGGCAGGAAGTTTAAACAGTAGAGCACCCTCTACTGTTCAAACTTCCTGCCGGGCTAGAAGTGAAGCATGCCAGACCCAGAGACCAGACCAGCGCGGAGACGGAGCATCGGTGACCGGGGGCAGTCGTGCCGGCGGAGCAGGTAATGTATGCGGGCTCTATTGCGTCGGCCGTCGGGTACTCGAACGCCGCTTGCGACGCGCTCCCGTCCCGCGGGCGATCGACAGTAATTTTCCACACGGAGTGATCGACGAGATCGGACGAAATGGATCGAAATTCGGGGTGTTGCGGGAACTATGTGACAGCAGATTCGATCCCAGTGATCGAATCTGCTGTCGATCTGGCGGGAGTCAGCCTAGTGTATGGCCAGCTTTATCCTCATTTTACATTGAGGTGTTAAATTGTTAGTCAAAATTGGATGTGTATGCACCCTAAAGCTTTGTATACAAGCTAGATAATCATCCACTCAGGCAACTGTTTTGGGATGTCTTTCATGCGTGCCAGTGCCCCACCATGGTGTTTCATGATCTGCCATGGCATGGTGTCCTAAGCTTCACACTCCATTGTGAAGCACGGTTGTCCCTCAACCTTTCTACACAGCAGCGGCACACTGTTGGTCTACATTAGCGATGCGTCTGTACAGAATTTTTTTTATGTATGTATGAGGCTTAAGTGTTCTCTTGTCTGAACAGTTGGCTATATTTCTCATTGTGTAGAGACCTTTAAAGTTTGCAAATTAGCTTGCATAAAAGTATTGTGAGGTTCTTTTTGCAATTTTATATAGTTAACAGCTTTTTGGTGATCAAAAATGCTGGAGAATTTTGGCTCATTTATTATGAGCATCTGGGTTTTGCTTGATTGGTTACTTATAAATGATGGTTCTATAACTTGTAATGTATTTTACTTATTGTAATTAGTGTTCATTAAATTTTTTTTACCTTGTCTGAAAGGATTTATTTTCTTTTTACTCAGGTTCTTTCAGGATGTGCCATTATCGTAAGAGGCCAGCCGCGTGGAGGTCCACCTCCAGAACGTCAAATCAATCTCAGTAACATCCGGGCTGGCACTTTAGCACGCAGAGCTGCTGCTTCACAGCAAGATGCTAAAGATGTGCCTGATGAGGTAACAGGTTTTTATTTTATTTTTTTCTGTCAAATTTTGACAATTTTAGAAAGTCAACATTTTCAAGAGGTGATTACAGATGGGGTTTTAAAGTGGTGGAGTAACCCCAAAACTAAAATTGCAGTAACTTCGTTACATACAAGAACATTTGAAATCAATCCAACATTTGTACTTTCACTACAGAGAGCAGTACATTATAGCTCATCTCTCATCGCAAAGGCAAGACACTCTACTCTGCATAAAAAGTTTGGACAAGGTGGCACATGGTCCCTGTAAGGCCTTGTTCACATTGCGTTCGGTTTGTGTGTCCGTCCACGTTGGTCAGGTCTTGTGTCTTTTTTTTTTTTTTACGCTTTTCTATGCGGTTTTGACGATTGATAGCGGTTTTTTATTTCTTGACGTCAGTCAGAAAAGAATACAATGTATTTAACCTTAAAAAAAGCGATTGCAATCACTGCACAAATCGATCGAGTGAGGTCTACAGGTTTCTTGCCTCAATGTCCGGGACTACAATTCCCTGGCAGGCCCTCCTCCATGAAAAGATGTAAACCCTCACTAACACCCAACATAAATTAGCTGTGCTAATATTACAAGCAGCTACTGTGACTATTGCAAACTGGAAAATGCCATCTGTAGACTTTGAAGTAAAGAACACGTTTAACTAAATTATGACAGAGCTAACAAGTAGTCTCAATGACACTCAAGTTCGTAAAAAATCTGGGACCCCTGCATTCAGCTGGAACAAGGGCTGTGGAGTCTGAGTTGCAATTGAGAGTTCGGCAATTTTCGGTACTTGGAGACAGTGGTCTCAAAAGTTGGATGATTTTTGTATGACTTCACAGCCCTGGCTTGAACATTGTTTTTCCTGACTATGCTTTAGGGAAGCACCCCCTCCCTTTTTTTTTTTTTTCCCCCTACTCCTTTCTCCTTCTGATATGCTTCTATTTTCCCCCTCACAACTATACCTGTTAAATGCTGGGTGAGGGGTTCTGTGTCTTTCCTGGCCCCCCACGGTGAGCCCAGGTTTTCTTGCTATTCTGTTCAATGATTAAGGTAGTTGGCACAATCCTGGGGGTCTCAAGGTCTGAATGAAAAGAAACAAAAAAAAAAAAACTACCACAGGTCTCCAAATTTTGGGATCTTCCCAGTTGATGATTTTGTGTTGTATTATTAGTTTTCCCTTCATGCTATTACTTGCATTCCAAACTGAGTGTGTTTGTACTGTTTAAATCAAAAACCTTCAATAAATATTTCAGCCGGACAGATACCTCGCCCTGGCTACAGCTGGGTCACTTCAGCAGAAAGAAGGGGGGGGCAGTGTTGAAGGGCACATGACGTAGCTTCAGCATTTACATTTGCCATTAGCTAGTGATAAACTATCTCTTGAAGTGCTTTCTGCAGTAAAAGTGTACATTTTATGAACTGAGAATGTGTGGGATTGCTTTCAAATGTTTTTATGTAACTGAGTAGTTGCTGAAATTTTTTTTGGGAGTATAATAATTTTAGGAAAGTAATGGACGACACAGAGCAGTATGTGCTTCTTGCCTAAACCTACCTTGGGTAGCTTTTTTTTTTTTTTTTTTTTTCCCATTTACATTGGGTAAGGTAACTTTAATTCTTTACCTATAAATGTTCACGGAGATTGCTTGTGTGGTCTATGGGGTCGAACTGTTAAAGGATAACTGTAACAAGAGTGATATGTAGGCTGCCATATTTATTTCCTTTTAAACAATACCAGTTGCCTGGTTATCCTCTGCCTCTAATCCTTTTATCTATAGACACTGAACAAACATGCAACAGATCAGGTGATTCTGACATTGTCAGATCTGAGGATATTAGCTGCATGCTTGTTTCTGGTGTTCAGACATTACTGCAGCCAACTAGTTAAACAGGGCCGCCAGACAACTGGTATTGTTTAAAAGGCAATATAGCAACCTCCATATTCGTCTCACTACAGTTGTTCTTAGAAATGCATCTCACTGAGCACTGAGGCCTTTTTTCACTTATGTACGGTTGCTGTACTCTTAATTATTGCAGTGGCCATTAGTGTGAGGTGGGCCCGTGGTGTGACAGAAGTCACCCCGGCCTGCAAGGTAGTGCACCGAAGCTGCCGTTTACCCTGCAATTTTGGAAGTTAACTGGAATGTGTATATCTATATCTATATATCTTTTTTTAATTTACTACACTGGTTTTACTGTGGCTGTAATTAACGCACGGTGCAACTTTCCTAGGCTGTTATATCTGGGTGATTGCACTGCTGCAGTGTGCAGCCAGCTCAATAAACCTAGCCTGCAAACCTGTTCACATGCTGAGGTTGAACATGGTTTTCATTCTGTACATGTTGGTAGGTTTTTCTTGTATCTCGTTAGGTCTTTAGAACAAACCTAAGATATTTTAGTCTACAATTAGTTAAATCAATCTTAATGCTTTCATTTCAGGTTCACTTAAAGTGTTATCAGGTAGAATCTTAAAATTAAAAACGCGTACATTTCTTCCAGAGTAAAATGGACCATAAATTGCGTCACTCCTGTGTTGCTGTCACTTACAGTAAGTAGTAGAAATCTGATATTACCAACAGATTTTGGACTAGCCCATCTTCTCATAGGGGGATTCTCAGGGTTTTCTTTATTTTTAAAAGCACTTAGTAAATGGCAGTTGCTCCATCCAACTGCCAAAATTGTGTGCAGGGAGGCTGGCCAACATTTTTGTATAAATCTTTTTCAGGGAATGTCTTTATAAAGAATAAAGGCCATGTTGAGAATCCCCCAATGAAGAGATGGACTAACCAAAAACCTGTTGGTAATGTCAGATTTCTACTATCTACTGTAAGTGACAGCAACATAGGAGAGAAGTAATATATGGCTCATTTTACGCTGGGAGAAATGTACTTATTTATATGTGTTTTAAAGTTTAAAATTTTTGTGACTCTTCCTATTTTTAAGCCCCTTTGAGGCTGCGTAGTCCCTCACTTTCTCACCTAGTGGATCCTCTCACCCACAATACTACCCGAAAATCTGGCCTGGACATGCTTCGTCGCCTCGCCTGACCAGGGGCAGCGGGCGTGCCTGACCACACAGGCGCGAAGAAGTGACTCGGCCAAGCTTTTGGGCAGTATTGCAGGGGACAGGAGCTTCTTGGGGAGACAGTGAGGGACTGAGCGCCCTCAAGGGGGCTTAAGGAAGCCCCAGGTAAGTATGGTACCGGAGATGACTATCATCTCAAATACGCTTTTAAGAAGAAAAAAATCAAATTCCGGTCTTCTTAGAACTTAAAGGGACACTTAAGCCAGGAATAAAAAAAAAATCAGTTTTACAAACCTGGGGCTTCTACCAGCCCCGTGCAGCTGTCCCATGCCCTCGCAGTCAATCACAGAGCCTCCGGTTCCCCACCGCCAGCTTGTTTTTGCTGACTGGCCACGCAAATTTTTCTTTTCGTTCCCGTCCACAATAGCGTCCTGCGCCTGTGCAGGGCGTTATGGAGGATGGGAACATGAAGGATAGTAGGATATGCGTGGCCAGGCCTGCGCAGGCGCAGAAAGCCCGCTGACTCTGTCAGCGAAAACAATACTAGCTCGGGGCGGGGGACCGGATGATCCGCGAGTGACTGCGAGGGCATGGGACGGCTGCAGGGGACTGGTAGAAGCCCCAGGTGAGGTGTGGGTTTTTTTTTTGTTTTTTTTTTTTTTCATGCCTGAAGAAATTTGGTTTTGAAAGCTTGCAATACACTAATTTGAACCATTAAAGGCATTACCTGAATCACCTTTGCTACGGGCATACTTCTTTTGATTTTACATTACGTTGCACCACTAGGACATCTTGAACAATGTAGATCCAAATGCATTCCTGGGAATGTATTCAGTTAGGTGGTTTTTTTTTTTTGGTTTTTTTTTACATGTTAAGTATTCTAGAAGTTTTATCAAACAAGGGAAGCAAATGGGGAGCTGCTGCAGGATGTCAGATGTTCTAGCGGCTAAATATTCTCCTAGACCAATCTCTCTAGACCAGGGGTCCCCAACCTTTTTGAGCCCGGGGCCCCCTATACCGACCAAACTTTTCTCTGGGGCCCGGGGGAGGGGGGCGGGGATTTGGGGGTCGTGGTTAGTGGCGGCGGCAGTCCCCCTCCTGCCTTTTTTTCCCCGATTGTGAGTGTAGTATATACACTCGGCCCCTCAGAAAAACTGCCCAGGGACCACCGAGGGGGCCGCGGCCCCCAGGTTGGGGACCCCTGCTCTAGACAACTGCATTAATCAGTTATTTACATGTGTAGCAGCTGTGATAATTTAGGACCGTAAACCTCTGAAATTCTATATCGACAAGGAAACTTTGTAAAGCAGCGCTTTTCTCCTGTAGGACCCAAAGTGCACATAGTGGTGTGTACAGGGGTGAAATGTTATCATAAATGCTAGACTAAACAGGTGGCTGTTCAATTCTGATTTAAGTATCCAGGGTTGGAGCTGTCCTGATTTGTTTGGCAAGTCGTTCCACAGGTTGGGGGCAGCGTGACACAAAGCTCTGGCTCCAATGGTTTTTATTTGAACTCTGGGGATTATTGGATCCTTTTGAGGTTGTGGGAGGTGTGACCCAGTTGCAACAAATCCTTCATGTATCCAGGGACTAAGTTGTGTAGGAATTTGAATGATGATCCAATTTTGAAAATTATTCTCCATTTTGTGGGTAGCCAGTGTAGTGATCGAAGGATTGGTGTTGTGGCAATGCCGGGGTTGATATCGGCTTGTATATCCTCCGCTCAGATTTTGCTTTAGTTAGGAAGGTATGAAATGTATCTCGATCTTGAAGGGTAAATTGGTTAATTCTTAAAGGTCTTCTTTAAAGTACTGGTAAACCTGTATGTGTCTTTAGATTGCTAGTTTTGAGTCTTATTTTCTATCTGTGCTACTGTAATGCCATCTGCTGGTAACTCTGAGATATGAACTCTATTGAATACTGTTTTTATACGGTTTTGAGAGTAAGCACATCGACAAGCTTCCAGTAGTTTGTGTATGCTTTTATCACTTGCTGCTTCCTGTTAAATGTGAATTTGGGCCAAGTCAGGTGTGCTCATAGTTACTGGTGGAAGAGTAGAATGTGTGCAAGGTTGTTGACTCTTACCAATAAGGGTTAAAATGTGAAACAATACTTGCGATGAAATTGCTGGCTAACAGTGCATACATAGTCTCTAAATGGTTGATCTTGTAGTTTTTTGTGATGTTTGGGACATGGTTGTGGATGGTATCAAAGGTCTGGTAACCCGTGCTGCCTCAATAGAATGCACATATAAGCTACATATTTGTCTGGTTTTGATTTCTGTGTAGAAAACTGTACAAAACATGCTGAAAATGACAGATGTTACAAGTATGAAAAAGCAGTCAAAAATTTTTTCAAGCATTATCTAAATTGTAATTCTATTGTTGGAAGAATTACAGAAGTATTATGGTTACATGAGGAGCTTTCCCCACTCCTACACTAGTGAGGGAACTGGGGAAAAGGGTGGAGGTGGCGTCCTTGAGTGTGAGTGACAGCAGGCTGGCTGCAATGGCACAGTCACTGCCCACTGAGTGAAAAGGAATACATTAGGTCTGGGGCCAATGATAGATCAAAGAAAATTACATCTGAGCAGTGGCAAAAATTAGCTGGGCAGAGTACCCGGCTTAAAGGTGTGTGTGTGTGTTTAGACACGTACCTTGGTGACAGAAGTTTGCGAAGAGGTTCTGGGGGGGGGGGGGAGGGGGGCGGCGGCACTGCTGCTGCTGGCATTCTGGCGGCATAACTTCCTGATTTTTAGGGTCTGAAACCTTTTAAAAAGACCCTAACATCTGGAAGTCATGCTGCCAGGCGGGTTAATGTTCTGTATAGAAATCTGGAGTCGCCCAGTAAGCCCCACCAGTGGTACACACCCCAGTTATTCAAACACTTGACATAGTCCTGTTTAGAGATGTGTTATTTGAATGCTAATCAGATTTGCTGTATTTTAGCCATGGGCATTTCCTGCTCGAGAATTCCTGAGGAAAAAGCTTATTGGAAAAGAAGTCTGCTTTGTTATAGAATATAAGCCAAATCAAATTGCAAGAGAATATGGAATGGTGTATTTGGGTAAAGGTATGTATATTTATAATGCTACAATAAATGTATGTAGTAGTAACGACAATTTAACCACTTCGCATCCAGACCTTGTTTCCCACTTATTGACCAGAGCAGTTTTGACTGTTTAGCTATGTCCCTATTTAATCAGAAATAACTTTATCCCTACTTATGAGAGAGAGAGGTGTGCACAGGAGCAAGCCCAATCCTGCACAGCACTGCTTCTGCTACAAGACTTATATCTACTGACCTGTGACTTAGATGAAGTTGCAGAGGATGTACAGGATCTTCTCAAAAAATTAGCATATTGTGATAAAGTTCATTATTTTCTGTAATGTACTGATAAACATTAGACTTTCATATATTTTAGATTCAAATACACACAACTGAAGTAGTTCAAGCCTTTTATTGTTTTAATATTGATGATTTTGGCATACAGCTCATAAAAACCCAAAATTCCTATCTCAAAAAATTAGCATATTTCATCCGACCAATAAAAGAAAAGTGTTTTTAAAACAAAAAAAGTCAACCTTCAAATAATTATGTTCAGTTATGCACTCAATACTTGGCCGGGAATCCTTTTGCAGATATGACTGCTTCAATGCAGCGTGGCATGGAGGCAATCAGCCTGTGGTACTGCTCAGGTGTTATGGAGGCCCAGGATGCTTCAATAGCGGCCTTAAGCTCATCCAGAGTGTTGGGTTTTGAGTCTCTCAACTTTCTCTTCACAATATCCCACAGACTCTCTATGGGGTTCAGGTCAGGAGAGTTGGCAGGCCATTTGAGCACAGTAATACCATGGTCAGTAAACCATTTACCAGTGGTTTTGGCACTGTGAGCAGGTGCTAGGTCGTGCTGAAAAATGAAATCTTCATCTCCATAAAGCTTTTCAGCAGATGGAAGCCTGAACCCACTTTTGAACCACTAACAGCGGCAGAAGCGCCTTACCTGGGCTACAGAGAAGCAGCACTGGACTGTTGCTCAGTGGTCCAAAGTACTTTTTTCGGATGAAAGCAACTTTTGCATGTCATTCGGAAATCAATGTGCCAGAGTCTGGAGGAAGACTGGGGAGACGGAAATGTCAAAATGCCTGAAGTTCAGTGTCGAGTACCCACAGTCAGTGATAGTCTGTGGTGCCATGTGAGCTGCTGGTGTTGGTCCACTGTGTTTTGTCAAGGGCAGGTTCAATGCAGCTAGCTATCAGAAGATTTTGGAACACTTCATGCTTCCATCTGCTGAAAAGCTTTATGGAGATGATTTCATTTTTTAGCACGACCTGGCACCTGCTCACAGTGCCAAAACCACTGGTAAATGGTTTACTGACCATGGTATTACTGTGCTCTATTGGCCTGCCAACTCTCCTGACCTGAACCTCATAGAGCATCTGTGGGATATTGTGAAGAGAAAGTTGAGACGCAAGACCCAACACTCTGGATGAGCTTAAGGCACCTATCGAAGCATCCTTGGCCTCCATAACACCTGAGCAGTGCCACAGGCTGATTGCCTCCATGCCACGCCGCATTGAAGCAGTCATTTCTGCAAAAGGATTCCCGGCCAAGTATTGAGTGCATAACTGAACATAATTATTTGAAGGTTGACATTTTTTTTTTTAAAAACACTTTTCTTTTATTGGTCGGATGAAATATGCTAATTTTTTGAGATAGGAATTTTGGGTTTTCTTGAGCTGTATGCCAAAATCATCAATATTAAAACAATAAAAGGCTTGAACTACTTCAGTTGTGTGTATTTGACTCTAAAATATATGAAAGTCTGTTTATCAGTACATTACAGAAAATAATGAACTTAATCACAATAAGCTAATTTTTTGAGAAGATCCTGTATATCTACTGACCTGTGGATGAAGTGGTTAAAGTATGCTCCTGTGCACCCATCCCAATAAGGTCAATTTGTCATTTGGAAGTTGCTGCTGCTTCAGTCCCATATGGAAATGCATAAACTGCTGCCATTCTCTGTAAGTGGTGGGTCTCTTACCCTCCTTAGCGGTAATCCCAAATCAGGCTCCCCAGCTCAAAGCGGTAATCCTGTGCCTGAGTGAGTTATATGCAGAAGCTGCTGCAGATCTCTCTATAGTATGTTTTTGTTTTTTAGGATCTAAAAGCTTGTTAAAAAAATAAAATAAAAATTCAGAGCTTTTAGACCATAAATTTAAGACTCCTACACGTGTACAAGAGCTGTCAGCCACATGAATTGAGACTCAATCCTTCAGGCAACAGTTTGGGGCAGACTTCTTCTGCACAGATGTGTTGGTAGCCTACAGGCTTGACGATGCATTCTATTCCCATGGTGAGGTTTATGTATGTGTGACTGTGTGGGAGGTGCGAGAACAGCTGCCTTGGCCTGCGCTCAGGATGATCCGGCAGATTGGATTTATCATGAGGGATGATCAATGAGATGCAAATTTTTCCTTGCATTCAAAAATTGAAGACAAGTCAAATAACATTTTATATTGTGTTTTTTTTTTTTTTTTTTTTTTCTGGTGGCCTCAAAGAACTTGAGCTGCAACCACTAGAGGTGCACTTGGTAAGCAGTAGCAGTGTTAGGGAGCCTCACCCAAGGACTCGTTAATGAATAGGTGCTGGCATGCTGAACAGGGAGAACAGAGATTTTAACCCAGTTCTCCTGTCAGAGGCAGAGCCCTTGAAGCGTAACTGTGTAGCATAAAATAAAAAATCAATTCTTTATTTTTATCTGGTAAACCAGTAATAAGGATGTTAACCAGGCAATCCAAAGGTTAAAAATCACTTATATTTCTTCATAAATGAGCATTCCCCAGTTTTCCAGGCTCTTATTTGGTACATCTGCCACTCATAGATAGATAGATAGATAGATAGATAGATAGATAGATAGATAGATAGATAGATAGATAGATAGATAGATAGATAGATAGATCTGTAGCTTCTCAGTGTGAGAAATATTGTCTAATCAGAGAGGAGCAGTGGTGCGAGGGAGACAGGCTTCAAGCCAATCAGGCTCGATCGATCGATCGATCGATCGAGCCTGATTGGCTTGAAGCCTGTCTCCCTCGCACCACTGCTCCTCTCTGATTAGACAATATTTCTCACACTGAGAAGCTACAGAGTCACACGACAATGCACTTTCTATTGCAGAGCTGGGTGGGAGTGTCTGAAGACTGGGTGGAGGGTGGCCAATGCAAACACAGAGTAAGGGAGGAAATGTCGGGAATGGCTTCAAGATAGTCAAGATGGCAAATTCTAAGGTTTTTTTTTTTTCCCTATGGATAAATCGCTAAAATCAAAATGTGGACAGTGCAATCTACATATTTTTCTATTTTTTTTTTTTTTTTTTTCCTGAGATGGTATGGCTGACAGCTCCTCCTTGAAGCAGCAGGGTCAGCCATACTATACCAGGAAAAAAAACCTATGTAGATAAATACTTGAACTATTTACATAACAGATGCATTGTACTGTCCACATTTTGATTTCAGTGAATTTTATAGTAGAGGAGAATTCTGTTTTTGGAAGTCTTCATCAGGTTTCAGCTCAACCTGTCACATTGAACTGCTTTCATCCATTCACGGAGTAGGAATGTGGTAGGGTAGATGACAAGCTTTCCTCTCTCACTGTCTTTGGCCATGGTAAGAGAATAGAGCCTGGCTGACTGAGATAAGATAATTACAGCAGAGACCTTTGTGAATAGATTGGAGCGCTTGCAACACAGGGTGAGATTCCTGGCAGCATTATAAACACAGTGCAATGTTTAAATGGTATATTATTTTTATGGCTGACAATCCCACTTTAGCCATTGCACAAGCCAGCCACTGCTGAGGCAAAGACCTTTTCCCAAAAATAAAAATGTTCATAATTCTTGAGTTGCTTGGATTGCAGTAAAGAAGTGTGAAGTGGAAGCTGCCAGTTTTGTCTGCTTCTAAATCTTCCACAATGTTAAGTACCAAAAAAATGCAAGTTGTAGGGAAGTCCATAGTTCTTAAAATCCTAAAATAGTGTAGGAAGGTGTTTGCTTATCACTGATTACACCTGGACATTCTGATTTCAGATACATCAGGGGAGAATATAGCAGAGTCCCTTGTTGCTGAAGGTTTGGCATGTCGTCGTGAAGGAATCCGAGCCACAACGTAAGTTAGATTTAAATCTCTACCCCTTCCCCCCAATATTAAAGTATTTATATGACCTTGTTTTACTAACTTAAAGCTTTTAGAGATGCCCTCATCTGATGCACGTGACCCACTACATCCTTGATTTTATCTGAACATTGTTCACTGTATAAAAAGTAATGTACATTGGAGTGCTGCTCCTTAGGTCCTTGTACTTTCCCCATGCAGATCCATAATTTTAGTAAGATTCTCCAAAAACACCTTGAGAACCAAAGTCATTCTGCAAACCTCTACTGGATTTAAAGTTTACCTGAACTGAGAGATAAATGGTAGATGCAATGTTTGTTTCGTTTTTTTTTTTTTATAAAGTAATACCGGTTCCCTGGCAGTCCTGCTTGTTCACTTTGGCTGCAGGAGTTTCTTGAATCACACACCTGAAACAAGCATGCAGCTAAGGAGTTCTTGCGCGAATTAGGAAAAAATAAAGTGGTTTATGCACAAACTATTAAACGGTGTAAATATTTATTTGTTTTTTAAATTTTTTTTTACTTTCTTTTCACAACCATAACTACTGCCTACCAAGTTTTCAGTGGTATAATCCACTGCCAGCTGGAATTGCAGCCGTTATAGTTATGGCTGAGCTCTGCTAAGCTCCTCAATATGTTTACATGGTTGCTAAGCAACCAGACTGCAGGAGCAGGGAGTAGTTTGTACAAAGAGTCATAAGCCGCTGGGAGAAGCGGACCGAATCAGTCCCATCTACACCATATGATCCTTTGTCAGTTTCGATTCAATTTGATTTGAATCATTTATTTATTGTCTTTATAAAGTGCCAACATATTGCGCAGCGCTGGACATTAGGTTTGGTTACAGACAATATTTAGGGGTGACATGCAGCAAAATGACAATACCTGAATATAAAGACCAGATCATGCAGCACAGTATGGGTAAACGGTAATGCTTAGTCACTGGAGGGGAGCATGGAGATAAGGCAAGTTAGGTTCACTCACTCAGATGCATAGCATGGAGGTGCATGATCAGGTAGGACTCAAAAAGAGGACCCTGCCCGAAGGCTTACAATCTAGAGGGAGAGGTAAGGACACAAAAGGTAGGGGACCAGAGTTAAGCTGTGGGTTTAGAGCACTTGTAAGGGGTGGTAGGGCAGAGTAAAAAGGTGAGTTTTGAGGGCCTTCTTGAAGATGCTGAAGGAGGGGGCTGCCCTAATGGGTGGAGGTAGGGAGTTCCATAGTGTTGGAGCAGCTCTTGAGAAGTCCTGGAGGCGTGCATGGGACTGGGTGATGTGGGGGGCTGTTAGACTAAGTTCATTGAAAGAGCGGATTGAGCGGCTTGGTGTGTACCTCTGAGTAAGATCGGAAATGTAGGTTGGACAGGTTTTGTGGACAGATTTGTAGGTCAGACACAGCATCTTGAATCTGATTCTGGACTGGATAGGAAGCCAGTGGAGGGATTCAAGGAGGGGATCTGCCATGGTGGAGCGATGGGAGCAGTGAATAATTCTGGCTGCTGCATTCATGATGGACTGCAGTGGGGCTGTTCGGGTCATAGAAAGACCAGACAGAAGGGCATTGCAGTAGTCAAGGCGGCAAATTATGAGGGCATGGATGAGGAGTTTGGTGGTGGCAGAGGTCAGGAAAGGGCAAATCTTACAGATGTTACGAAGGTGTAAGTTGCAGGACTCTGAGGTTTTGGATGTGGGGAGTGAAGGAGAGTGCGGAGTCCAGAGTGACACCCAGACAGCGGGGTTGAGAGGTAGGGTGAATGGTAGTGTGGTTAACAGTGACATACACATCTGGGAGGTTCATGGATGGCCGGGGTGGGAACATCATAAATTGATTTGATTCAATCTGACATGTCCAATTCATGATTCAATTCAAATTGAATCGAATCATGAATCTGACATGTCAGATTGAATTGAAGAATCAAATTGAATTGAATCGAAACTGACAAAGAATCATATGGTGTAGATGGGACTCATTCTGTCTGATTCTCCCAGCAGCTTATGACTTTGTACAAACTCCCTGCTCCTGCCCTCTGGTTGCTTAGCAACAATGTAAACACACATTGAGGAGGTCAGCAGAGCTCAGCCATTACAGCTATAACGGCGATTCCTGATGGCAGTGGATTATACCACTGAAAACTAGGTAGCCAGGAGTTATGGTTGTGAAATGAAAGTAAAAAAAAAAACCCACCACCACACACAAATGGATTAGCCTCCCAGTCTGTCATCAGTCATGGTTTACATTACATGTTGTATTGATGAAACCATCCATTTAAAAAAACACAAACTTTTAAACCATTTTAGAATTATGTTTAATAGCTTATGTATAAACCACTTTTACACATTCGCAAAAGAACTCCTTTTAAAGCGGACTTGAGATGAAAAACTAACAAGTAACTTGTCTATATATCTTATCTAACGTTTACATAGTTAACACAGCAAATCTGGCAGTGTACAGCTTCAACAGTTCATGATGATTTTATTGCTGTTATACGATGAGCGGCCATGTTATGTTTGTCATCATTGCACAGGTAATCTGCAACTGCATCTCCAGCCCTCACCCTGTGAAAAATTCACTCCCCCCTCTCTCTGCCTCTGAAATCTGTCTAGTAACCTCCTGCTCAGACTGAGCTCCCATAAGCCCTTGCTACATGGGTCTGAGTGCCTTGGCGTTTTAGAGAACCTGTGGGCGAGGCTTGTTTAGTTTATTGCAATGGTCCTCAAACTAAGGCTCGCGGGCCGAATGTGGCCCCCTGAGGCTTTTTTCTTCTAACACACCGCGCACACACCGCGCACGCACCGCGCACCCCCACACGCACCGCGCACCCCCACACGCACCACACACGCACCCCCCACACACGCACCCCCCACACACGCACCCCCCACACACGCACCCCCCACACACGCACCCCCCACACACGCACCCCCCACACACGCACCCCCCACACACGCACGCCCCACACGCACGCGCCCCCACACACGCACGCACCACACGCACGCGCCCGCACGCACCACACGCACGCGCCCCCCCCCACACACACACGCACGCGCCCCCCCACACACACACGCACGCGCCCCCCCACACACACACACGCACGCGCCCCCCCACACACACACACGCACGCGCCCCCCCACACACACACGCGCCCCCCCACACACACACGCGCCCCCCCACACACACACGCGCCCCCCCACACGCACGCGCCCCCCCCACCCACACGCACCCCCCACCCACACGCACGCATCCCCCACACGCACGCACCCCCCACACGCACGCACCCACGCACGCACCCCCCACACGCACGCACCCACGCACGCACGCACCCCCCACACACACGCACGCACGCACGCACCCCCCACACGCACGCACGCACCCCCCACACGCACGCACGCACCCCCCACACGCACGCACGCACCCCCCACACACACACGCACGCACCCCCCACACACACGCACGCACGCCCCACACACACGCACGCACCCCCCACACGCACGCACGCAGCCCCCACACACGCACGCACGCACGCACCCACACACACGCACGCGCCCCCCCACACACACACGCACGCGCCCCCCCACCCACGCACCCACGCACGCACCCCCCACACACACGCACCGCACGCACCCCACACACACACGCACCCCCCCCACGCACGCACGCACGCACCCCCCCCACACACGCACGCACGCACCCCCCCCCCACACACGCACGCACGCACCCCCCCCCCCCACACACACACACACACACACACACACGCACGCACCCCCCACACGCACGCACCCCCCCCACACACGCACCCCCCACGCACGCACCCCCCACGCACACACGCCCCCCCCACACACACACACACGCACCCCCCACGCACGCACCCCCCACACACACACACACACGCACACACCCCCCACACGCACCCACCCCCCCCACACACAAGCACGCACCCCCCCACACACAAGCACGCACCCCCCCACACACACACAAGCACGCACCCCCCCACACACAAGCACGCACCCCCACACACACAAGCACGCACCCCCACACACACAAGCACGCACCCCCACACACACAAGCACGCACCCCCACGCACAAGCACTCACAAGCACGCACGCACAACCACGCACCCACACCCACCACACACAAGCGCACACACCGCGCGCACACACCACACGCACACACGCACACAGCGTGCTCCACACAGCGCGCGCGCTCCACACAGCGCGCGCTCCACACAGCGCGCGCGCTCCACACAGCGCGCGCGCTCCACACGCGCACGCAAGCGCGCACACGCAAGCACACGCACACAGCACAAGCGCACACAGCACAAGCGCACACAGCACAAGCGCGCACAGCACAAGCGCGCACAGCACAAGCGCGCACAGCACAAGCGCGCACAGCACAAGCGCGCACAGCACAAGCGCGCACAGCACAAGCGCGCACAGCACAAGCGCGCACAGCACAAGCGCGCACAGCACAAGCGCGCACAGCACAAGCGCGCACAGCACAAGCGCGCACAGCACAAGCGCGCACAGCACAAGCACACAAGCACACGCACACAGCACAAGCACACGCACACGCACAAGCACACGCACACACACACACACACAGCACAAGCACACAAGCACACAAACACGCACACGCACAAGCACACACGCACAGCACAAGCACACAAACGCACACGCACAGCACAAGCACACAAACGCACAGCACAAGCACACAAACGCACACGCACACAAACGCACACGCACACAAACGCACACGCACACAAACGCACAAGCACACAAACGCACACGCACAGCACAAGCACACAAACGCACAAGCACACAAACGCACACGCACAGCACAGCACAAGCACACACGCACAGCACGCACACACAGCACAAGCGCGCACACACAAGCACACACGCACAGCACAGCACAAGCACGCACACACAAGCACACACACGCGCACAAGCACACACAAGCACACACAGCACAAGCACGCACACACGCACAGCACAAGCACACACAGCACACGCACAGCACAAGCACACGCACAAGCGCGCGCACACAAGCACACACAAGCGCACACGCACAAGCACACGCGCACAAGCACACGCGCACAAGCACACACACGCGCACAAGCACACGCGCACAAGCACACGCGCACAAGCACACACACAAGCACGCGCACAAGCACACAAGCACACGCACACACGCGCACACAGCACAGCACAAGCACGCACACACAAGCACACACACACGCGCACACGCGCACAAGCACACACACACGCGCACACAAGCACACACAAGCGCACGCACGCACAAGCACAAGCACACGCACACAGCGCACACGCACAGCACAAGCGCACAGCACGCCGCACGCGCGCACAGCACACCGCACGCACCCGACGCAAGCACACACCCCACACACACCACACGTGCACACCCCACACACACCACACGTGCGCACCCCACACACACACACACCACACGTGCGCACCCCACACACACACACCACACGTGCGCACCCCACACACACACACCACACGTGCGCACCCCACACACACACACCACACGTGCGCACCCCACACACACACCACACGTGCGCCCCCCACACACACACCACACGTGCGCCCCCCACACACACACACCACACGTGCGCCCCCCCCCACACACACCACACGTGCGCCCCCACACACACACCACACGTGCGCCCCCCCCACACACACCACACGTGCGCCCCCCCCACACACACACCACACGTGCGCCCCCCACACACACACACCACACGTGCGCCCCCCACACACACACCACACGTGCGCCCCCCACGCACCCCACACGTGCGCCCCCCACGCACCCCACACGTGCGCCCCCCACACGCGCACCCCACACGTGCGCCCCCCACACGCGCGCCCCACACGTGCGCCCCCCACACGCGCGCCCCACACGTGCGCCCCCCACACGCGCGCCCCACACGTGCGCCCCCCACACGCGCACCCCACACGTGCGCCCCCCACACACGCCCCCCACACACGCCCCCCACACGCGCCCCCCACACGTGCGCCCCCCACACGCGCCCCCCACACGTGCGCCCCCCACACGCGCACCCCACACGTGCGCCCCCCACACGTGCGCCCCCCACACGCGCACCCCACACGTGCGCACCCCACACGCGCACCCCACACGCGCACCCCACACACACACACCCCACACGCGCACCCCACACGCGCACCCCACACACACACACCCCACACACACACACCACACGTGCGCACCCCACACACACACCACACGTGCGCACCCCACACACACACCACACGTGCGCACCCCACACACACACCACACGTGCGCACCCCACACACACACCACACGTGCGCACCCCACAAGCACAAGCGCACCGCACACACGCACCGCATAAGCACACACGCACAGCACACCGCACGCACCCGACGCGTGCACACCCCACACACACCACACGTGCGCACCCCACACGCGCACACCACACGTGCGCACCCCACACACACACACACACCACACGTGCGCACCCCACACACACACACACCACACGTGCGCACCCCACACACACACACACCACACGTGCGCACCCCACACACACACACACCACACGTGCGCACCCCACACACACACACACCACACGTGCGCACCCCACACACACACACACCACACGTGCGCACCCCACACACACACACCACACGTGCGCACCCCACACACACACACCACACGTGCGCACCCCACACACACACACCACACGTGCGCACCCCACACACACACACCACACGTGCGCACCCCACACACACACACCACACGTGCGCACCCCACACACCACACGTGCGCACCCCACACACACACACACCACACGTGCGCACCCCACACACACACACACCACACGTGCGCACCCCACACACACACACCACACGTGCGCACCACACACACACACACACCACACGTGCGCACCCCACACACACACACCACACGTGCGCACCCCACACACACACCACACGTGCGCACCCCACACACACACACCACACGTGCGCACCCCACACACACACACCACACGTGCGCACCCCACACACACACACCACACGTGCGCACCCCACACACACACACCACACGTGCGCACCCCACACACACACACCACACGTGCGCACCCCACACACACACACCACACGTGCGCACCCCACACACACACACCACACGTGCGCACCCCACACACACACCACACGTGCGCACCCCCCACACACACCACACGTGCGCACCCCCCACACACACCACACGTGCGCACCCCCCACACACACACACCACACGTGCGCACCCCCCACACACACACACCACACGTGCGCACCCCCCACACACACACCACACGTGCGCACCCCCCACACACACACCACACGTGCGCACCCCCCACACACACACCACACGTGCGCACCCCCCACACACACACCACACGTGCGCACCCCCCCACACACACACCACACGTGCGCACCCCCCACACACACACCACACGTGCGCACCCCCCACACACACACCACACGTGCGCACCCCCCACACACACACCACACGTGCGCACCCCCCACACACACACCACACGTGCGCACCCCCCACACACACACCACACGTGCGCACCCCCCACACACACACGCGCGCACGCACACACCGCACGCACCCGACGCAAGCACGCACCCCACACACACCACACGTGCACACCCCACACACACCACACGTGCACACCCCACACAAACACGCCCCACACAAATACGCACCCCACCCAAGCACGCGCACACCCCACACAAGCAAGCACGCACGTCGGAGTCGTGGTTTCAGAAACTGAGGAGTCGGAAGATTTTTGTACCGACTCCACAGCCCTGCTATAAACCACTGTATATGGAAGCGACACAATTATGTAATGAATAAAAGTTCATCTTGGATCCACTTTAAGTCAGAAACTTTAAAATTAAATTAACAAAACCTAAGTAACATTTATTAATGACTTGCACATAAATATTTTTCGTGGTTACATTTTAGTTTTACGATTGCTTAGTGTAGTGTACAATAAATATCAATCGTATGTCACATACCAACCTTTTTATTCCCCTCTGCACCACAAATCTAGCATAATAGATTTAGTTGGGCTGATGCGGAGAGACCTCCTAAACAGAAACTCCGACCAAGAATTGAACTTTATCCCAATCAGTAGCTGATACCCCCTTTTACATGAGAAATCTATTCCTTTTCACTAACAGACCATCTGTGTGGCTGATATTGTGGTGAAACCCCTCCCACAAACTCTGAGGCCCGTGGTACTCCTGGCAGTTTCCTGTCTGTGAACCTTGTTGCATTGTAGGGAAAAAGCGGTTTACAGCTGTTTCCAACTGCTAAAAAAGCTGCAGCAGCTACATCACCTGCCAACAGTAAAAATGTCACCATGTAATGTCAAAATGTAAATAAGGGATTTAAAAGATTTTACAATGGGAAAACACTGACTAAATTATTTATACATAATTATTGTAAAACTGAAGCATTGTTTTTTATTACATTATTTAAACTGGAGTTCCTCTTTAAAGCTGAGCTCAATTGACCTAGAGCTCGCCGCTATTTCTGGTCATGCGCCAGTTAGTATGACTATTCTAAGCCACTTATTGAGAGAGAAGGCTTGAACTGGAAACTGAATTTTGACTTGCTCTCCTCTTAAGCTCAAATTGCTGCCATTTTTGCTGCTTTTACCTCTTTGAGATTAATAACAATCCGGACACAGGACCTATGATCTGGGAGGAGCACAAGGCCTCAATTAGAGGTGATTTTATTAAGATGGGTTCTCAGCTCAAACTGTAGCTTTATTTCAAGCACAGTTAGACAAAGTTAAGTGACTTGATTCACTCCCACTAAGGAGCCCGTACATCAGAAGATAATGAACAGAGTCGACAAAGAGACACATTATCTCTAATCAAATCTGATTAGAGATAAATTTGTTTTTGTCAAAGCTGCCTGTATACTGCAGGCCAATAACCGTCCGATGAAATTTTAAGAGAATCAGCTGAGCCTGCAGTGTCCGCCGCTGCCCCCCTAATGTATAAACTTGCTCCACCCGGTGTGTGCGTTATAAATTAGCTGTCCTGTGTCAGCCTCCGCATGGTGTGTAACTTCCGGCCGGCTCTCCGTACACACCACTGGTGCATGGCATATGTCAGACGCTGTGTCAACGTTAGGCGCTATGCACCAGTGGCGTGTACTGAGGCCGCCCGAAGGCTACGGACACCGTGCGGCGGCTGACACAGGACAGGTAACGTATAACGCACACATAGTGGGTCACTTTGGCAACGGCAGGGGTTTTGTCACACTTCCGATCAACCAACTTTAGTCTTGTCGCCATGACTGTGCTTCCTCTGCTCTCCAGCACACTCTGACTTGGGATCTGGGACCCATCTCCATTGCTACCACTCGCTCAGCCTCTTGCTGTCCAGGAACCAGGACCTACATCAAAGGGAGACAATAAGAGCCCACTGGGCAACACAAATGCCAGTTGATCTCTATGCCAAACAATAAATCTGCTACCTTGCCGATCTGTCACACAACTATCTGGCTACCACTTGTTGCATTGCTGAACTGTCAGTGTTGAATTCACCTCTAACCTGGCTTGCTTGCTTGCTTAATGTGCTGAACTCTTTACACGTTGTGTTGAATAATGCTTGCCTTGATGTGCTGGCTGTTATGCATATTGTGATATGGAGTAAAAGCTTGGTCACAAACTGCACCAGTGCTAAGAAGACTTCCTGTCTGGTTATCTTGATACTGCTGAGCACGCCTCGGGGCGGTGATCAAAGTGAAATTATCGCAAGTTATCAAGAGTACCTGGTGTTTACAGCAAAGTCCCAGTGTGATCATTTGAACTGTCTTACACCTGCATCACTACGTGAGCTTAGTGAGCAAAGTTTCATTATACCCTTTGCATGATTGCACGATTTTCTAGGATCGTATTGGGACATTGATAACCTCCCCCTTTTTTTTTTTCTTCGTGTGCACATGATATAAGAAGCTTTTTCAGTACCTATGGTATTATGGGAGTAAGAGGTTCGGGGCTCAGGAACAGACAAGCTGGTGGGGAGGATTTGCCGTTGTGGGTTTTTATGTCATAAATAATAAATAGTGAATTTTGCAAATATTAAAGTTTTTTTTTTTTTTTTGTTTTGGAGTTTTGTTCTTGTATTTTTATAAGCCATTTGTATTCATTCAGGTCATACCCCTCTATTCTAACTCAGTTTTTTTTTTTCTTCCAACTTTAGTCTGTCATTTTGCACTAAGCGCGATCGACAAGCTTGACCAATTTCGGGTGAAATCTGTCGCGTTGTCGACCGGGCCTTTACTTGGCGGCACCAAATTTTTTTTTTCTTTCCTCCAACCAATTTGATAAATCGACTTGGTCGATTGGCTGCCAAAGTCGCCTGATGTATGGACACCTTTACAGTCTGCTAGGGAACTTTTTGCAAAAGATGCTGTTTTGCAGAGTTAAGAGACCTTGGTATCAATTCACTAAAATTATGCTGGAGATAAGGCAAGAGAAAACTTATCACCACACATCAATGGTATTTTCAGTGTGCATTCATTAAAGACGCTTGCCTTATTAAGGTGTAGAGATAAGTTTTCACAGTGAAGGTGGCCATACACTGGTCGATTTGCCATCAGATCAACAGATAGATCCCTATCTGATCTAATCTGATCAGAGAGGGATCAGATGGCCGCCTTTACTGCAAACAGATTGTGAATCGATTTCAGCATGAAATCCAGGGCTGTGGAGTCGTGGAGTCGGAGTCATGCAGTCGGGCAATTTTGGGTGCCTGGAGTCGGGAAAAAATGCTCCGACTCCTAATGAATTTGTAACTGTAATTAAAATAGAAAATATGATAAAATGTTCTATTTCTCAGATAATAGTCATTAAAAATAATGTATATATACAGTATATATACAGTAATAGCTGTGCTTAGTCCACAAAAATGAAATAAACCAATCAAAATTAGTTACTTGTGCTGCTTCAATAAAGCAGTCCCCGTATTTTTAAGGTCAGATATACATATCTGATTGTGACTGTATATATGATGTGTACACAGGAATCTCTTATATATATACTAAATAACATCTATGCTGTAAGAATAAAGCCTGATGTGTAGCTATGTGACTAATAGAGATGGTCAACAAGATGGAAATAATTCTGCATTGATGCTGATTTATGCAAATGTATGCACTCCCTTTGCTGATGAAATAAAATAATTTGATATGTTATTAAAATTTGGTTTGGTGACTACAAATTAAAGGGTAACAGACGGATGAAAAGTAAAGTTTTATACATACCTGGGGCTTCCTCCAGCCCCCTTCAGGCTAATCAGTCCCTCACTGTCCTCCATCACCGGATCTTCTGCTATGAGTCCTGGTAATTCAGCTAGTCAGCGCTGTCCGGCTGCACCCCGCTCCCACAGCCAGGAACATTCTGCACCTGCGCAATAGTGCTGCACAGGTGTAGTACGCTCACGGCGGAGTGTGTTCATGCGCACTACACCCGACTGGTTCAAGTACCTGGACTCATAGCAGAAGATCCAGGTGGTGGAGGAGGACAACGAGGGACTGATTATCCTGAAGGCGGCTGGAGGAAGCCCCAGGTATGTATAAAACTTTAATTTCATCTGTCTCAGGTTTACTTTGTTACACAGTAGTACTATACATATGCACTCCACACAGAGCTGCAGGGAATCCACTGAGAATGCTGTGCACATTGAACACAGAGGTGTTGTCTGTTTACAATCTCCTCATTCCCCTGCAGAGTACCTGCACATCATTCTTACATGCACCCACACTTGATAGATGTTCTTTGTTCCGGTTGTACTTTTTACAAGTACTCTTACCAAGGACTAGTTTTAGTCTAAAGGGAATAAATATAGTAGTCTATATATCCTTCTCACTTCAGTTGTCTTGTAAAATTCCTAAGCGTTGGCAGTTAAGAGACGAATTTCATGTTACATACTTTTAATCAACAAAATTGTAATATGCAAATTAGAGGAGTCTGAGTCGGTGGAATCCTAAACTGAGTCGAGTCGGTGGATTTTTGGACCGACTCCACAGCCCTGATGAAATCTATTCATCTGTGAAGCCGCCCCCGCCCCCCTCCGCCTACATTACCTGATCCGGCCGGCGCGAGTCCCCCAGTCTCTGCTGTCTTCTCTGCTCTGGGCTCCACCTTCACTGTACTTCCGCCGAGCGGATCATTCAGAAACAGCCTCATCAGTCTGCAGACAGACTACATGCGCACTACTGTCCGGAGAACGACCACCCAGCGGGAGGGTGGGAAGGACCTGTCCTCTGTAGTAATGCGTGTGTACGCACCTCTAGAGGCACACATAGCCGTATTCACAAAGAAGACAAGGACCCTCAGAATTGTAAATTACCGACCAATATCTTTGCAAAATCTTGACCTTTTAAGGGACACTGTAGTGGGGTCAGGGGAAATGAGTTGAAGTTACCCGGGACTTCTAATGGTCCCCCACAGACACCCTGTGCCCACGCAGCCACTCGCCGATGCTCCGGCCCCGCCTCTGGTTCACTTCTGGAATTTCAGACTTTAAAGTCTGAAAACCACTGCGCCTGCGTTGCCGTGTCCTGGCGCCCGCTGATGTCACCAGGAGCGTACTGCGCAGGCCCAGTATGGTCTGTGCCTGCCATGCGCTCCTGGTGACATCAGGAGAAGCGAGGACACGGCAACGCAGATGCAGTAGTTCTCAGACTTTAAAGTCAAATTCCAGAAGTGAACCTGAGGCGGGGCCGGAGCATCGGTGAGTGGCTGCGTGGGCACAGGATATCTGCGGGGGACCATTAGAAGCCCGGGGTAAGTTCAACTCATTTTCCCCCGACCCCCTTACAGTATCCCTTTAAACTGTTCACAAAGGTGTTGATCAATAGGCTAATGGAATATAATTTCTGATTAAAGAGAACCCGAGGTGGGTTTGAAGAATGTTATCTGCATACAGAGGCTGGATCTGCCTATACAGCCCAGCCTCTGTTGCTATCCCAAACCCCCCTAAGGTCCCCCTGCACTCTGCAATCCCTCATAAATCACAGCCATGCTGTGAGGCAGTGTTTACATCTGTAGTGTCAGTCTCAGCTGCTCCCCCGCCTCCTGCATAGCTCCGGTCCCTGCCCCTGTCCCTTCCCTCCTATCAGCAGGGAGGGAAGGGATGCAGGCGGGGACTGGAGTTCTGCAGAAGGCGGGAAGAGCAGCAGACTGACACTATAGAGATAAACACAGCCAGCTCTGACAAGCTGTTTGTCAGCAGCGTGGCTGTGATTTATGATTGATTGCAGAGTGCAGGGGGACCTTAGGGGGGTTTGGGATAGCAACAGAGGCTGGGCTGTATAGGCAGATCCAGCCTCTGTATGCAGATAATATTCTTCAAACCCACCTCGGGTTCTCTTTAAGACACTGGGATCAATCTAAATTTTTCCCTGGTGGTGAGGCACAGGATAATGGGGATGGCTGAGATGAGAATTTTTGCTTTGATGCAACATTATGCAAATTTTGTATGCAAATTTATGCAACTTGAACATGAATCAAATCCTGCTGCAGTAAAGTTCGGTTGGTCCATTTTTCAAGCTGCATAAATTTGCATACAAAATTGGCATAATCCCACATCTTGAAATTTGACCATCCGTACTACATAATCTAGTCAAAACTCTATATTCAGTCCTGGCTTTCTTGGTGCTGTGGGTAGGTAATTATCCTTCACTGACAGAGAAGACGTTTGATGGTGGCGTGGCTATATTTGCAGCCTGTCTCTTGTCATCTAGGCCTGGGAACTAAGATCCTGGGTTTTACTTTTATATATCCATCCCACTGCACAAATGGTGTTCTCTAAGTTTTTTTTTTTTTCATTGAAAAATGGTACCAGGCAAGGATGCCCTCTTTCCCCCTTGATATTGATTCTGACCATGGAACCTTTTAAATGACTGTATATGCTGCCTGGTACCTGCTCACTGCTTGCTGAGCACACCGTTCAACTGTCTGTGGAAAAAGAGGCCTTACTCCTGAAACCTTTCTCTTGCATATCTCACTTATGTCATTAAGACAATGGCCTCAATTCACGGAGCATTATCAAACGTTTATCAAACACTTTATCAAACGTTTGATAATTTACCTCATGGGTAAAATCTCATTTTAAATTCACTAAGGTGTTATATATTTATCGAATGTTTTACCGATAAAACATTCAACAAATATATAACACCTTAGTGATTTCAAAATGAGATTTTACCCATGAGGTAAATTATCAAACGTTTGATAAAGTGTTTGATAAACGTTTGATAATGCTCCGTGAATTGAGGCCATTACTGATCCCTAATCAGACACTTGCTCAACACTGCAAAGGTCTCTATACTTTTTTTGGAGCTTTGTCTTATAAGAGACTCATGGCTTTAGGGGGGTAAGTCTCTTCTCGCCTCTCCTCTGATAGAGGTTTTGCCTACTCCTGGCCAGGGGTGACTATCACTGCATGGCTATTTTGGGTTTAGTTCACACTTTTTATGTTGTCTGGCTGTGTTTTTCATGGTTGCACAGAAAGGTAATAGTCATGATTTATAAAACACTTGTGATTGTATGTTGCTGTCTTAATAAAAGTATATTATAAATCAGGGAGAGGAAAGATTTTTTTTATAATGGACTAATACCTGCTAAATTTTATAAATTAATATTGTAAGTGTTTTTTTTTTTGTGTTTTTTTTTTTTTGCAGTCCTGAGCAAAGCAGGTTAGTGGAACTGGAAGAACAAGCAAGAGCTGCAAAGAAAGGCCTTTGGAGTGATGGGACTGGCTCTCAAACCATTCGAGACCTCAAATACACAATTGAAAACCCAAGACATTTTGTGGACTCCATGCATCAGAAGCCTGTTAATGGTGAGATGGATCAAAACCTCCTCGTTCTTTAGTGAAATCAGCAGTGACTTCAACTTTATCTTAGTAATTCTTCTAACTCATACATTAACCACTTAAGCCCGAAGGGTTGAAATTTTTTTACATCCGAGCAACTTTCACCCCCCCCATTCATTTGCCAATAACTTTATCACTACTAATCACAATTAATTGATCTATATCTTGTTTTTTCCGCCACCAATTAGGCTTTCTGTGGGTGGTATATTTTGCTAAGAGCTACTTTACTGTAAATGCATTTTAACAGGAAGAATAAGAAAAAATTCATTATTTCTCAGTTTTCAGCCATTATAGTTTTAAAATACATGCCTCCATAATTAAAACTCACGTATTTGCCCATATGCCCCGGGTATTTCACCGTTAAAATTATGTCCCTATCACAATGTATGGCGACAATATTTTATTTGGAAATAAAGGTGCATTTTTTCCGTTTTGCGTCCATCACTGTTTAGAAGCCCATAATTTATTAAATCATATTGATATACTCCTTTGACATGAATATTTAAAAAGTTCAGACCCTTAGGTAACTATTTGGGTTTTTTTTTTTTTTTTATTGTAATTTTTTTTTTTTTTTTTTTTAATTTAAACTTGTATGTGGGTATTTTTTGGTGTGGGAGGTAAACAGGTTTTTTTTAAATATATTTATAGGTTTATTCTTAACTTTTTTTTTTTAGGTGTAATTTGCTATTTGGCCACAAGATAGCCAGAATCAAAAAGTCCTGGGAGCGATCGATCTCGCTCCCAGGCAGAAGGAAACCAGAGCTCAGAAAAGCCGCAGCGTCTGAAGAGACGCTGTCGTCTTTTCTCCGGGGGGGTCCGATCAGCGAAAGGGATTTATAATCCCTTTCACTGATCGGTGGGCTAGCGGCCAGCAGCGGGGGCGCACACGGGGGGGGGGGGGGGGGCCGCGGGCGCGCGCGCAGCCCAACTGGACGAGAAATCTCGTCCAGTTGGGCTTAAGTGGTTAATTTACAAATTAGCTTTTTTTTTTTTTTATTTACCTCTTTAAAAGTGCTCAATGATGCATTCATTAACATTTTATTAACAAGTTAAAAGGATAAAAAGTTGCAATTACAAGATGTAAGCAGCGTACAGGTAGTCCCTGACTTACGAACTACCTGCCGATGCGAACGACATGGATTCTCAGTTTCCATGGGAACAAGCCCAAAATTTTTTTTCTAATTGGACTTGTAGTTTTTAATCGATTTTAAATAAAATCAAAGAAAAAAATGGTTTTTAAACTTGTATAAACAGGTATAAAGGGCAGAGGTGACACAGGGGGACACTGGAGGTACAGGGGACAGAGCTGGCACAATGTTCCGACTTAAATACAGATTCAGGTTAAGAACGAATCTACAGTCCCCATCTTTTGTTAACCGAGGACTGCCTGTATATCACCCAACATTAGGGTATTCAGGAATCTCTCTCTCACTTCTCCCTCTGAGTTCCCTAGCTGTGGATAGTAGCTAGTGTCCAGATATTGTTAGACATTTGGGGTAGGGTGGTGGTTCGGGGTCCTGTTTCACAGTGCCTGCAGTGTCATGACTTGTTTCAACATGCTTACGCCTTCATCAGATCTCTCAGATCTCTAACATCTGACCTGTTACTCCAAGCTATTGGAATTGAAAGTTTCATTTCTGCAAATTAGACGGAAGTCATTGCTGTTCCAGAACATATTGTAACCTAGGTTGAATAGCAGGTTATACAATGGTTTTCAGAGTTGACATAAAAGGATTAGCTTGTATTTACAAAGTTTAGAGAAATGCAGTAAACGTTTCCCTGTTTAGATTCCTAAAGAGATGAGAAATGGCTCTGGTATTTTAAGGGGTGCTTGAACCCAAATATAATGGGCCACTATTTCCATGCACTTAGAACAAGCATGCATTGGTAACTGCTTGATTCTGCTTGGTAAGGGCTGGTTCAAACGGCAAGTGCTTTTTAAGCACTTTGTGATTTTTTTTTTTTTTATTTTTTTTTTTATTTATTTATTTTTAAAAAGCTCGTGCTAATGTAATGCATCGTGTATGTTTTCCCTTGAGTGATGTGATTTTGCATTAGCAAGAGTTTCAAATGGCTAGCACTTCAAAGGATCTTGCAGTGTGAACCAGCCCTGGCTTGCTGCTTGGCAACGGCTCACTGAGCACTCTGTTCAGCTGCCTGTGGAAAAGGGCCCTTAGAGTACTTGTAGAGGGTGCTGGAACCTAGAACATCGTTGGAGTCCTAGGCAATCTTAAAGAGAATCTGTATTGTTAAAATCGCTCAAAAGTAAACATACCAGTGCGTTAGGGGACATCTCCTATTACCCTCTGTAACAATTTCGCCGCTCCTCGCCGCATTAAAAGTGGTTAAAAACAGTTTTTAAAAGTTTGTTTGTAAACAAACAAAATGGCCACCAAAACAGGAAGTAGGTTGATGTACAGTATGTCCACACATAGAAAATACATCCATACACAAGCAGGCTGTATACAGCCTTCCTTTTGAATCTCAAGAGATCATTTGTGTGTTTTTCCCCCATGCACTGAAGTTTCAGGCTGCTCTTTTCTTCCTGCAAACAGCTTTGCCCTTGTTTGTAATTCCTCAGTATGTGAAAGCCCAGCCAGCTCAGAGGACGATTTATCCAGCTTGTAAAAGATAAGAGCGAGAAGAGAGAAGCTGCTCTAATCCTAAATAGCACACAGGCAGTGTGCATAAAGGGGAGTTCATAGCAGAACCACAACACTGAAGAACTTGGCAGCCTTCCAGACACAGGCCTGACAAGTCTGACAAGAGAGAGATAAGTTGATTTATTACAGAGACTGTGTTAGTAGAAAGTGCTGCAGTTAGCCAGAACACATTAGAATAGCTTTTGGAACGTGTAGGATGACTGTGGATTCACAGTAGCTCTGTGGGGAGCGCCAAATTAAACATTAAATTGACTTAATGAGCAAAGGAAGTACATTTGTATACAAAATGTGCATAGACAGAATTATTTGTATGTTATTGACCATCCTTACTAGTGACACAACTATACATTACTCATAGAAGATGAAAACAGTACAGCTTACATGTTAAGATACATGTTTGAGTATGCCTTAACTTTCTTATAACCAGCAGTGATAAAAGATTACATTACCAAAAAAACAAAAAAAAAAGCCTCGCCAGCAAGTTTTGAGGAAAAGAACATGCATATCCCAGGTAGAATCCTTCTAGGCCTGTGTGCGCCGCTACTCTGGCCTGCCGACAGGCAGATGGATTCCCCACCTTCCATCCCCCTCCCTGCAAAGTTGGGAGTGGGCACTGGGGGATTTCTCAACTTGTTCACCGATGTACCGCATCATGTGACACCCTGTTGCCATGCAGGGCGGTTGGAATTTTAAAGCGGAACTGTAAACTGTATAAAAGTTTCATTTACCTGAGGCTTCTGCCAGCCCCCTGCAGCCGACCTGTGCCCTCGCAGTCTTGTACTTATCCTCCGTTACCCCACCACTGCTCACTTTTGTCACTTGTAAGTCTACCTCCGTTGCGCACTGGCCACGCGTATCCTAGTACGCGTTCCTTTAGCCAGGAGCACCCTGCACAGACGCAGCACAAGAAAATCTATACTGCGCCTGCGCAGCACGCGTCCGGCTACGGGAGCGTGAACAAGGAGGCAGTACACTCTAACTGAGCGGAGTGAAAGTGAGCCACGGCGTGTGAACAGAGCATCGGTGAGTGGCTGCATTGGACCAGGTCAGCTGCAGAGGGCTGGCAGAAGCCCCGGGTAAGTGAATTTTTTTTTTTTCTTAATAGTTTACAGTTCCGCTTTAAGAAATGAGTTGCGTAAAGTTTGCCCAAGCCTTTTCTAGGTATTCATTTCACCCATTGAAAATGGGATGGCCAATAGCAGTACCTGGTAGAGTAAAGGTGCAGATTCAAGATTTACCATAAAACAAAGTGAAAACTCCTCCCCTCCCTTGGTCTTAACTCCCCTCCTACCCAACCCCACCCCCACCCGACATTTTCTGATTTATTGCATCTCCAGTCTGCTCAACGTGCCCGCTATCTGATTTGCTATGTACCTTATTCTCAAAAGGCCTCATCAAATCTGTGATTTAATCATTAGAGTATACTTTCTCGGTTTAAAGAATTTTGCGGTTTGGGCCTTATTTTCTTTTCTCTTAATTCAATTTCTCCATTTGTAATAAATGGTCAACTAACTCCTAGATTGAAGCGGAGGATCTGGAATTATCCAATGCTTCATAATTGCTTTCTGGGTGGCCAGTAGAAACAGTTGCTCAAATTGACAGATGGGGTATTTTAGTGGTCCTGATGATCCGCAGCATGAAATATACACATCAGTTCTATTTCAGGTTCATGTCCTGCAACTTAATTTCACCCAGTGCTTTTCCCCCAAACTTTCTTTATCACTAGGCACAACCACAGTAGATTCAGGTCAGGGCTACTACCATTGCATTTTGGGCAAAGTGGTGGTTCTTCCACTCTAGTCGCCTCTTTATGGATATAGGGACCCTTTATTGGGATGTAAGCCCTGTATGTCATTTTTAAGAAACCTTTCTCTCCAGCCCTAACTCCACACTTTTTTTTTTTTTTCTTACGTCCATTCAACTATTTTGCACCGCTTCCTCAAATGTCACATTTCCTCAAATGGATAGTGTGCCTCCTTCTGACGTTCAGACTCCTTAATACCTGCATATAGCCAAGAACGGGAATACTACTCTTGAGGGTTATTTAGAAGATCAAATACCCAGTTTGTGGTGAACCTACTTCTCCTTCCCACAACATGGGTGAAATAACTTGATACCTAAATATAGTAAAAGGCATGAGTCTGGAATACCATATTTGGCTTTTATATCACTGGAAATATCGGAATGCTCATTTAGTACCCCCTGCAGGTATCAACCCCAGCTCCGCCCACCGTACCCAGTTTGGATAAAAATGGCTTTTCTGTGGAGGGATGACCCAGTAGACCCAACTTTTTCCTAACTTCCCTCGAGAAAATAACCATCTCTGATAATTACATTTTGTTTAATATAACAAGGTAGGGCTCCTATGTAGGTGTGGAACACCCGGACAGGCTTTATTCTTGCATTAGAGATGTTCTTTATTATATATAAAAGCTTCCTGTGTACGCATCTGATACTGTGACTCTATAGTCTCAGTTAGACTACATCAGATTTTAAAAAGTGTGTGTGTGTGTGTGTGTGCCCTGTTTATTTTAACCACTTTACCCCCGCGCGTACGTATTTCTCCGCCCCTTTTTCCATCCTTTAACAACCAGGGACGGAGAAACACGTACTTTCCGCGTTCCCGACGCTGCCCGCGCTCCCGCTCGTAAACACGCCGCCCGCCGCTAGTAAACACGCCGCCGCCCGCTCGCCCAGAGATCAATGAACGGGAAAATCCATTCCCGTTCTTTGATCTAAGCCCCGCAATGATCAGCTGCTCTCCTATGGGCAGCGCGATCATTGTGAGAAAAAACTCACGTGTCCAGCCTCCTTATACTTCCTCCAAGCTTCCGGAAGGAAGCTTGGAGGTCGCATTAAAACAAAAAGTTACTGTGGCCATCTTGTGGCCAAATAGTAAACTACACCCTACACATTTTTCACATACAAATAAATGACTTTTACACATAAAATTAACTCATTACCTCCCACACTCCCCAATTTTTTTTTTTTGTAATTAAAAAAAAAATTAAAAAATTTACAATTAAAAAAATAGTTACCTTAGGGACTGAACTTTTTAAATATTTATGTCAACAGGGTATAACACTGTTACTTTATAAACTATGGGCTTGTAATTAGGGATGGACGCAAAAATGAAAAAAATGCACCTTTATTTCCAAATAAAATATTGGCGCCAAACATTGTGATAGGGACATAATTTAAATGGTTTTATAACCGGGACAAAAGGGCAAATACGTTTCATGGGTTTTAATTACAGTAGCATGCATTATTTAAAAACTATAATGGCCGAAAACTGAAAAATATTTTTTCCCCACATTTTTCCTATTTTCCCATTAAAACACATTTAGAAAAAAATAATTCTTGGCATAATGTCCCACCTAAAGAAAGCCTAATTGGTGGCGGAAAAAACAAGATATAGTTCATTTCATTGCGATAAGTAATGATAAAGTTATAGACGAATAAATGGAAGGAGCGCTGAAAGGTGAAAATTGCTCTGGTGCTCGGGGTAAAACCCCTCAGTGGTGAAGTGGTTAAAGGATAGAGCTCAAAATGTTTGGATAAACGGGGAAGCAGGTGTATACTACCACTTGTACTGATGCTCCTCGTAGCTCACCAAACCCCCCCCCCCCGGGATCATCTTCCAGTTGGCCGGATCAGGCTTACTATGCAGGTGCTGGGCTGCGTGTGCCCCACAGCGCACGCACGTGGCCGGTAGCACACGGTGCATGCATATGACGTCACTGCACATGTCATGGTGATATCATATGCATGTGCAGTGCGCCCCCGGCCACGAGCGCGCTGGTGGATGCGTGCAGCCCGGCCTGCACGGTAAGCTCAACCCGGCCGACCGTGGGGCTTTTAAGGTGATCTACAGGGGAGTGCGGTGGTCATTAGGACAGGTGGTAGTATATGCCTGCTCTCCTCCCTTTCTCCAAACATTTTGCGCTCTGGTATCCTTTTTTATTACAGTTTAAATTTGTAGGGAGTTGTCTGAGCAATTTTTGGGTACCTGGAGTTAGGGAAAAAATGCAGACTTTCGCAGCCCTCCTGCCAATACCTCACAGCCAGTGTTGCCAACCTTTCACGTTATTTTATACTGACAAATACCTAAAAATTTACTGACAAAAGATTTTTTTTTTACTGACAAAATCCCCTGCGGCGTGCCGGAAAATGGGCGTGGCCACGCAACAATATGTGGGCGTCATCAGGGGTGGGTCCAAATATACATGACTTTAGTGGTGCTGTAAAAGGTCTGACGGGGAAGTTTGAGCTCTGCCGTAGTGTTTCCCCCCCTGCCCGCTCCCAAAATACATGTAATCTTACAGCAGTTCACCAAAAATCTGGCAGAGGTTCTTCCAAAATACAGATAATATGGCAGTGGTTCCCTAACAATAGATGTAATGGCAGCAGCGATTCCCCCCAACATACATAATTTGGCAGCATTTCCCCAAAATACACTTAAAGGGGAACTGAAGAAAGAGGTATATGGAGGCTGTCATGTTTATTTCCTTTTAGACAATACCAGTTGCCTGGCAGCCCTGCTGATCCTCTGCCTCTAATACTATTAGCCATAGCCCCTGAACAAGCATGCAGCAGATCAGGTGTTTCAGTGGTTCAGACTTATAAGTCTGATCTGACAAGACAAGCTGCATGCTTGTTTCTGGTTTTAATCAGATACTACTGCAGAGAAATAGACCAGCAGGGCTGCCAGGCAACTGGTATTGATTAAAAGGAAATAAACAGGACAGCCTCCATATACCTCTCTCTTCAGTTCCCCTTTAATCTGACAGCAGTGGTTCACCAAAAATAGGTAGCCAGGTCTATAGATGTCTCCAGAACAGGTAGCCAGGAGTAGATGTCTCCAGAACAGGTAGCCAGGAGTAGATGTCCCCAGAACAGGTAGCCAGGAGTAGAGATGTCCCCAGAACAGGTAGCCAGGAGTAGAGATGTCCCCAGAACAGGTAGCCAGGAGTAGAGATGTCCCCAGAACAGGTAGCCAGGAGTAGAGATGTCCCCAGAACAGGTAGCCAGGAGTAGAGATGTCCCCAGAACAGGTAGCCAGGAGCAGAGATGTCCCCAGAACAGGTAGCCAGGAGCAGAGATGTCCCCAGAACAGGTAGCCAGGGGCAGAGATGTCCCCAGAACAGGTAGCCAGGGGCAGAGATGTCCCCAGAACAGGTAGCCAGGGGCAGAGATGTCCCCAGAACAGGTAGCCAGGGGCAGAGATGTCCCCAGAACAGGTAGCCAGGGGCAGAGATGTCCCCAGAACAGGTAGCCAGGGGCAGAGATGTCCCCAGAACAGGTAGCCAGGGGCAGAGATGTCCCCAGAACAGGTAGCCAGGCGCAGAGATGTCCCCAGAACAGGTAGCCAGGTCCCCCCCTCCCCCAGCAGGAGGGGAGCAGTGCAGAGAAGAGGAAGCGATCATGGGCACAGCAGCGGGGACGTCTCCTCCCCCTTCCCTCACCTTAGGGCTCCCCCTCCCTCGCTCTCCCCTCCAGAACTAAGTCTTGTGTGGCGGCTGGCAGCGGGCGGAACTTACCGTCTCGTTGCAGGCGTGGGAAGGTCTCTCTGCATTTGCTGCTAGTCTGGTCCAGACTAGAGCAGCGGCACCACAACTTCCGGCGCTTGGAACGAGACGGGAGGTAATTTCCGCCCGCTGCCAGTCGCCACACAAGACTTAGTTCTGGATGGGAGAGCGAAAGCGGGGGGGGGGGGGGGGGGGGGGACTGCTGTGATAGATCTTTATTTCTTGCCTGAATATCCATAAGCCATTTCCAGCCCAGCAGCTTTATGCCTCATCATGTCAGGGATGTGTGGAGGTTCTGATGACAGACCGGGCAAGTCACAAGAGCTGCTGATCACTGTTTTTGGTGGCACAACAAGTCTGCTGTGACTGTGGCTCTTATAATGTATGAGCTACACAAATCTATTGCATCACATTTAACTTCAGATCCCTCATATGGCCCTCTTACTGCCAGAATTCCTTTCCCTGCACAAGTGATGATTAGCATAGAGCACAGTGACCTAATAAAACCTGCACAGGCTGTGTGTGTGTGTGTGTGTGATCCCTTAATGAAATGCCTTACACAGTGCCCATACGTGTAACCCAGAGCAGACATCAATGCTTCCTGCACTCCTCTGGCCCCTGGAGCAGCAGAAAGAGTTAACTTTTTTTTTTTTTCACATGCCAGCGTCTCCTCACCGCTCCTCTTGTGCTGATAACAGATCTCCGTCTCCCTTCTCGCTGGCTCCTGGAGTCCTCAGGCTGCTCGCTGTCCTCCCCAGCCAGCACCAATGCCAGAGAAGACTGAGTGAGGCTCTGAGTCAGTCACTTTGTAATCCGCGCCACGATGCACACATTTCCGGGCTAGATGGCAGGCAGGGGTGGAGCTGGCCGGGGAAAAGAGGGGAGGGGATGTGTGATGCACAAATGCCTGCTACTGGCTGCCACAGTGAGCCGAGGGGCGGAATTAACTCTCTGCAACAATCCGCCCCCGGCAAGTGAACAAATCGGCTTCATTTTTACGGACACAGCAAAACCACTTACGGAAATCACGGGCACTAAAATGTAATTGTTTACGGACAATCCGTAAATTTACTGACGGTTGGCAACACTGCTCACAGCAATTAGCCATGCTGTGCACCCAAAAGTCAGTCTACAGAATGCTAAATGGCTGGTGGCAGTCAGCTGCAGGTCTTGTGTGATGAGTCTGCAGTTTGGTAGTGACTGCAGTTCAGTAATTTGTGTTGATTAATCTTGAACTGCTTTGTCTTTGTAGTATATGGAAATTTATGGCAAATTTGTTTTTGGGCATAAAAACACATTTTTGATACGTCTTCACTTCATTTTTCTTGGCATCACATCCTGGGGTAAACTAATATGAAGGCCATTTACGGTATTCATTTTAGGAGAATTGCTTTGTAGTCTATGCTGACAGTTGAGCTTTTCCATTCCAGTAGTAGGCAGTGAAATAAAGATTCTCCCGTAGTGGTATATTTTCCATTCATTGTACTATATGAAAATTGGCTTGCAATCAGGTTGTTTCATAAAGCAAGCTTTACTGATCTTATAAATATTCCCTTTTCCATGCTGTATGACTTTATTTTTTATTCTATTTTCAGCTGTTATTGAACATGTCAGAGATGGTAGTGTGGTGAGAGCGCTGCTCCTTCCGGATTACTATCTGGTGACGGTCATGTTGTCTGGAGTTAAGGTATGAAGTTATAAAAGTTACAAGTTCTGACTTATGTTTAGTTTTTAGAAGTGTTGACCTTTAACTTTAAGGCGGGATTGTCCCCATAAACATCTAATTTCAACAGCAACTTGCCTTGAGTGTAGTAAGTGATAAAGATGCTAATCCTGCATCCAAAACTTTCAAAACATTTTCTGCAGTTTATGGTTTAATGTTATCACATACCTTAGGAGCACTGGCCCTTTAATTGCCATCGGCTGGCAAAACCGTTGCATGCTCAGGGGTCTTATCTATAATATATTCCTCCTCCCCCCCCCCCCCCTTCCTTCTAATGACATAAGACACTTCCTGGTACAGACCTCGGTGGGAGTGTCTTGAGACTCTGGGAGGAGGGCGGGTAACAAATACACAATTAGCAAGAGGAGAAACAGAGTGAGGGAGGAAATGTCATGTTTAGTATCATTCAAAGGTAACAAAGATGGAAATTGTCTAGAATAGGATTCTCTGCTTTTTCCATTATAAAACTCCCAGGAATCATATGGATGGTGCAATACATATGTTATGTAACTTAAAGAACTTCAGCCTAAACAAACATACTGTCATTAAGTTACATTAGTTATGTTAATTAAAATAGATAGGTAATATAATCTCTTACCCACCCTATTTTAAAAGAACAGGCAAATGTTTGGTTTCATGAGGGCAGCCATCTTTTTGGTTGAAAGGAGGTGACAGGGAGCATGAGACACAGTTCCAACTGTCCTGTGTGCTGATCACCCCTCCCAGTTGCTGGGCAACGTGAATAACATTGGAAATCCCATCATGGTTTGCACAGCATCAGGGGGAAGAAGATCTTCGGCAGTTTTCTTTGATGGGTGGAGCTTAGCTAATGCAGCTAAAAATGATGCTTTGGTAAGAAAAACAAAGTTCTGATGCTGTGAAACTGTTTAACACCAAGCCTTTTCAGTTCTGCTGAGTAGATTTTTAGTCCGGAGGTTCACTTTAAGTAGAACTAGTATCTACTGAAGTGTTTTTTTATTCCTAGGTTAGCATGGGTGTCACTTGTTCTTTAAGGTTTAACCAAAAGGTGATAAACCGCTTGATGGTGAATTGCGGTAGAAAGATGATTTAAAAAAACAAAAGAAAAAAAAAAAACCTTCAGCTTTCTGCCCTCTTTAGTTCATAGGATCCCCACTTAGGGCTGGTTCACATGGGCGTCTGCTGAGCTTTTGCTTGGCGTCAGCCTTTAAAAGCTAGCTTTTGAAGGCTTTTGGGAAGCGTTAAAAGCTAGCAGTTCTGGTCTCTGCTATTGTTTCCTGGCGTTTACCACCTCTGAAAGCAACATGTTTCTTTCGAGACTAGACGCAACGCCGGGAACAACCGCCAGGCTTTCATGAAAGCCTTCAAAAGCCAGCTCTAAACGCTCCCATTCACTTGCATGGGATGGCGGTAGATCCCACAAACGCCCGTCTGAACCAGCCCTTACTCTTAACATTTGAGATATTATCTTGAATCCTTTTCTGAGCAAAAGTAATTCCCAAATGATTGTACTTTGAAATACCTGTTATAGTTTAATGCTTCTAAAAGTAATCTTGCTGAAAACTTTTCCTTTTGTCTTTCTCTAGTGTCCAACGTTTAAGCGGGAAACTGACGGAACAGAAACACCTGAGCCATTTGCTGCAGAAGCAAAGTTCTTCACGGAATCTCGTTTGCTCCAGAGAGATGTACAAATTATCCTGGAGAGCAGCCACAATCAGAATATTCTGGGCACCATTTTGCATCCCGTATGTACTGGTGTCGAAGTTCGGCTGTTCTGGCACCCATCTAATGTCATTATATAATTTGTTGTCTAATAACGTTAGACTTGACAATGTAATCTAAAGGTGATGCATTTTTTTCCCTCCTGTCCTCAGAATGGCAACATTACAGAGCTGCTTCTAAAGGAAGGTTTTGCTCGCTGTGTGGATTGGTCTATAGCAGTGTATACCCAGGGATCTGAAAAGCTCCGTGCGGCAGAACGGTATGACCTTTTTAAAGTAATATTACACTGCAACAATCAAAATTTTGTAAACCACTGTTTACTAAACTTAAATCTGTGTGACCCTGTGTTGCAATCCCTTTTATTTATAAGGATACAAGTAGTATTTGTTTTATACTGTACCAAGGTCCCTTGACTCCTTATCTTGTGGTAGAAGCAACGGCTGACAACTGGCACTAAACTGGTGTGAGGTGGCTTATGCGATTACTCACTAAACACGCTTG
This sequence comes from Hyperolius riggenbachi, assembly GCF_040937935.1. Lineage (NCBI taxonomy): Eukaryota > Metazoa > Chordata > Amphibia > Anura > Hyperoliidae > Hyperolius > Hyperolius riggenbachi. Next base: position 228,889,929 of record NC_090648.1, read on the forward strand.
CTGCTGAAACCCAATTCTATGCACGGATCTGCGTGTGAGTGTCTGTAAACTTTGAGGGGGGCGGATAAATTTACAAACTAATGCAGAAGAGAGTGTAAGGGAGGAAATTACATCATGATTGACTTCAAAAGTCAGATTGGACAGTACAACATATAGGTTATGAAAGTAAAACCAGTATTTGTTATTCGCTCTTTAAATATGTTACGTAAGATACAGAAAGGTATGTTTATACTGGATCCACATACCATGGTGTTTTGTATACCACGCCTAATTTCCCCCTACTCCCAGTTAAGGTACTCTTTGAAAAATTTGACTTAAAGGGTCTGTCAGCCATACTATCTTAGAAAAACAACACATAAGTAGATCAATTCTGACTTTACTTATGACATATGTATTGCACTGTTCACGTTTTGATTTTAGTGATTTTTCTATAGTAAAGAGAGAAAATCCTTTAGCAATTTTTATCAGGACTCTGTCTTGAAGCCAAACCTGATGTCATTTTCTCACTTACACTTTTTTTTTCTCCTCTGCCTGTTTGTGTATGCATTGCTAAGCCCTCCTCCCAGTCAAGTTTTCACAAAGATAGACACCGCACTCCAGATGTATTTATCAGCTTTTATGCTTTATTGCATGAGTAAAGTGACAGGCAGCGACAGCCCGCTGTTTCGGCCCACGGCCTTTATCAAGTTGCCCAAGTGTCCTCCCAGTCTTAAGACACTCCCACCCAGCTCTGTAGTAGGAAGTGCATTGTCCTAAATCATTGTGTGACTGCAGAGCTGGTTTATTTGTATGAATTGGATTTCAGAAGCTGCTTCAGTGGGTGAGTCACTTTCTCAGCTTCTTGTTTTGGGCAATAGAGGCAATAGAGAGGAATAGAGGTGTGCGAGTGGAAACGGGAGGGAAAAATGCTTCAACCAATTGGACTGCAGAAGTTATGTTTGAGAGGAATAACTATTAGAAGGGGAGGAAAGTAAAGAAGAAAAAACAGCATGCACTGACAATGTACCAAATAGCCAGGGGACTTGGGGAATGATGGTCTATTGAAAAGAATAGAGTGATTTTGAACTTTTGGATTGCTTGGCTAGCATTCTTATTGATAGATAAAAATAGAGAATTGCTTTTATGCCTGACAGTTGCTCTTTAAAGGAACGGAAAAACAAAAAAATGTCAAGTTATTTGGGGCTTTTTCAGCCCCATGAAGTTTTTGCACCTTCCGTGTGACTGAGCGCTTTGCTGACTCTCTCCGTAGCCAAGCGACTCAAGTCACACCAGCCATGTGCCTTCTATATTGCGCGCCCGTGGCTGGGAGCATTCAGCACATGCGCAGTAGCATTTTCTAGTTTACTATGCAGTTGGCTACGGAAGTGCGGTGGGAGGCATGCATCAAGGGGCTGCGCATGAGGCGATCAGAGGTGGACATGACTGGAACGAGCAGCATGGAATGATAGGGAGGGAGCAGGAAGAATTCAAGGGCCAGAAAGAAGCATGAGGTAACTGGCTTTTTTTGTTTTCCAAACTTCAAACAGGAAGAGGGAAGCTTGCTGCAATCCTTCTAATCACCCTTTGAGTACATATTGTGGGGCCGTTCAGTTTGGCGCAGGGAAAGCTGAACGACTGCTCTCCCTGCTGACGCTAAACTTAGAGGTGGCATTAAATACGATTACCCGTCTGAGTTGGCGCAACTTGGAGGGGAAATATAATTCGGGGGCTGGCAGCCACCAGAGCTCCAAACTACTGCTGTGTGGGCCGCAGCATAGTATTGCTGCTATGACTGCGCCCAGCTTTGGCACTCTGCGCTGTGTTCCCAAAGAACCTGCTTCACTTTATCTCTCTCCTCTTCCCTGCCCTATTCATGCCCCTTAAGAGGAGGGAGTAGAAGGGTGATGGAAGGGAACATTGCAGCAAGCTAGCCTCTTCCTCTTCTGAAAATTTGACTTGAGCCAAAAGTAACTTTTTTTTTTCAAGCAGTGATTACAGGGACTTTTGGGTACAAGAATGGACAGTAAATACAGTTATGTGGATCCAGTAGGAACATACAACACTACTCCCACTCACAGGTATAAATGTATAAATTAGTTTGTTAAAGTGGACCTGAACTCAGAACTTCCTCTACTCTAAAAGATAAATAAACAGTATAATAATCTTTAGATAATTTTTTTTTTTTTATACAGCGGATACAAATCCTGCAATAAATATGCAGTGTCTACTTACTGCTTATATGGAAGCAGACCTATTAACTTCCTGTGTTAACAAATTAGCTGCTCTGCCCTTTCAGAGGAGATTACTGAGCTGATGCAGCTGAAAGATCAAATTACAGTTGCGATAAGTCACAGATGAGGAAGAATTAAATGCATACAGTAAGAACACACTAGGCAGTGTGTGAAAGTTAGCGGTTTGCATGCGTTTTCAGTGCGTGTGTTTTTTGTTCTGTAAATGGTTTTTCGTGCGTTAGTGGCTTTCATGCTGTATATAAATCGCATATGCGTTTTGTATGCGTTTTGTATGCGTTTTTGATATGTTTTATGCTAAGCACTAGGAAGTCAACAGGAAGCAGAAATACATCATCAAACTTGGTTTTTGAAGAAAAAAATTAAAACCCAATACCTCTGCGTCACCATTGACATTAATTATGTGTGTTGTTAGATGCTGAAAAATATGCAGCAAGTCCTGAGTTTTAAAAAACGCACATTGCAGAACGCAAACCTTGCGTCATTCCATGCGACTACTTAACTTGCATATGTGCATTTTCTGCAACGCTAGCGTTTCTGCCTAATGTGTTCCTAACCACAGGGTGCATTTCTCTGTTTCCCTTTTATCCTGTGCGAGAGTTCAGTTCCACTTTAAAGAACAAGCGACACCCATGCTAACTTAGTAATAAACACATATATAAGTAGATAAATACTACTTCTACTTACATAACAGATGTATTGTGCTATCCACGTAATGATTCCTGTGAATTTTATAAAGGAAAAGCAGAAAATCCTATTGTAGGCAGTGGCCATTTTGCCAAGCTAATGCTGACATCATATCCTCCCTGACTCTTGCCCCCCCCCCCCCTTCTCTTGCTCATTGTGTATTCATTAGCTGCCCTCCTCCCAGAGTCTTTTTTTTTATTTTTTTTATTTTTTTTATTTTTTTTATTTACACATCCAATCACTGAGTCACCTCAGCCTTGTAAACACAAGTGATCAACTAGGCAGGGAAATAAATGGACGATGAGGAATAGATTATAGATAAAAAACTCCCAGCATTCAACTTTTTGGCACTAGGGCCAGTGCTCCTATAGTATTTAATAACTCCAAACTATAACAGCAGAAAAGTTATGAATGCAGGATTAGCATCTTTATCACTTAATACTCAGACCAGTTGCTGTTGAAATTTGTTTTTTTTTATGGTGACAATACCGCTTTAAGGAAAAATCAAACAATGAAAAATTTAACATTGTAGCAGGAACCCGGGCTGTTAATAGATCGTAATCACCAATGTAAGTGTATGTACACACCAGTAGCAATTAAAGGAAATGCCTAATTACAACAACATGCAAATGTGCTTAGGGGAAAATATCCAACACATCCAAAAGAAGATTGACCAGAGTCCTGTGTGCAAGGGCTCTGTAATAAAGTACATAACTGTAGTGCCAGTGCCTAGACCACATGGATGTATTGCCGTTCTAACTTCATTTTTTGTTGATTTGTGGTGGGGAGAGGTGCTCTTTTATAAAACTGTGCCAACTTGTGGTCATAATGGACTAAATCAGGGGTAGGCAACCCGCGGCTCCGGAGCCGCATGCGGCTTTTTCATCTTCGCCGCGGCTCCTAGGCAGCTCCGGTGTCCGTAGGAAGAGGATCGTGGGAGTTGCGCGCCACAAGGTCGGGACCGGAGGTCGGGACAGGAGGAGATTGTGACAGGAGGTCTTCTGACTAGGTGAGTAAATGGGTTTTTCTTTTCAGATCTGCTGAAGGATTGTGCATATAGGGGTCAGATCTGCTGAAGGATTGTGCATATGGGGGTCAGATCTGCTGAAGGATTGTGCATATGGGGGTCATATCTGCTAACGATTTGTGCATATTGGGGTCATATCTGCTAACGATTTGTGCATATGGGGGTCATATCTGCTGAAGGATTTGTGCATATGGGGGTCATATCTGCTAACAATTTGTGCATATGGGGGTCATATCTGCTAACGATTTGTGCATATGGGGGTCATATCTGCTAACGATTTGTGCGTATGGGGGTCATATCTGCTGAAGGATTTGTGCATATGGGGGTCATATCTGCTAACAATTTGTGCATATGGGGGTCATATCTGCTAACGATTTGTGCATATGGGGGTCATATCTGCTAACAATTTGTGCATATAGGGGTCATATCTGCTAACGATTTGTGCATATGGGGGTCATATCTGCTAACAATTTGTGCATATAGGGGTCATATCTGCTAACGATTTGTGCATATGGGGGTCATATCTGCTAACAATTTGTGCGTATGGGGGTCATATCTGCTAACGATTTGTGCGTATGGGGGTCATATCTGCTAACGATTTGTGCATATGGGGGTCATATCTGCTAACGATTTGTGCATATGGGGGTCATATCTGCTGACGATTTGTGCATATGGGGGTCATATCTGCTAACGATTTGTGCATATGGGCGGTCATATCTGCTAACGATTTGTGCATATGGGGGTCATATCTGCTAACGATTTGTTTTATAATGGTTTTGCGGCTCCCAGTTTTTTTCTCTTTTCGGAAACGGGTCCAAGTGGCTCTTTATGTCTTAAAGGTTGCAGACCCCTGGACTAAATGAATACAAGTAAGAAATTGATAAAATACACTGATGCCATCTTGTGGAGGAAAAGTATATTGCAATGAATGTTCAAAGCATCCTAGGTCAAACCAAAGATGACTGACCAGTGCCATACAGAAAAGACAAACCCGTGATACATTATAAAACAAAGATTTAATTAAAACTTGTTTTCTCTACAAGATGGCATCTGACAGTATTTCTCTGAACTCGAATTTGTGTGCAAAATTTGGACGCAATCGCACATGCGTGTCACATGACACAATGCTGTGATGTCATGCGTGGGCACACTCAAACTTTTGGGTTTGTATCTGCGGTCAAGGATTATGGCAATACTTCTCATTTTGCAGAAACTAGTGAGGTGTAGCGGGGACCAACGGTGGCTTCTGTATTTATTGCCACACACTGCGTGACTCAGTAAGCTGTCTTACACTTGTACCACGTTATTGTCTAAGCTTTCTTAATAGGTACTCAGTGTGCAGATTTTGGAATGTGGCTTTTTGTAGCAGGGGGAAGCACTTTATTTCATGTTATGTTTTCTCACTTTTTTTTTTTTTCCTCCCCTTGATTGCTCCAGACCTTAAATTGGAGATGTGCAGATTGTTTCGGCGAGGACACAAGGATATTTGTTAATGCTGCTCAATAAATCTTGAGTGCATTTAGTTTTGAAATAGGTTTTATGTTGCTTCTGGCTTGGCTATGTTTCCTTCACTTATTGTAGTGGAATGCCCCTTCCAGCTTAATCTTGGACTGGCTTCGACATAGCCTTGTGTCCTGCACAGCTATCCTTTCTTTGCTTAGTGTCACGCTAGGTTGGGGGGGGGGAGGGTTGGTCACAAAGTGTCATTTTCTGGTAACTTGTGCCAAAAAATGTTGTATGAACTCACCATGCCTCTTAGTGAATACTTTGGGATGTCTTCTTTCCAAAATGGGGTCATTTGGGGGGTATTTATACTATCCTGGAATTCTAGCACCTCATGAAACATGACAGGTGGTCAGAGATGCTTCAAAATGGGAAAATTCACTTTTTGCACCATAGTTTGTAAACGCTATAACTTTTACCCAAACCAATAAATATACACTGAATGGGTTTTTTGTTGTTTTTATCAGACATGTAGCACAATAAACTTGGACAAAAATGTATACAGAAATTTGTACTTTGACAAATTTTATCACAAAGAGAAAAAAAAATCACTTTTTTGACAAAATTCATTTCTTTCTTTTTATGAATATAATAAAAACTAAAAATCGCAGCAGCAATCAAATGGCACAAAAAGAAAGCTGTATTAGTGACAACAAAAGATAAAATTAATTTAGATGGTAGGTTACATGACCGAACAATAAACCGTTAAAGCTGCAGTGGTTTGAATGGGAAAAAAGGCTCTGGTCCTTAAGGGGTGAAAAGACTGCGGTCCTTAAGTGGTTAAAGGATACCTGAAGTGACCTGTGACATGATAGACATGGGTATGTACAGTGCCAAGCACACAAATAACTAGGCTGTGTTCCTTCTTTTCCTTTCTATGCATGAAAGCGTTAAATATCAGGCATGTTAGTGGCTGATCCTGTCCTGATTCAGACAGGAAGTGACTACAGTGTGACCTCTGAAAAGAAATTCCCCTTTTTATCTTTCTTGCTCTCAGAAGCCATTTTCTGCTAGGAAAGCGTTTTATAGTTGGAATTTCTTATCAGTTATGGTCACACTGTAGTCAGGACTGAGTCAGCCACTTACATACCTGATAGTTAACTCTTTCAGGCAGAGAAAGGATAAAGGACCACAGCCTAGTTATTTGTGTGCTTGGCACTGTACATGCACATGTCTATCTCATGTCACGTCACTTCGGGTATCCTTTAACAAACTCCCCCATAAGAACGCCCAAGAGTGAGAAAAGGGCAGCAAGTGTTAAGGTCCAAAAATTATTTTTGTTCTAATTTTTTTTTTTTTTTTTTTTTTTTTTTTTTTCTTCCCCCTTGCCTGGACAAAGTAACTATTTTGCAAGTTGTCTGTGCTGTGCTGAACGCTCCTACCATAAAGTTTATTTGCTAACAGATATTATGCTCTTAATGTATTTGCTTTTGCTTTTTTTTTTTTTTTTTTTTTTTTTCTTCTGTGTAGTTATGCAAAAGAACGCAAGATAAGAATTTGGCGGGATTATGTTGCACCAACAGCAAATTTGGATCAAAAAGACAAGCAATTCGTTGCAAAGGTAATTGTAGTGCTGATATGTCTCAATTAATGGGAAAGTTAACCAGTACTGTACTGGGGCGTGGCAAAGGCTGAGCTCGATGTTGCCCTTCCTTTCCCTGCCATCCAAAAGCCACTCCATGGTGTCCTGCACAATGTTGCACCTCCCCTCCCTTATAACAGGAAGTCCAACAGGCCTGTAGTTTAGATTGTTAAATGCTATGTTTCACCTGACTGCCAAATATACAAAAAATCCTGGTTTAGAAGTGTACCTATGAGTTAAGCAAAGCCAGGATTTTCTTGAAAATTTGCCTCAGAAAAACCATGAGGGACACATTTAGAATAGGAAACCTTTATTAAAGTCTAGAGAATCTACTGCTGAAATGCTCAAGTCTAAGGCTGCTTACACACAGGGCCGTTATAGGCGCACGTTAGTGCAGCCTGTAACGCTCCCCCAAAGCACAGCAATGTAACACAAGTGGGCTGTTAACACAACCCACGTTGCGTTACATGTAACGCTGCACGTTAAAGTGCAGCATGCTACGGCGTTAGAGCGGCTTAAGCCGCGTTAGACTGTCTGCACATGCGCAGTCATGTTAGGGAGGAGCGGAGAGCAGCCAGGCACATGGCTAATTATTATTCACTGCACGTTGTGACGTGCAGTGTTTACTTCCTGGAGCGGCCGCTCTGCGGTGATTGGCCGGCGGGACCTCGTGATGCCGCATGCGTCCAAGAGTGCGCATCACTGACGCCAGAGTGAGCTGCACAACGCGGCTCACTCTGACATCCACATCGAAGAGCACCAGGCCTTGCGTTAGGTGCACGTTATGCGACCTTAACGTACCACCTAACGCAACGTCTTGGTGTGCAAGTAGCCTAAAAGTACAAAATGTTATAGCTTTGCCTTAACCTTCACGGCTTTGCATTGCAATACATGTTTCTGGTAAAATGTAAATTTTTTTTATGCTAATCTCTGTAAATGGGATAATTTTAAAGGGTAACTTGATTGAAGCTACAAAAAGTTTCACTTTCCTGTGGCCTCCACCAGCCCCCTGCAGACGTCCTGTGCCATCACTAAGCGATCATCCGGTCCCCCGCCATGGCTCAGTTAAGTTTTTGGCGGTGCGCAGCGCATGTTATCAATTGCTATTGTGTTTGCATTCCTGTGGTAGTCTTGTACCTGTGCACTACGCACACGCAGAACACAGGGCCACTGAGGCGCACTGCTAGGCACCTAATCAGTCACTGAAAACAATACAGCCACGGTGGGGAAGCAGATGATTGGTGAGTGACTGGGCGGGCACAGAACATCTGCAGGGGGCTGGTGGAAACCCCAGGTAAGTGAAACATTTTTTATTTTTTTTTTGTAGCTTCAGTTAAAGTTCATGAGATTCTCAATCTTTTCAGTGGGAGTAAAGACAATAAATTCATGTAGTATTTGCATGAAGTGTGTGCCCAGAGATGAGATTTTAAAGATTTTCATAAGCAAAATAAAGTAACTTACACATGTACAAAGGATGAGCAAGCACAGGTTTTGCATGAAGTTACTGTAACAGCTTTTGTCCCAGGAAGGGGGCACCATAGAGGGGGGGTGATTTACTGGGATAACATCCTGCTGTAGTGCTTCATGTTGCGCTTCATCCTCCCAACACTACCTGATCACACTGTGAAAAAGAACTGGTCGGAGGCTGGAGTGTGCTGTGGAGTACTATGGCAAGAGGAAATCGACGTTTCTGCAGCGGCCCTCTCCTTAAATGACAACTATAGGGAGGCTGCCATGTTTTCTTTTGTGCAATACCAGTTGCCTGGCTGTCCTGCTAATCCTGGTGTTCAGACACTACTGCATCCAAATAGATCAGCAGGACTGCCAGGCAACTGGTATTGCTTAAGGGGGAATAAATATGGCAGACTCTATATACCTCTCGCTACAGTTGTCCTTTAAAGGGGGGGGGGGGGCGAGAACAGTTTTGCGAAAAGCAAATCTGTACCTGCTTGTCCTTAATGGGCAGCTGCAGGCAGCAATTCTACCACCCTTCTGCTACTCCTGTACACCTGTTTGGGGTTAGGAAACAGTTGAGACTCCATGCAATGGAATCCTCCTCATCTGAATGTGGTCGACCCGTGCTTAGACATGTGAAGCGGCTCTTTGCCATGTAATGACACTGCATTGTCAAATGCTGACACAAGGGGGTTACAAACAGTGCAATTTTGCTGCATTAGATTGCAGCCGGAAAGAGCTAAATGGCTGTCAAATCTGAGACTGAACTGTGTGCAAAGTGTGCAGTTCAGTCTCTTTTGTGTGAAAGAGGCCTCAGGCTTCTTCTCCTTGGGTGGCTGAACTGCTTTTTTTGAGTAGTTTAGCTGCCTGCTATTGCATGCAGCTGAATGGCAGTGGTTAACTCTGCGCTTGTCACTGTTTAAATGCGTTGGTGTTACCTGGTGACTTAAGTCGCAACTAGCGTGCTCAAATGCAACTACATGGAAGGGCTGGCAGTCCACTGCTTGTCTTGAGTGCTAGCAAGCACCTGTGATGTGAGGAGGCTCCTTTGTAGTAGTCTAAATTATTCCACCCTTCACAGCTGGTAGAAAGCTGCATGACATCTACCTGAAGTGCTGGTCATTGGCATGTTGCTGTTGCATATCAACTGTTAACTGCATCGGAGGTGGGAGGATAATAGAATAAATTTAGGCGGTGACATGTATTAGTGCATTTTGTATTGCAGGCCGCACTTGTGGATCCTTTTTTCCACTGGAGGTTGCATTAAGAAGTTAGACATGTTATCCTTTAGTTTACATTTTTATTTCAATTCAAGAACTGTTGTGAACCTAGATACAAAGTGCACATTGTTTGTCTCCGCACTGCTACTTCTTGTGGAGTCACGAGAGGCTACCTGCAACATACAATGTACTCCCTGCCTGGATGTATTTAATTATCCCGTCTCTGGCATAAAGTAAGCTGTGACAGTTGCTATGTAACAGCAACAAGCCAGTGAATGGCTCCTAAGATTAAGAGCTGCTCTCCAGGTTAGGATATTTATTTTCTGGCTTAAGACTTTAAAGAGGAACTCAGTGAAAATAATGTAGTAAAAAAAAAGTGCTTCATTTTTACCATAATAATGTATAAATGATTTGGTCAATGTTTGCTCATTGTAAAATCTTTTCTTTCCCAGATTTACATTCTGACATGTATTACATGGTTATATTGTTACTGTGGGCAGGTTATGTAGCTGCTCCTAGCTGTTTTGGCTTTTACAGACAGCTGTGAACAGCTATTTCCTGTCTGTGAACATTGTTACATTGTGGCAGTTTGCCCAGAGTACCGCGGTCCCAGAGCTTCTTGTGGGAGGGGTTTCAGCACAAAATCATACAGCGCCCCCTGATGGTCTGTTTGTGAAAAGCATTATATTTCTCATGTAAAAGGGGGTATCAGCTACTGATTGGGATAAAGTTCAATTCTAGGTTGGAGTTTCTCTTTAAGCCAGCCCTGTCCAAAGTCCATCCTGCCTCTGACACAGGAGACCAGGGTTCGAATCTCGGCTCTGCCTGTTCAGTAAGCCAGCACTAATTCAGTAGGAGACCTTTGGCAAGTCTCCCTTACACTGCTACTGCCAATAGAGCGCGCCCTAGTGGCTGCTGCTCTGCTCTGGCGCTTTGAGTCCGCAAGGAGAAAAGCGCAATATAAATGTAATTTGTCTTGTCTTGACCAAATGCGGCCCACTGAACCTTCTCCAGTGGCCCCTTAGCTGTCCATAAAATTTCCAGTTCAGGTTTTTTTAAAACAGGTTAAGTCAAAATAGATACACGTCATACTTGCCTCCGGCATAGTCTACTCATCAATCTCTCAATCCTCTCCTGCGTCCTGTTTGTCCACTGTGATCAATGGAATTCTCCTTCCTCAATTTTGAAAATGGCCATTACCCCATAACGGTGTACTGGTAAACATAATGTTAAACTGTAATATCGGCCACCTGAGCAATAGGGGAAGTATGGACATTACCTTGCTCATTAGTTGTCCTTTCAATTAGAACTGACAACTACTGATATGTAACTGTCAGCAACTGATCTATTTCAGTTCTGACAAAATCTTGTCAGAAATGCAAGATTTTTGTGTAAAAAAACAAAATTAAACAGTGAGCTTCTGAGAGGAATGGACAGCGAGGTAAGTATGTAATCATCACATGCAGGTACATAATGTTTGTTTTAAATTTTACTCTGTTCATTTTAAGTTCTTGTGGCCCGCTCTCCATTGTTGCTCTGCCTCCCCCATTGCCATCCTTACATAGTTCTAAAGTACCTATTATAGGACTACAAAAAATGGCTGCCGGGCTCCACATTTATGAACATATTTTTCATAGTGAAAGTTCCAGTGGACAATTTTTTATTTTTTTTTTGTAGTCCTATGACTGCAGGAGTCCCAATAGAAATGCTGGAGAGCATTAAGTAGTGAGCAAGTGTGAAAGTGTGTGTGAAAGAACTGGGAAAGTAAGAGATTGGAGAGAAGGTGGCAAAAGGGGGTGGGGGGACGTGGGGAGAGGAGGCATCATATGGAGAGGTGAAACACGTATAGGTCCACGGGGAGATGTGTTACCAGATGGAGAAAGCACAGGGGGGGGGGGGCAGAAGGCATGGCTGGGAGGAGGCACCAGATGAAGAGTAGAAAGTACATAGGAACATGAGAAGGCAAAAAATAGCATGGGAAGAGGCGTGACCAGATGGGGGGGGGGGGGGGGAGGATGGATGGGGTGGACAGGGGGAGGATGGATGGGGGGGGGGGGGGTGGACAGGGGAGGCACATATGGGGGGGGGGGGGGGGAGACACAGTAGAGTCAGTCTCTGTCACAGGGCCCCTAGTGGCCAGACCGCAAAATGCTTTCCAATCGGTTTCAGCAAACCGACCATGCAAGCTGTGGTCGCAATCGGTGCGCAGAAACCGCTGGAATTTTGGCAGCAGACCGACTAGAAAGGGAGCCTGTGAGTTACGGTTATTACAAATTACACACTATTTCAGGGTATAACTGCCACCACCTCTGTTACCATGGGACAGAGGAGCCCACTGACTGACCTGCAAAGAAAAACGGTTAAAGGGACTCCGAGCAGTGCAGAAACTATGGAAAGATGCTTTAGAGAGCTTTAAAATGATATGCATCTTTCCATCTTTCCATAGTTTCTGCACTGCTCGGAGTCCCTTTAAACACTCTATTCTGTCTAGCTAGCAACAATAGTAGCGACTCTTCAGAAGTCAGGGTTCTGTTTGTGCAGCTGAATAGCAGGGTAGCGAAACAACAAATAAGACATTTAGCATTGTTTATTAAAAAGGCAATATGAATAATTAATATATACAATTGTTAAAATCAACAATTATAGAAACCTTACTAGCCAGTATGAAAAAAAGGGAGAAAATACTGAGAGTTCGTGGAAATATGTCCTTCTGGGAAAACTCATAAAGTTCTTGGGTTCAGTAGCAAAGTCCAAACAAACCAGGTGCCAGCTTGTCTTCAAGCTAGCAAAGATTTAATCAGGATGATCAAAGTGGAGGATACTGAGTTTGGTTCCTCTGCCATTCTTATGCCCCTGATCCAGTAGGGGAGTAAGGGCGGGAGCTACACACAACCTTAGAATATGTGATGAGTCCTCCCCTTGTCCTGGGGACCAGAAATCATATCTAACCATATATGGGCTCTCACAGAACCGTACAGGTCAGGGCAGATTTACTAACATTTTCAGATCCGTCCTGATTTACCCAGCGCTCTGATACCAGACATGAGGGGTGGACCCCTGTGGTATCACCAGGGCACTTTCGAACTGCCTAACTGAGAGTCTACCTCAGAATGTTCTGAAACTTTTTCAGTACCAGCGCCAGACAATGCCCGGCATGCTCTGAGTTTGGAGGGCCTGCCAGCCTGGCAATACAGGAAATATGACACATATAGTAGTTTATGGAATATTATATACGTCTAGGAGTAACAGCAGGTCCGTTCTAGGTGAAGGCTCTTGAAGCTGGGACAGCAGGCGACGTGTCTGCTTCCCTGCTGTGATCGGGGCTGGGGAGTCTCACTCTCCTTTCTCTAAATTGTTTCTGCCAGGCTGCTTATCTACTTCATCTGATGGATGGGCCCTTAGCACAGCTGGGTGCCTGGGACACTGCCGCAGGCTTCCTGCCATTTGGTCAAAGGAAACAACTGTCTTTTAAAAGAAAATGTCATTTTTCTGATCGCTGCAATGACTGGACAAATCTAACCAAGGAAGCGACCAGAAAATCGACTGCAAATCTTCCAGATTCGCCTGCGTTTCTCATGGCTGTTTCGTGACAGTCCCCATCTAGTTTAATCAGGAACTACCAGTACAAAATGTATAGTGTACCTAGGGGCAGTCAGCAAGCATAATGTTTAATTTTACTTGTTCACTCCTCCCCCCAACAATTTTAAGAACGGCGATATGGCCCTTGTGATAAGAAGTTTGGACATCCGTGCTTTAAGCAGTTTTTTTTTCTTTTAGGAATTTAAGAGCACTTGGTGTTGGGACCTGCCATATTACCAGGAATAGATTAAGCTGATTTTTTGCTAGAAAAAACAGATTGTGTGATAAAACACATACAATGCACCATGTCTGACGTTTATTTTTCTTGTATTAAACCTAGCATGAAAGGGTTAAAATGTTGTCTGCTAAAGTTTGTCCAGTAAAGTATTTATTGGGGCAATGAGAAGAGGAAAGACAGGCACTAAATGCGGGTAGAGAGGTCCTGGGTTTTACCGGGTTATGTACTCCATGTTGCAGCGTGCACTCAAACAGTAATCATGTGAAGTGAAGAGTCGAGGCACTGCTGCAGTAAAAAAGAGGTACCTTTAATCCACGGTATACAGACACAGCGGGGTGTACAGTGGGGGTGAGGGGATGCCTGACAGCTGTTTCGCTAAGAAAGCTTCTTCAGAGGCAAAGTGTAAGGAACCCTGTCAGGCATCCCCTCACCCCCACTGTACACCCCGCTGTCTGTATACCGTGGATTAAAGGTACCTCTTTTTTACTGCAGCAGTGCCTCGACTCTCTTCACTTCACAAAAGTATTTATTGGATTTGCTGCAGTGTGTTCTAAAACATGCAGCTGTATTCCATGAGAACACTAGATGGCAGGATTTATCCATGTTTGCTTTTTTTTGCTGCACCATATGGATTTGTGGACATGTTCATTTCTAATAAAGTTTAATTTCCAGTTGAAATTCACAGGAAATGCCTGACTGGCGTTCTTATAAAGTAAACTACTCAATAAAGTGGCATTGTAAATGTGGGGGTGGACGCACTGCAAAATGCTTACTGCACGTTGTGGTAAGCCCATTATTCATCTGAAACTCGATATGCAGTTCTGCCTAACTTTGCAGTGAGGTAGCTAATTGACTGCAGACGCAGGTTTTAGATGAGGTCCCTGTAGGGCCATTTTTTTTAATTTATTTTGTAGCGTAAGGAGTAATCTATACACTGTAGAACTTATCAGTAGTAGCCAGTTAATGAGTATTGATGTCTACAATTTTCTGCATCATGCAGCAACTGTTTAAAAACTGTTCTAGATAAAAACAAATCTAAATCTGTTTGCGTTAATTCTGTTAAGCTTTACACAGTTTATAAACCAAGCTTTTAAAGGTCTTGACCCACAATTTTCCAGCTTTGGCTTTTTTCTCCCATGTCTTTTATTCTTCTTCTTTTCTTTCAACACCTCACCTGATAAATGTTAAATGTCTATACATGTACACATTGGGCATGGGATCCTAGTAAGGTTGGCTGATAAAGTATAAAAACTTTGATGCAGTACTACTAAATTGTGTAGCTTGTCAATAGAACAATGGAATGCCATCTTTGCTCCATTCTGTTGATGTATTAATAAGCTGCAGTACTTCTCTTGATTGAGAGTAAAGGGCCTGCATTGAAGCCTTCTAGGAGTTCTGTGCTTCTGCTGCATTTTACTAAAAGTGGATCAGGTAGGTGAACAGAAGCCTGCTACTTGTAAACGGACAGAAAAATTTATGGCAATTCTTGAAGTGAACAGATATTTAGAAAACTGTATGGTATGTGGCCACCTTTAGGGTTATCGGCATGCAAATCATACAAATCTTAGAATTTTGCCAATCAAATTCGGCAGAAAATGCAATTGTCCCAA
The DNA here is from genome assembly GCF_040937935.1 of Hyperolius riggenbachi. Lineage (NCBI taxonomy): Eukaryota > Metazoa > Chordata > Amphibia > Anura > Hyperoliidae > Hyperolius > Hyperolius riggenbachi. Next base: position 228,905,058 of record NC_090648.1, read on the forward strand.
TTCTGGTCTGCATTCAATTTGCAGATAAGTCGCCCCTTACTATGTAATTTTTATAGGTTCATTTCCCTCCGTAATCAGGACTATAAAACGTTAGCGAAAATTTCCTCTAAAGAGGCCCATAAACTGGTCGATTTCAGCCATCCATGAATCGATTTGTGGCCGATTTTTCGATGGATTTGATCTATCTGACAGGATGGAAGATCTAGGTCTATCTGCTGCTGTCAGCAGATTGATGGCCAATAGAATTGCATTGGATCTAATAGTCCAATAATGAATTTAGATAGATTTCATTCTAAAATGTATTGTAAATCTGTTCCTAGTGTGTGGCACACATCAGATTCCTGTCAGATTTAACCTGACAGGCATCTGATTGAAAACTATCTCCTGGTGGAATCTGCTGCAAATCTATAAGTGTATGGCCACCTTAACAGACTGCAGTCTATGCCCAAATTATACATTCAGACCATTCCAGATTTAGATCTGGAAAAGGTATGGACATAATCTTGAGATGCCTCATGACTAATCTTTCAGTAGAACACTATCAAATCGTAAGAGTAATTGGTTCTCTGGAGGCTAAAAAGGCCTTCGATGTGGAGGACTGTGAGGGGGGGGGGGGGGGGGTAACTTGAAAGGGGTGTCTATTGTTGCCAACACTGTTTAAGATATCAATTCTTTAGCTATGTTAAGAGCAAGCAAGCAGGTGATGGGGCTTAGAATTGGTTCCCAAACAGTGTCACACTATGCAGATGACTCTGCTTTACCTAGCTGACTCTTAACGCCTTCCTTACAGCAAATTTAAATATAATACAAAAATGTGGTAAATGCTTGGTTTTGGGTCAAATTGGACAAAGTGGTCATTCTCCCTCTTGATGCTCAACTTCCCCCACAAAAAAGCACCCTTGTCTCTCCAATGGATTCAAGAGTTCGCCTACCTGGGCGTTAGTGACAAGAAACCTTGCTGATTTCCATAGGCTTAACCTAGATCTTGTGCTTCAAAGGTTGAAGTAGGTGTCAGGCCTGGCAAACTGTACCTCTCTCCACATTAAAAAACAAGGAACACCAAGGGCCCCAATAGAGTAATATGTACTGGTAAATGGTTACTAGATAGAGTAAATATTAATACTAACAAACCAGGGTTACTATTAGGCAACCACTGTAAAGGCAGGTGGGGAGATTTTCCTGACCCCACTCAGGAATAAGTCGCTCTGTAGATGAGAAAAAGGGGGTTCAACCCTCCACCCAGGGTGGACTCAATATTATGCAGGAGAACAGTGGCACCAAAAGGATAAAAGGAAGCTAAATGAGCTTAAAAACCAAATTATTGGTAAATAGAGGAGGTAGTGGTGTACTTACCTCCTCCAAGTAGACACACAATGACTGTAGTAAAGACGGTCAATATATTTTATTTATGAACTCCAAATATGCATATTTGGAGTTCATAAATAAAATATATTGACTGTGTTTACTACTGTCGTGTGTCTACTTGGAGGAGGTAAGTCCACCACTACCTCCTCTATTTACCAATAATTTGGTTTTTAAGCTCATTTAGCTTCCTTTTATCCTTTTGACGCCTCTTTTCTCTTGCATAATACTCTCTCCACATTAGGCTGTGCCATTGCAATAAAAATGATTGGGGTGTTTGGGCTTTAAACTTCCACTAGACCGCTGCCCTTTTGCATGTCAGATGGTGGATTTTACAATCTGCAAAAAAGGACCATGGCCGTTAAAGAAAACCTAACCTTCCCCCCCCCCCCCCAAAAAAAAGTTAATTTACCTGGAGCTTCCTGCAGTCATCCTGCACCCTCATAGTCACACTGCTGCTTTGGTCCCCCGCCGCCAGCTAGTTTTTGCCGTCTGAGTCGGTGGGCTGCCACTTGTACCTTTGCACGCATTTCCGCTGGTGCAGGAAGCTATCGTGGATATTAACACATACATTGCACAACACATGCACCTACAACGCGTAAAAATGTACGGGTTACTGTCTGTGATAGCTTCCTGCACCAGCGGGAATGCCTGCAAAGGTACGCGTGATGGCCTGCCAACTCACTCGGCAAAAATGAAACTAGCTGGTGGTGGGGGGGACTGGAGCAGCAGTGACTACGAGGGTGCAGGATGGCTGCAGGGGGTTGATGGAAGCCTCAGGTAAATTATTTATGGCTCTTTCTAGTCTCCCTTACAGAGGCAGTAGAGGTATGCTAAGGGCTATTCCTAATATGCTAGCATTTGGCAAAATCTGGGAAAAAGTAAATGTTAAGCTCCAGCAATTAGGTCTCCCTATATACCCCACTATGATTAAGTAGTCCTACACTAGCTGAGTTTCTTGCCATACCTGACCCCAGGTCTTACACGGGTACAGTTCTCCTTAACCAAAGTGTGGAAAATGCTCTTAAATCTCTTATGACCCTCGAGAGCCTAGGGTTGTAATGGTATGAAATTCCACAGTATAACTGTCCAAAAAATACCATGGTTATATGGTATTATACAATTATTTGGACCTGGGGCCCCCCTCTGTAGTCAGTAGTAGGTGCTCGCATAAAAAGTAGCCAGAGATAGGTGTAGACTGTAGTAGGTGCTCGCAGCATAGGTAGCCAGAGATAGGTGTAGCCAGTAGTAGGTGCTCGCAGCATAGGTAGCCAGGGATAGATGTAGCCAGTAGTAGGTGCTCGCAGCATAGGTAGCCAGAGATGGGTGTAGCCAGTAGTAGGTGCTCGCAGCATAGGTAGCCAGAGATGGGTGTAGCCAGTAGTAGGTGCTTGCAGCAGCATAGGTAGCCAGAGATGGGTGTAGCCAGTAGTAGGTGCTTGCAGCAGCATAGGTAGCCAGAGATAGGTGTAGCCAGTAGTAGGTGCTTGCAGCAGAATAGGTAGCCATGGATAGGTGTAGCCAGTAGTAGGTGCAGCCAGTAGTAGGTGCTTGCAGCAAAGGTAGCCAGGGACAGGTGTAGCCAGTAGTAGGTGCTCGCAGGATAGGTGTAGCCAGTAGTAGGTGCTCGCAGCATAGGTAGCCAGAGATAGGTGTAGCCAATAGTAGGTGCTCGCAGGATGGGTGTAGCCAGTAGTAGGTGCTTGCAGCATAGGTAGCCAGAGATAGGTGTAGCCAGTAGTAGGTGCTTGCAGCATAGGTAGCCAGAGATAGGTGTAGCCAATAGTAGGTGCTCGCAGCGTAGGTAGCCAGAGATAGGTGTAGCCAGAAATAGGTGGCCGCAGCACAGAGAACTGGGGGAGGGAGAGGGGAAGCAGTAGCAGGGATAAATGCTCACTTGCCGGCATCAAGGTCCTTCACCGATGTATGGGCTTCATTGTATTTCCTGTTCTTGCATCATCTTGTAATGGCACCCAGGGAGTGCTGTTTCAGGGAAATGTGGTGCAAGAATAGGAAGTACAATGAAGCTAGTACATCGTTCAGGACGGCTCTGGCTGCCTGCAAGTGAGCATTTGTATCCCTGCTGCTGTTCGTGCGCGCGCCGCTGCGTCGCATCCCTGCCACTATGTTGCCCTGCCCCCGGTCACCCCGCTCACTAAAACCGGTACAAGAAGATTGTGCACAGTATAGTTACCGTGCACAATCAAACCGTGGTATATCGTAAAACCGGTATATCGCGGTAACCCTACGAGAGCCTATAATCTCCACATCCATATACAGTTTTGGGACCTACAGTTATGGCATGCGATTGTAGCACAGTTTCACAGTAAAGGTAGGAGTCTTGTGATGGTGCCTCATAGTCCTGAGGGAGAATTGGCTGAGCAATTTGCACACATGTAGTGATTTACAAAACACTCCCCGCCAAGGTTAGAAAAGCATTTCAGAAATGGAGACTAGCTATTCCTGAGCTAATCGATAAATCCTAGGAAAAGATTCTGGGCTACTTATTTGTGGTGCCAGGGACAAGCTTATGTATCTTAAATGTCTTCATAGGATCTATAGAACGCCCGCTAGGCTGCAGCGTCGACCGCGCGGTGTTTGACTGGTGTGGTTGGTTATCCCAGGCTGCTGCAGACTTCATATGTGTAGTGTGGCACTGTTTGGAGATGTAGCATTACTGGTCCTTGGTGCACAGTGAATTACAGAAGGTATTCCAAATGTGTTCTAATGTTGCCATAGGCAGTACTGTTAAGTAATTTGAATGATGACCTGCTCTCAACACACAAAATGACAGAATTTTGGTCTCTAATGGCCTGTGCATGCAAAAGTAAAGTAGAACTGTGACAGCCTTCCACTGAAGAAGGGCTGGGTGTTTTAGAGAATTGGTTATGTGCCAAGAGGAAATGTCAAAGTTTGTGGCTGCTGGATTGTCTTTCTTTAAAGAGACTCTGTAACAATTTTTTCAGCCTTAGTTCTTCTATCCTATGAGTTCCTATGCCTGTTCTAATGTGCTGGGGCTTACTGCAGCTCTTCCTAATTACACTGTCTCTGTAATAAATCAATGTATCTTTCCTCTGTCCTGTTTGTCGGGCTAAAGCTTAATTGTGTGGAATGTGCAGGGCTGCTTGTGATTGGTAGAAGCGATACACACCCTCTGCAGGCCCCCTGCATACTATGAATGACTCATACACTATGCTTAGCTGAGCCTATTAGAAGCTGGTTAGTTTGTTTGTAAACATTGCCTAAAACTGTTAATTACAAGCCAGGATTGCAGCAGAGAGTGGCAGAAACAGCACAGAGGGGCACAGGAGAAGATAAGGAATAGAATGGTATGCTTTTTAGTGTAAGAATATTAGAGTACAGATTCTCTTTAATATCTGCTGATAAGAAGGTACTGGGGGGGGGGGGGGGGGGAAGATGTAGACAGATTGAAATCTGTACAATGACTGCTATAGTGCATACATCTAGTAACTGAATCTAAAGGATGTGATGTATAATATACTGCAAGTATATGGCTGAATGGAATGTATGATGGTGGCTTGTTGCTGCATTACCAGTGTTGTGGGTTTTTTTTTAATATGCAGTCAATAAAAATCTTCTGTAAAAAAAAAAAGGGATAATGAGCTGTGCTGCTGTCCTGATCTGTTGCATTCCTGCTTTTTTAGCGAATGTAATGGCCACTGTGAATGCGGCCTTAGACTAATCTCAAAGCTCAAACCGCTAAGAATTGGATTGTAATGGACAACTGTTTCATTGGTTTAAACCACTCTAACACATTAAAACTACAATATGTGTTTAGCAGGCATTGAATACATAAATATGCCTTTCAATTTAAAGACCACTAAAAAGGGATATGGAGGTTGCCAAATTTATTTCCTTTAAACCAGGTATGTTAAACCGGTCCTACGAGGGCCGAGAACCTCACACATTTTTGATACAACTCAAATGAATTAATGGGTCTGAATCAGGAAAGGTGTGGTCTATCAGGTAGAACACATTACTTTCTCAGTCAATGCTAAACACTGGCATGGATCTGGCCCTCCAGGCCTGGAGTTCGACGCATGTGCTTTAAACAATATCAGTTGCCTGGCTACCCTGCTGATCCTCTGCCTCTATAGTTGTAGCCATAGACCCTGAAAAGGCATAGGCATATGCAGATCAGATGTTTCTGACATTTGTCAGTACTTGCAGCAATGTCTGATCAATACCACAAACAAGCAGGCAGCTAATCTTGTAAGTACTGACAAATGTCAGAAACATCTACATATTCCTTTTCAGGGTCTATGGCTACAAGTATTAGAGGCAGAGGATCAGCAGGGGTAGCCAGGCAACTGATATTGTTTAAAGGAAATAAATATGGTATCTCTAACTACAGTTGTCCTATAAGTCAATGGCAGTGATTGGTTGAAAGCCAAATGGAAGACAGCTCACTCTACATTGGGATCCTAGAGCAGATGCTTCTGATCTACCGTGTATTCCGGCGTATAAGAAGACCCTACAACTGTTCCAGTTAAAATATAAAGTTTGGGATATACTCGCTGTAAATGCACACCAAATAAAAATTAAAAACAATCATATACTGGTGCTATATATGAACAGATACTGGTGCAGTACTGTATGTGGTACCCAGTATATAACAGTATATAGGCGATTAATTTGTTGGATTGGTCAGCTCTTGTCTACCAGTTTATCAGAGTGGTATGGAAGAATAGATTCCGCTGTGCCCATAACACGCGCCTCTTTAAACCTTCTGGCCCACCCTTGTATTCGATTTACCACCTCCTCCCTCTCAGATCTCGCACATCTGCGCCGCTTCACTGCAGTCCTCAGCAGCGAGATCTGAGAGGTGGTAACAGGATAGGGCATATCACTCGGCATCAATGATACCCAGCGTATAAGACACCTGACTCTTCAGAAGATTTTCAAAGGTTAAAAAGTAGTCTTAAATGCCAGAATCTACAGTAAATGTAACTTTTGTTGTAGCCTTAGTAGCCCATTGTTTAGTTTAAGGCTATCATGCATAAAAAACATATAAACTCTATTTCCAACCACTAGACAGCAGATTCGATCACTGTGATTGAATCTGCTGTGAAATTGATTACGTAAACACCGATTGATTTTGGTTGGAAAATCAATTTCAGCCGATCTGTAAGGCGGAAATTTTTGCTTGATTGCCGGCAGGTTGGGAGTGTTAGCAGCGTTCAATTCGGCAGCGACCGACACAGCAATAATCTTACCTGTTAAGCTGGTGAGAATCCCCGAGTCTGTACTGACACTCCAGCTGGCCTTCATCTTCACTTCCTGACCTGTCCTGTGACCAGAAGAGGTTAAAAACAGTAGAGGGCACTCTGTTTGAACTTCTTCATCTTCACTTCCTGTCCCATCCTGTGAGAAGGGGAAGGCCAGCTAGAGGAAGTGTCAGCACTGACCTGGGGGCCCGCACTGGCTGAAAAAGTAATGTATTACTGCTGGTGGGGGGAGGGGGGGGGTGCAGAGGCATGCTGCAGTGACCACTCCACAGATCGTAATCTATTTCATTCTGAAATGGATTTAAAATCTGTGTGCAGTGTATGGGCAGCCATTAGATCCCTCTCAGATCGCATCGGATTAATCTGTTGGTTGATCGGTTGGCAATTGACCAGTGTATGACTGCCTTTAGGAACAGCACTCAAAACCATTTAGGATTTATAGCATTCAGTGCCACAACAGGAGAGATTTTAGCCTTATACACATGTATTCTTATATGGTGTGGTTGACCCTGTTCTCAATCCAGGTTCAGACTGCAATAAACAGTTCTCAGAATTTATCTTCTACCTCGGATGCCTAACTGCCGCCCTCAAGGGCCAAGATCCTCACAAATGTTTTTGAGCAGCTCAATTTTATTGATGATATTAAATCATGAAAGGTGTGGCTCAAGTAGTAAACATTTGCTATTTCTCGGTCCATCCTAAACACTGGCATGGATATGGCATTTGAGGACTGGAGTTGTGCATCCCTGCTTTACCACATTCTTAGGAAGAGTTGATAAAAGCTCAGATCTTGGTTATCCTGTCAATGGTAGAAGGAATAAAATTAACCGCCTAGAACACAAATTATTAAAAGCCTAACCTTTGCTGTTATAGCCAAAACAAAGTGGGTTGGGTAGACATTTGTCTTTATAGCAGTTGAACTGCTTCTAGAATAATGCATTAAAGGAATATTATCAATACCCAAGTGTTCTAAAATGACAATGTACCAATAATGTCTAAGTAGCTGTGTAAACATTTTCCTACTTTTCATGTTAAATACCAGATAGCAGATTATTTGAAAACTGGTATCAGGTTTCACACACTACAGTATTTTACAAATGTTTGTTGCACACTCTGCCTGAGCTCTCTGCACATACAGTTAAAGCGTACCCAAACCAAACATATTTTTGTTTTATTCAAAATATTTAGTTGCACCACTCTGACACATACAAGGATAAATAAACACTCCTTTAAGCGTATGAGCATTTCAGTGTATGCTTTTCACCTTTCTCTTTTCATAACTATGGTTAGACAGGTGGCAGCTATTACTTCTGAGCTTAATAGGAGGTTTTAGATCATGGGTGTGTTTGTCGTCAGCTGCCCTCCCTCGCAGGGGCATTGTCTATGTCAGAGGTTCCCCAACCCTGTCCTCAAGGTCCACCAACAGTACATGTTTTGCAGAAAACCACACACACACACGCATCGGTGGGGTAATTAGTTTTTCAGCAGAGCTGATTAACTGCATGTGTGGATTTCCACAAAACATGCGCTGTTGGTGGGCCTTGAGGACAGGGTTGGGGAACACTGGTATGTGAAATTTCTCGCAAGCTGAGATCACCTCCCCTGTGACCTCATCAGAAGCAGCCTGTGTTTTGTTTTTTTATTTCCTTCACCAGTTTGCTGGAAAAATCCCAGCAATATGAAAGGAAGGGAGGGGTTCCTCCAATAAATGTAAAATATTTTATATTTGTCGTCATGCAGCTGAAAAAAGGCTGCGATATATTATAATTTAGAAAATAGATTTCATTTCTGAAATCGATCGATGGTGTTCCTTTAACTAGCTTTAGGCCTCTTTTCCATGGACTGATGAGCAGTGAAATGCCTCTCAAACTCTCACAACTGCTTGCTGCTGCCTGGTTACTGCTTGCTGAACAAACAGTTAAACTGTTCATGGAAAAGAGGCCTAACAAAATCGGAACCTTGTCTGACAAACACTTTAATGTACAGGCACAAAACCTTTTCACCTCTTAACCAGCACAATAAGAACCTTGATCTCCAAGGAGTTGGTACACATCTATTGATACACGAGTGGCTTAGATGTGGCGCTTGGGGTCCCAGTTCAAGTTTTATATTGACATCCCAAGCAGTTGTATACATAATTAATATGAAACCACAAAACCTACTAAGCTCATACACCCTACTGGAGGGATGGAACAGTCTTAAACTCCTATATCTTTTTATTATATTTATTTTTTTATTTTTGCCGGTAGCCAAGAGCCACGTATGGTACCCTTTTTTTTGTATGACTGAAATTTGTGGTGGTGAAATGGTTTGCTGTATAATCTACAAACATTACTGTTAACATACAACTTAAATAAAAAGTCACAAATCTACAACAGATTATGTAGCATACATGGAAAAGGGCACCGGGTTATTTAGCTGCCCAGAAAAATCAATGGAAGTATATTGCTTAATTTACTAATTCTACTGTTAAGTGTAAATGATGATAGTAAAATATCAGTAATACCAATATATGACTACAGATATACATAAACCTATTTTCATGTTGAACCTTCCCACTACCGAAACCTAACAGCGCCCCCTTGCAAAAATGTACATTTACATATGCTGCCATAGGCTCCCATGTTTTCTGCCATTGCTTATATTTATATGGTGCCCAAACTTCTGCTGCTAGTGGGCGCCCAAATATTTGCTTCCGATTAGCAAAATAAATATTTGCTGGGAGGCTAAAAATCTGTATCTCAAAAGTAGAAAAAAGGTTAAAATTTGTGTATGAGGGATCTGACAGAATATTTGAGCTCATCAGTACTTTTAATTCTGTAACGCACAATCTCTTGCTGTAGACTTTTTATATATCTTCTTTACAGTGAGTATATAATGGGGAAGTAAAGTTAGAGGTTGTGCTTTTATCTCTAGTATGAGTCCTGAGATACTGTGCTCAATTAAGTTAAATGTCACACTTACTAGCTTGGAATGTAGAAGGAAAGGAACTCACTATAAAGAACTTATCTCTTTAACTGACAATTGTGGCATAGAGTTCTTCATAATACATTCCTAAGATAGATATTTTGGGCATTTTGTTTTCAGCTAGTTTGTTTTATAGCAAAATCGAAGGGAAATAACAAGAAATAAGACGGCTAATAGGGAGATGTGTACTGCTGTTATAGAAATTGGTGTCTGTCTGCTGTTAAAGTGCCCGTACATCAGTTGAATTTGTGGGTTGGTCGCCCTTCAAAATTTGATCATTTTGTTTAACTGAAGGAAAATCTCTACCCCAACATGTCCACCCGATTGGACAAGATGGAAAATCTTGTGATTTATCGGGTGTGCAACGGTAACTGTTTGATATTGCGATTACCTCCTGCTTTTTCATAATGTTACTAATCATTTCTTACTGGTGTGTTGCATAGCATTCTCTGGAAAAACAGGATTACAATGGAGGGAATACTGTGCACCACAGGAACAACATGCAATGCAACTTTTTAAGCACACAAAGTATGCTTCACTGCAACTTTGTGATAATGCCCTACATACATTGTGTTCTTGCCAAGGGCTCCATCGCTCCCCAATGGCTAACACCAATGTGATCATTACAGAATAGTTGGAAATATTGTCTAGGGCAATGCATTAGTGTGAAAGTGGCATCCATTACAGCGGACCTGTACTCAGAACTTCCTCTAAAAGATGTGCAACAACACAATAACCTTTTAAAGAAAAACATTTTTGTTTCAGTTTAATCTTGCTATAAATGCAGTTCCTCTACTTCCTGCTTTAATGGAAGCAGACCTATTGTTAACATCCTGTGTTTACAAATAAGATTGCTGCCATGGTAGTCAGGTGACCTGGCCAAGGGAACAAATTGCAACAGATAAGGGGGAATTAGATAAGCTAAACTCTCTAAATACATATATACAGGGTACATTTTTCTTTTCCTTCTGTTCTGTGCAAGAGTTCAGGCCCACTTTAAGGTAATCAGACGTTCATAGTAATATTGAGCAGTGATTTCCTGACAACTAATAATATAAGTCCAGTGCTGTCACAGTCTAAATTCCAGGAATCCTGAATGGTCCAAACATTATGGTGTAGCACTGTGCTTTAAGTGGCTCTGTGACTTGGAGCAAGAAACGTTACAATTGATACAAAAAAAATGGAGACAGCGCAGCAACAGTCTCATCACTCTGCTACTGGGTGCACTGTTTCTGACAAATGTCCTAATGAGACAAACTGATCCCATATCCATCCCTAGATTACTTCTCCTGAGAAGTTGAAATGAAATACTATACTATACTGTTGAAGTGAGTACTGTGAGTGACCTAACCTTAATGGGCAAAAAAAAAGTTTTTTCCCTCAATGGAACAAAGGAACCTTGTTACAAGTTACTGTTATAACACTGGAGCTGATGTCAATTTGGGACTTGTATGTAAAAAATGTATTTCATTATCCACAAGATACAATACATCTCAAAATCCACTGCCATGTGAATAAGTGGCAAAAGTTAGGGATTTCTTTGCTACATTTTAGCCTGAATAGTTAAGCTGACCATACACTTACAGATTTCCACCCAATGTTCTGAAATGATTGATTCCTTTCTATAAAAATGTGGTTTAGAAGTAATATAATCCTACTATACATTGCACATCAACTTCCAATAAATTCCAGCAGTCCTCCACCCACCGCCGCCTAATGATGTACACCACTGATAAGGCGCTCATGCATGATAACCTAGATGGTGACAAATGATATTCCACAGTCTATAAATAGTGAAGCAGAATAAAACTGCTTCACTGCAGGCTTGATGGATGGTAAAGCAGAGTGGATAATGATCCAATACCGGTGTATGAGTCCCGCCACACAATAAACTGAGTATAGATGGTCTTTTGCCAATGCTGATTTCCAGTAATAGTGCATTTAAAGTGAACCTCCAGACTAAAAATCTACTCAGCAGAACTGAAAAGGTTTGGTGTTTCTTTAACAGTTTCACAGCATCAGAACTTTGTTTTTCTTACCAAAGCATCATTTTTAGCTTCATTTAAGCTCCACCCATCAAAGAAAACTGCCCGAGCTTTTTTCACTGATGCTGTGCAAAGCATGATGGGATTTCCTATGTTGTTGTTCATGTTGCCTAGCAACTGGGAGGGGTGATCAGCACACAGGACAGTTGGAACTATGGGCCAGATTTATCAAAGCATTACCGACAGTTTTTTCTTCCAGCAGAAGAGCAGTTCTGCATGATAGTAAAAATCTTCCCAAAGCCTATGTAATAGCAGCAGTTTAGCGTGGATTTCTAGAGCTACATTACAGTTAAGAAAAGTGCAAATCCATTCCTTAACTGCTGCAGATTAAAGTGACTCTGTAACAAAAATTACAACGTTTTTTCTACCATCCTACAAGTTCCTAAACCTATTCTAATGTGTTCTGGCTCACTGCAGCTCTTTCTACTATAACCATCTCTGTAATAAATCAATGTATCTTTCCCCTGTCAGACTTGTCGGCCTGTGTCTGGAAGGCTGCTAAGTTCTTCAGTGTTGAACTGTTCCTCTATGCACACTCCAGTGTGTGTTTTATTTACATAAGCCAGCAGTTTCTCTGCTATCTTATCAGTGATAGAAGAGAGCTGGATAAAAATCCTCCTCTGGAGGCTGTGAAAGGAGCTTGTCTGTCACATACTAAGGAATTAACGACATAGGCAGAGCTGTCTGCAGGAAGCCTGTAATGTTCAGTGCATGAGAGAAGCTGGGGACAGAAGGTAAACACACACAAGTGATCTCTTGAGATTCAGAAGTAAGGCTGTATACAGCCTGCTTGTGTATGGATGTATTTTCTATGTGTGGACATACTGTACATCAACCTACTTCCTGTTTTGGTGGCCATTTTGTTTGTTTATAAAACTTTTTAAAACTGTTTTTGACTACTTTTAATGCGGTGAGGAGCGGTGAAATTGTGACAGAGGGTAATAGGAGATGTCCCCTAACACACTGGTATGTTTACTTTTGTGCGATTTTAACAATACAGATTCTCTTTAAGAAGTGCTCATTAGCAGTTCTACAGTGTAGGCTAGATGTGATTTGTGAAGGGCTCCTCCCCCCTCACTCAGAGCTTGCTGACAGCAGGTGTGTTGGTTACTTTAGCAACAGCAATTCCCCTCACACACTACACTGCTTGAGAGACCTTCCTAGCTCCTTCTATTCCTTAAGGTGGCCACTAACGATACAATCTTTTTCATCCAATTTTACCAAATCTATGTAGTATAAGGGTAAACTGAGTGAATATATTGAATGGATAATTTAGGAAGTTATCTTCTATTACATAGAAATTGTAAGATTGGATGAAAAAGATTGTACCGTTAGTGGCCAGCTTTACAGTTTAAGAAGGAATCTGCACTATCTAGTGATTTCTTAGGCAGTCTGAGACAGTTCTGCACTGATTTCTAAAAACCTAATATTTTGTCTAAGACACTCTTGATAAATCTGTCCCTGTGTCTCATGCTACCTGTCACCTCCTTTCAACAAAAAAGATAGCTACCCTCATGAAATCAAACATTTGCCTGTTCTTTTAAAACAGGGTTGGTAACATATTATATTACCCATCTTTTAATTAACATAACTAATGTAACTTAATGACTGTTTTTTTTTTTTTTTTAAGCTGAAGTTCCTCTTTAATATCCGATTGTTAAACAGAGCATATGTTACACAGGAGTATAAAGTTGCATCAGGTATTCCTACTCATCTCTGTAACATTGATCAAGTGTGTACAGTACAGGTCATCTTGCAGCATCAAGCTAGTGTGCATAGCACAGTTTTATTTTTCAGCATTACCTTAAATTTCTTTGGCATGGAGTTTACTAGAGTTTCACAATTCCACCTAAATCCTCTTCCACGCCTCCATGACGAAACTGTTGGACATTGGAGACCTTGCAATCAACCACCTTCCATTTTAGAATGCCGTACAGATTTATAGGGTTTAGTTCTGGAGACCTACTTAACCAGTCCAGCACCTTACTCTCCTTTTCTTTAGAGTGGCACTGGTTGTTTTGGAGGTGTTATTTGGGGTTGTCCTGTTGGAATTCTGCCCCATGGCCCAGTTTCCATAGTGCTTTAGTATGTCACAGTACATGTTGGCATTTAGGGTTCCCTCAATGAACTCCATCTCACTAGTTGGCAGCGCTTATGTGGTCCCAAACCATAAGTTTCCCACTACCATGCTGGATTGTGAGCGATAGACGCACTTGTCTTTGTACTCCTCACGTGGAGCGTACGAGCGGAATCGGCGCTGGAGACTTGGGCGCAGGATACAGCCTGTATGGCTTATCCTGCTCCTGCACAAATTCCCATTGATTTTAAATACTATTCCCCCTCCAGGCCGGCATGGATGGTAGGGAATGAAATAATCCGGCTTCCAGCAATTGCTGGAGGACGAATTATAGTGTTCTGACGGCGCTGAAGTTACTCACTGCTGCACCGAAGTCTCCTGTGTTGGAATGGCAGTGTTCACACCTGGATGCCTCCACACATCATATGAACCAAATAAGTTTGTCTTGTTCTCATCAGACTACAGGACATGGTTCCAGTAAACCATGTTCTTATTCTGCTTGACTTCACCAAACTGTGTGCAGGCTTTCATGTGCATCAACTTTAGAAGAAGCTTCCTGCTGGGATGACAGCCATACAGACCAGTTTGATGCATTGTGTGGTGTATGGTCTGAGCACGGACAGGCTGACCTTCCTACCCCACCCCACCCCTTCAACAGTTGCAATGCTGGCAGCTCTCATGCTTCTATTTGCAAAAGATGACAACCTCTGAATATGACTCTGAGCATGAGCACTCAATTTCTTGATATTCTGAGTAGAAACTGTCCCGTTACTCATCTGTATGGTCTTGGCCACTGCAAAAACTTATTTTCAGGGTGTTGGTAATCTTATAGCCTAGTCCATCTTTATGTAAAGCAAAGTGCCATGTTGAACTTCCGGGGACCAGTGTTAACACAATAACGCCAAATTTAAAGAAGGTGCTCCTTCGTCACACCTGAGACCTTGTCACACTAACGAGTAACGTGACCCTGGGGAGGGAAGATGTGTAATTAAGCAGAAATTTGACATTCTTTATTTAGGATTGTACTAGCTTGTTTTGATGGGACACAAAATATACACTATACCAGCTGCACACTACTACTTTACATTGAACATTACCATATGCCCGTCTCTTCAGGTTCTCTTGAGGCTAGTTTCATGTGCAGTGCTATTTGCACATGGCAGAAGAGTCCATCATTGGAGGAACATTGGTCCTTGTGGCAAACTGTGTCAACAGAGAAATCTACATGACACCACCCCTCGCTCAGTGACCTACTTACTGCCTTTAAGGAAGTATGGCACGACTATTCCCCTGATCTGCGCATGCGTGCACCACCGCTACTGCAACAATGGGCTCTATCCACAAAACTTCTGATTAATGCATCCCATGTACAGTTACTGTATGTGTATTAACACTTGGGCCTTATTTACTAAAGTTTCTCTCGTAGAGTAAACATTTCTCAGTTGCAGCACAATGTACAAAATGGTACAGTGTGCATAAATGTGGTGTATCGGGCATTCCGCTATGGTCCAATGCATCTTTGTAAAAGAAGCACAGGTCCTTGTATACGGGGCTGATAATTGACTAGAATCCCTGAATTGGTTGCTTGCTTTCTGCGTAGTAAATGTCTGATCCCTCTGGTCTGTTGTAGAGTCATAAGATTTGTCTTCCTTTCTAAGAATCCGATTCTCCAGTCTCCAAGTTTCAGAAATCTTTGAACCGGCAGTATATTGTTTTGATGAAGTTATTTCTGTATGACTTGATTTAGCTGTAGATGTGAATACTAACTGATGCTCATTAAGATTTCCACAGCTTGTACTAAACTGAAATATTCTTCCTGGCCATTTATTGAGCTAAGAAAAAAATTCTAGAAAATAAATCAGTTTTTCCCCTTCCTGCTGAGGTCAGTCTCTTGAAGTGAATTTTGCTTTCGTGCTTTAGGTACAGTGATGTGAAAAACTATTAGCCTTATTTCTTATTCTTTTGCTTGTTTGTCACACTTAAATGTTTCTGCTCATCAAAAACCATTAACTGTTAGTCAAAGATAACATAATTGAACACAAAATGCAGTTTTAAATGATGGTTTTTATTATTTAGTGAGAAAAAAAACTCCAAATCTACATGGCCCTGTGTGAAAAAGTGATTGCCCCCCCTTGTTAAAAAATAACTTAACTGTGGTTTATCACGCCTGAGTTCAATTTCTGTAGTCACCCCCAGGCCTGATTACTGCCTCATCTGTTTCAATCAAGAAATCACTTAAATAGGAGCTGACACAGAGAAGTAGACCAAAAGCACCTCAAAAGCTAGAAATCATGCCAAGATCCAAAGAAATTCAGGAACAAATGAGAACAAAAGTAATTGAGATCTACTGTATCAGTCTGGTAAAGGTTATAAAGCCATTTCTAAAGCTTTGGGACTCCAGCGAACCACAGTGAGAGCCATTATCCACAAATGGCAAAAACATGGAACAGTGATGAACCTTCCCAGGAGTGGCCGGCCAACCAAAATTACCCCAAGAGCGCAGAGAAAACTCATCCGAGAGGCCACAAAAGACCCCAGGACAACATCTAAAGAACTGCAGGCCTCCCTTACTTCAATTAAGGTCAGTGTTCATGACTCCACCAAAAGAGAGTGGGCAAAAACGGCCTGCATGGCAGATATCTAAGGCGCAAACCACTTTTGAGCAAAAAGAACATTAAGGCTCATCTCAATTTTGATAAAAAAAATCTCAATGATTGCCAAGACTTTTGGGAAAATACCTTGTGGGCCGACGAGACAAAAGTTGAACTTTTTGGAAGGTGCGTGTCCCGTTACATCTGGCGTAGAAGTAACACAGCATTTCAGCAAAAGAACATCATACCAACAGTAAAATATGGTGGTGTGGTGTTGGTAGTGTGATGGTCTGGGGTTGTTTTGCTGCTTCAGGACCTGGAAGGCTTGCTATGATAGATGGAACCATGAATTCTACTGTCTACCAAAAAATCTTGAAGGAGAATGTCCGGCTATCTGTTTGTCAACTCAAGCTGAAGCGATCTTGGGTGCTGCAGCAGGACAATGACCCAAAACACACCAGCAAATCCACCTCTGAATGGCTGAAGAAAAACAAAATGAAGACTTTGGAGTGGCCTAGTCAAAGTCCTGACCTGAATCCTATTGAGATGTTGTGGCATGACCTTAAAAAGGCAGTTCATGCTAGGAAACCCTCAAATAAATCTGAATTACAACAATTCTGCAAAGATGAGTAGGCCAAAATTCCTCCAGAGCGCTGTAAAAGACTCGTTGCAAGTTATCGCAAATGCTTGATTGCAGTTATTGCTGCTAAGGGTGGCCCAACCAGTTATTAGGTTCCGGGGGCAATTTCTTTTTCACACAGGGCCATGTAGGTGTTTTTTTTTCTCTCTAAATAATAAAAAACATTTAAAACTGCATTTTGTGTTCAATTATGTTATCTTTGACTAATAGTTAACATTTTTTGATGAGCAGAAACATTTAAGTGTGACAAACATGCAAAAGAATAAGAAATCAGGAAGGGGGCAAATAGTTTTTCACATCACTGTATATTACGTCTATTTAACATAAGTTATACTTGTACACGATTACTGAGGCTATTATAAGGTGGGTAATGTGTGCAATCACTGGAAAGCTTATTTGACTTGTCTATGAACTTATTGGCTTTATTTCCTTTGTGTCAATCTCCTACATTTAACTCTGCTTTTCAGCTCTTCGGTTTTCCTTTACCTTTTATTTTCAAAAATTACTGAATTGGTGGTGCTTTAAAGTGGATCCTTGACAAACTTTTACACCTTGCATAATTGTGTTCCTTTCATATAGTTTGTAGGGCATTCCTCAAGCCAAATAATTTTGTTTTCGTTTTTAATACCCTAATTCTCTATAAACTAAACAAGCCTCGCCCACAGCTCCTCCAGTGCCTAGGCACTCTGAGATTTCAGAGTTAGAGGGGAGGAGGAGAGGGGAGTGAAGTGTTCACAGGCTGAGGGTTGGAGATGCAGAGCAGCTTGCCTGTGTGTAATGATCACAAACAGAACATGGCTGCTCTCGTATGACAGCAATAAATAATCATACACTGTTGAAAATGTTTGCAGCTAGATTTGCTCTAAACTTTAGATAAGATATATAGACAAGCTTCTTGTTCGTTTTTCATCTCAGATCCGTTTTAACCTTCTGTCACGGACACGCTATTCTTGTGATTGCAGGGCTAAAATGCCTGAAACTTATTTTCACTTTACTCCGTCAACTGAAGAGCATGGAATGATCTGATACAAAGAACCCTGCCCCCCTCCTCCCCACCACTTTAATTTTGCTCCTTTACCTCTGGCCCTTATTATTATTTTAAGGAAGGTTCCATATTGTGAATTTTCTTCAGTGCCAACAGCTGTGGCCTTTTTTTTTTCACAATGGAAGTTAAAACTATGGTTGTATCTACTTTGTGTATCGTATCCACTTCCTGAATTGTACCGTGTCCTGCTGATCACATTTGAGGCATTGGAGGTCAGTTTGACCTCTGATGTCTCCTAAGCTGGGCCTGCCACTCATGCAATATGGGGCATGGTTGCCCCCTAGTGACAGCATAGGAAAAAAATACCCATGATTGTTTGTATTATAGCTTACATGCAGCATACCTAAAACACCCTCACACACTTAACATACACTGAGCTGGGGTGTACAGATCTATATAAGCATGATTAAACTGCACACTCTATTTTTGTCATCCTAAACATTGAAACTAATATTTTAAGTTAAAGAGGAGCTGTAAGGAGGTATAAGGTTTCAGAGAAAAAAAACATATATCAGTAGCTAAATATTGGCTGTACTTAGATTATATATGCATTTCACAGTCCATGCTTGGATTTCACAGAATTATTATATAGTATTTGCAGAGAATGATGCTCCTGACAGCTCATGGCAGGTTCCATGTTTGTCTGTCTCCTATGAAGCCAATTGTGATGTCATATCCTCCCTGCTTCCTGATGATTCGACTCACAAAAAAGATCCTAATGGACAACACTACTGTGCAGTGAATAATAATTAGCCAAGTGGCTAGGAACCATAGCGGACTCATGCAGTATACGCTAACGGAATATGTGCCCTGTGATTTTTCAGTGCTGGCTGCTGTTACAAGCTGCTGTAACGTGAGCCTGTAACTTCTCACTGTGAATGAAAGCAGCCTAATGCTGGGTACACACTATGAGATTTTATGGCCGATTTACTGTCAGATCGATTATTTTCAACATGTCCGATTTGCTTTCCGATCGATTTCCGAGCATTTTCTGTTCGATTTCCTTTTGATAGAAAAGCAAATCGGACATGTTGGAAATGGATCTGACAGTAAATAGACCATAAAATCTCATAGTGTGTACCCAGCATTAGGGCGTGATAGGGAAATGAAGGGGATGACCCAAGGTAGTGCAGTGGGGAGAAGAGGCAGCCCCAGAATGCTTTGCAGTATCTGTTGTGTCCTGCCGGCCTCCTGAGCTTGGGAATAACCAGCCTTGCTGTTCAGCACACATCATAGTAAGAGAGATTTTTAACATCAGTATTGCCTTTTTGGCTTCCTTCTAAACTGTTTAACACAGGAGAATAGAGGTTTAAATTGGCTTTTGCAGTCTGACAGTTACTCTTTAAAATGCTTTAGGATACAAGGAATATTTACAGCTGTTTTTTTTTGTTTATGTTTATGTTCTTTATATTCAGTTTTACAAAGGTGCAACTTTAAATTTCAAAATGTGCTATTTACAGGGTTACATCTACGAGGGCTGATAAGGAAGAGCCAGAGGTGTGTGTGTGTGTGTATGTATGTATGTATGTATGTATGTATGGGTATATATATATGTGGAATATATAATATTTTATCCCCTCCCCATTCCCTCTGCCTGAGTCTGCTGCACTTAGGCCCCTTTTTCCACGAGCAGTTGATAGTTGTGAAAGTTTGAGAGGCTTTTCACTGCTTGCTGCTGCCTGGTAACAGCTCAGCAAACCGTTAGCAGGCAGCAGTGAGCAGTGTTCAACTGCCTGTGGAAATGAGCGCCTAGTATAGCGTAGTTGCAGGTTTTTTTTTTTTTTGTTTTTTTTAGACCATTCAAATATTTGTTTGGTCCTCAAACTGGCTCTCTGCAGCATGTTTGATGCCAAAATTATTTAAAAACAAAAAATAAAACTGGTTTGGGGATTTTGTGTGTCTTTTTTTTTTTTTTTTTTTTTTACCCTCACTCACATGGAATGCAAAATTGGCAGCAGAAGGTTTAATTTGACAAGTGTTTTCATCATGTAACTGTGATTGCGTGGCGTGTTTATATGGAATAGTAATGCTCATAAAAAAATAGGTGGTAAACTGCACTTGTCAAGGTTGTTGTAAATGGTACTACACAATAGCTTTTGCCTTGAAACCTCTTGTAGATGTTTTTATTACTTACTGTATATACTTTAGATTTTTTTTTTCCTATTTTATTTAATAGAAATACGTTTTTGAATAAAGCTTTGAACCTTTCATGTATTTCCAGGTATTTATACTAGTTTTTCAGCTATTTTCCTCACCTTTTTATGGTTAAAAATGCAAAAAAAAACTGCATAGGCTCCTGACTTCTTAATTATGTCAACTTGATGGTGCCTATCAAAATGTCGGCAACAAGATTTACATCAGCAGAGTTTACAGGTTGCCTATCAGTTTTCTGCTTCTCTTTAGCTTTGAAATTGAAATAGCTAGATATTATATATTATAAAATTTTTTTATTTTCTCCAGTTAATCTTTATTGAACAATGTGTCCACTTAACAACAAAGACTGAAACGTATTCAACAGAGTAGAATGTCTAGCATGAACATGTGGATGCAGTTGAATTAGGCAGATTATGAAAAATGATACCACCTAGTTTATGATAAAAATAGAAAATATCAGTACAAGTCTTCCTGAGTGTTGTACATTAACCACTTGCCGACCGCCCATAGCCAATTGGCGGTGGCCAAGTGGCTCCCCCAGGACCGCTTAACTCCAATTGGCGGCGGCACCTGGGGGACTGAACTGCTGGGGATCGCGCACACATCTGCTGGCATTAGGCTCCGCCTACCCGTGACGTCAACCCGCTGGCCAATTAGCAGCGCCGGCGGGTTGTTAACCTTTGATCTGCCGCATAGTACGCGTATAATACGCTTTGTAATGTGTACAAAGCGTATTCTACAGGCTGCCTCCTGCCCTGGTGGTCCCAGTGATCAAGGGACCACCAAGGCAGGAGGCAGCCCCCCTGGTAAACACACACACACACACACACACAATCTGATCTGCCCCCCCCCCTGCCCCTGATCGCCCACAGCACGCCTCAGACACCCCTGATCACCCCCCAGTCCACTGTTTGCACCCAATCACCCCCCTAACCACCCATCAATCACTCCCTGTCACTATGTGTCAACGCTATTTTTTAGATTAGATCCTAAACTTCGCCCTGGGGGCTCCTTAGATCCTCCCCAGGCCCCCCCCCACCATGTACTGTATACATCTATCCTCTCCTGTAATCGCCCACTGATCACCTGTCAATCACCCCGTCACCACCTGTCACTGCCACCCATCAGATAAGACCCTATTCTGACCCTTGCGGGCACCCAATTACCCGCCCTCACCCTCAGATCGCCCACAGACCCCCCCCCCCTGATCACCTCGCCAGTGCATTCCTTGCATCTATTCTCTCTAATCACACCCTGATCACCTATCAATCACCCTGTCACCACCTGTCACTGCTACCCAGCAGATCAGACCCTCATCTGCCCATTGCAGGCATCCAATCACCCGTCCACACCACCCTCGGATCGCCCTCAGACTCCCCCCCCCCCCCCTCCAATCACTTCCCCAATGCATTGATTGCATCTATTCTTCCCCTCTAATCACACCCTGAGGCACCCATCAATCACCTCCTGTCACCACCTGCCACCCCTAGCACACTTACACATCAGATCAGGCCCCTGCAGGCTTCTGATCACCCGGCCAAACCCTCACCCGCCCCACCGCAGTGACAGAATTTTTTTTTTTCCTGATCACTGCTAGTCTCTACAACTTAATTGTGGCTGAGACCAACCGTTATGCCACACAATACGCAACCGCCAATCCAAGAAGCTACCATGCCCAGCCTTTTCGGTGGAAACCTCTCCCAAGTTTCCGAACGTAACATTTTTTGGGGCCTTCTCCTTAACATGGGTCTAGTCAAAAAGAATGTGTTGCGGTCTTATTGGTCTACGCACTCAATACATCACATGCCCATGTTCTCTGCTGCCATGTCCAGGTCACAATTTGAGAACATCCTGCGCTTCCTGCACTTCAGTGCCAATACAACCTGTCATCTAAGAGGCCACCCTGCTTATGACCAGTTCCACAATTCGGCCCCTCATAGACCACCTGACATCAAAATTTGCAGATGCTTATACCCCCTGAACAGTTATTTTGAGGCATTTGGTTTCCAGACTACTCCTCACGGTTTTGGGCCCCTAAAATTCCAGGGCAGTATAGGAACCCCACAAGTGACCCCATTTTAAGAAAGACACCCCAAAGTATTCCGTTAGGTGTATGATGAGTTCATAGATTTTATTTTTGTCACAAGTTAGTGGAAAATGACACTTTGTGAAAAAAAAAAACAATAAAAATCAATTTCCGCTAACTTGTGACAAAAAATAAAATGTTCTATGAACTCGCCATACTCTTAACAGAATACCTTGGCGTGTCTTCTTTCTAAAATGGTGTCACTTGTGGGGTTCCTAAACTGCTCTGGCATTTTAGGGGCACAAAACCGTGAGGAGTAGTCTGGAAACCAAATGCCTCAAAATGACTTGTGAAATCCTAAAGGTACTCATAGGACGTGTGACCCCTTAGCGCACCTAAGCTGCAAAAAAGTGTCACATGTGGTATCGCCGTACTCAGGAGAAGTAGTATAATGTGTTTTGGGGTGTATTTTTACACATACCCATGCTGGGTGGGAGAAATATTTCTGTAAATGACACATTTTTTTTATTTTTTTTACACACAATTGTCCATTTACAGTGATATTTCTCCCACCCAGCATGGGTATGTGTAAAAACACCCCCCCAAAACACATTATACTACTCCTGAGTACGGCAATACCACATGTGACACTTTTTTGCAGCCTAGGTGCGCTAAGGGGCTCAAAGTCCTATGAGCACCTTTAGGCTTTACAGGGTTGCTTACAATTTAGCACCCCCAAAATGCCAGGACCGTAATCACACCTCACAAATGACCCTATTTTGGAAAGTAGACACCCCAAAGTATTCAGAGAGGGGCATGATGAGTCTGTGTTTTTGTAGCAAGTTAGCAGAAATGGAAACTTTTTTTTTTTTTTTTTTTTTTTGGTCAGTGTCATTTTTCGCTAACTTGTGACAAAAAATAAAATCTTCTATGAACTCACCATGCCTCTTAGTGAATACTTTGGGATGTCTTCTTTCCATTTGGGGGGTATTTATGCTATCCTGGAATTTTAGCACCTCATGAAACCTGACAGGTGCTCAGAAAAGTCAGAGATGCTTCACAATGGGAAAATTCACTTTTTGCACCAAAGTTTGTAAACGCTATAACTTTTACCCAAACCAATAAATATACACTTATTTGATTTTTTTTTTTTAATCAAAGACCTGTAGCATAATACATTTGGACAAAAATGTATATAGAAATTTTACTTTTATTTGAAAAATGTCAGCACAGAAAGTTAAAAATTTTTTTTTTTTCAAAATTCATGTCTTTTTTTGATGAATATAATAAAAACTAAAAATCGCAGCAGCAATCAAATAGCACCAAAAGAAAGCTGTATTAGTGACAAGAAAAGGAGGTAAAATTCATTCAGATAGTAGGTTGTATGACTGAGCAATAAACCGTTAAAGCTGCAGTGGTCTGAATGGAAAAAAAAAAGTGTCTGGTCCTTAAAGAGGAACTCCAGTGAAAATAATGTAGTAAAAAAAGTGCTTCATTTTTTACCATAATTATGTATAAATGATTTAGTCAGTGTTTGCTCATTGTAAAATCTTTCCTCTCCCAGATTCACATTCTGACATTTATTACATGGAGACATTGTTACTGTGGGCAGGTTATTTAGCTGTTTCTAGCTGCTCTGGCTGTTAGACAGCTAATAACAGCTGTTTCCTGTCTCTGAACATTGTTACATTGTGGCTGTTTGCCAGGAGTACCGCGGTCTTCAGAGGTTCTTGTGGGAGGGATTTCAGCACAAAATCAGTCACACAGCGCCCCCTGATGGTCTGTTTGTGAAAATCATTGTCTTTCTCATGTAAAATGGGGTATCAGCTACTGATTGGGAAAAAGTTCAATTCTTGGTTGGAGTTTCTCTTTAAGGGGTTTTATGACTGCAGTCCTTAAAGTGAACCTCCGGACTAAAAATCGACTCCGCAGCACTGAAAAGGCTTGGTGTTTAACAGTTTCACAGCATCAGAACTTTGTGCCTCTTATATAAGCCTCATTTTTAGCTGCACAGAAGAAAACTGCCCTGGCTTTTTTTCCCCTGATGCTGTGCAAAGCATGATGGGATTTCTGATGATGATGTTCTCGTTCTGCTGTTTTGGTGCAATATTTTTATTTTTTTTTATTTTTTTACATTTTGAATTTGACATTTGAGGCCTAGCATGTGCAGCTGGGAGGGGTAATCAGGACACAGGACAATTGGAACTGTGTCTCCTGCTCCTTGTCACCTCCTTTTAACCAAAAAGATGGCTGCCCCCCATGACAAAGATGGCAGCCCCCATGAATCACAAACATTTGCCTGTTCTTTTAAAACTGGGTGGGTAAGACATTAGATTACTTATCTATTCTAATTAGCTTAACTAATGTAACTTGATGACAGTATGTTTGTTTAGGCTAAAGTTCCCCTTTAAGTGGTTAAAGTCACACTGTCACAGAAAGGTGTTTTCAGTAGGGATTATCAATGAGATGCAAATATTTTTGCATTAAGCCGAGTTGACTGCTTTGCAGTCCCTGTAACAGTGGGAATGCAATGGAGCGGAAAAACATCACTTCACATTATGTGCATGATGCGTTGCATACTCGTGAAGTGCCATGAAGCATACACCTAGTGAAAGGTAAGCTTCACTGTCACCACACGTTTTGCGATAAAATACTGTTATGCCAGTTGCTACTCCATAACCTTTATTGAAGTGTTGCCGGAGCTGCTAGTTACTAGCCAGTGTTTCGCTCATGTGACATGTTTACCTCCACCAGCATTCCCTTCTCAGCATCTTCTGGAAGCTGGAGCATAGAGGTGGGAAATGGGTGTTAAATCACTGAAAACCAAGATTGGTTCACTTTTTTTTTTTTAATTCAAAAGTAATTATCGGCCCTGGATCATCTGAGTTATTCACAGATGACCACAGTTTGTATGAGATGGTAAATTGTGTGTGAAAATGCTAGCATGAATGCGGCTTTAATTGTGATCTCAACTTAAATTACAGTATACTGTTAAAGGAAAAGTATGAAATATAGAAGCTGCTTTTAATTTTTATTCCTCTTTATCAAAAAATGTTTCTGATCATTTAAGATTGGTAGTATACATCATGCATCAGCATGCCATGGATGGTGCTGGCGCTATATGAATGCCAAATAATCATTGTTGTGGTATCCGTGTCAGCTACCACTACTTGCGGTAGCAGATTTGTGTCATTTTGTGGGATGAATGTTAACACATCCGCTGTTCGAAAAATCTGTGTAAGTCGGGTTGGTGCATTGTGGAAAAGCAACACAGAAACCTGGTCATTGGTCTGTTCTGTGTGTCCAATTGGGCAGTAAATCTGCAGCCAGTGCAGTCAGATTGGAGTCAGATCACCTGATCTGTATATTTATGTTGTGTCAATCATTGACAAAGGATTAAACGTAGAGCATGAGAAGTTGTTTTTTTTAACTTTCTCAACTGCATGATTCTTTCCAGATATTTGCTTATAAAACCGGTGCAAATAATCAGACTGCTAAGTGTAGGCAGCCAGAGTGACCCCCGGAGTGCACGTGGCCGGAGTGTACCCCCCTAATTTAGGTAGCCAGAGAGTTAACCCAGTGCTGGTATCCAGAATGTGCCCCCCTGTTATTGGTAGACAGACAGTAACACCCCCCAGTATGGATTGCCAGAGGTAGGCAGAGTGCCCCCTCCCTCCCCAGTTTACATAGCCAGAACGTGTTATAGGTAGCCAGAGAGATCCCCCTCCATCCACAGAGCCAGAGAATCCTCCTCCCTCCTCACTATAGGTAGTTGGTAAGCGACCCCTTTCCCATTCAGTATAGATTTGCTAGAGGTCTCCCCCCCCCCCCATCCCTTATGCAGAGTGCTCAACAGAGCCCGTAGACTTCCTCCTTGGGATCTGGCCACATGCTGCACGTCTTCCTCCTGTCTTCTGGGGGTGCTCTATCCCTATGCTGAGATTGGCCTTTATGTGACAGACAGCCATCTCTGCATAGTAATGAGGAGGCTTGGAGGACACTGACAAGAGGGGCTGCTGTGGCTGGATCGCAGGGAGGTGAGTGATACTAGAGCTCCGTTGCACACTGTATCTGGCCATCCAAGCAATATATACGAGTGTAGCTCAGGGCTACCGGTAATTGCTATGAAAAGTAACCCCGAGCCACATTCGGGAGTACTGCAAGGGTTTTAAGTAGGGATGGGACGACGAATCCGGCGAATCCACGAATCCCTCGAATATTAGGCAATATTCGAGATTCGTGGAGTCGAATCCCGACGCCATTTGCCGAATCCTGACGCTCCATCGTCGCGCATCCGCCGCTTCACCCGCTCGCAATTGTCCTCCCGCTCCCCGCGCCTCCTCTGCTCGCCCCCTGCATAAATAAGAAGCCGCCTTTCACCTCCAGCGTGGAGCCCGGAGCGGCAGACCTCCTGCAGACTTCCTTATTCCCCCTAGTGACTGGCTCTTACTACACGTCATCAGTAAGAGCCGGTCCGGCGGCCACTAGGGGGAACTAGGAAGTGAAGTCTGCTGCACTGCACTCCCCGCTGGAGGTGAGAGGCTGCTTCTCCTTATTTATGCAGGGGGACGAGCGGAGGAGGCTGCGGGGCGAGGGAGGAGGATATGTGCCACCCATACTGAAGCCCCCTCATAGCCTGCCACCCATACTGAAGCCCCCTCATAGCCTGCCACCCATACTGAAGCCCCCTCATAGCCTGCCACCCATACTGAAGCCCCCTCATAGCCTGCCACCCATACTGAAGCCCCCTCATAGCCTGCCACCCATACTGAAGCCCCCTCATAGCCTGCCACCCATACTGAAGCCCCCTCATAGCCTGCCACCCATACTGAAGCCCCCTCATAGCCTGCCACCCATACTGAAGCCCCCTCATAGCCTGCTACCCATACTGAAGCCCCCTCATAGCCTGCTACCCATACTGAAGCCCCCTCATAGCCTGCTACCTATACTGAAGCCCCCTCATAGCCTGCTACCTATACTGAAGCCCCCTCATAGCCTGCTACCTATACTGAAGCCCCCTCATAGCCTGCTACCTATACTAAAGCCCCCATAGCCTGCTAACTATACTGAAGCCCCCCATAGCTTGCTACCTATACTAAAGCCCCCCATAGCCTGCTAACTATACAGGGAGTGCAGAATTATTAGGCAAATGAGTATTTTAACCACATCATCCTCTTTATGCATGTTGTCTTACTCCAAGCTGTATAGGCTTGAAAGCCTACTACCAATTAAGCATATTAGGTGATGTGCATCTCTGTAATGAGAAGGGGTGTGGTCTAATGACCTCAACACCCTATATCAGGTGTGCATAATTATTAAGCAACTTCCTTTCCTTTGGCAAAATGGGTCAAAAGAAAGACTTGACAGGCTCAGAAAAGTTAAAAATAATGAGATCTTGCAGAGCGATGCAGCACTCTTAAAATTGCAAAGCTTCTGAAGCGTGATCATCGAACAATCAAGCGTTTCATTTAAAATAGTCAAAAGGGTCGCAAGAAGCGTGTGGAAAAACCAAGGTGCAAAATAAATGCCCATGAACTGAGAAAAGTCAAGCGTGCAGCTGCCAAGATGCCACTTGCCACCAGTTTGGCCATATTTCAGAGCTCCAACATCACTGGAGTGCCTAAAAGCACAAGGGCCCATATGCAATTCACTTTTTCACCTGAGTTTTCTCCTAAGTGATATTTTTTAATCTGTTGATAAAATGCATTTTAAGCCACCAGAAAGCAAGAAAATACTCAAAATAAATTTGATATCACTTTTTCATTTACATTTCGGTACTTTTTTTAATTGAAAAGCGCTGGAAAGTTATTTTAAATAGAAGGTGAAAAATTATCTCCTAAGTGAAAACTCAGGTGAAAAAGTGAATTGCATACAGGCCAAGGTGTGCAATACTCAGAGACATGGCCAAGGTAAGAAAGGCTGAAAGACGACCACCACTGAAAAGCTGAAACGTCAAGACGGGGCCAATAAATATCTCAAGACTGATTTCTCTAAGGTTTTATGGACTGATGAAATGAGTGAGTCTTGATGGGCCAGATGGATGGGCCCGTGGCTGGATTGGTAAAGGGCAGAGAGCTCCAGTCCGACTCAGACGCCAGCAAGGTGGGGTGGAATACTGGTTTGGGCTGGTATCATCAAAGATGAGCTTGTGGGGCCTTTTCGGGTTGAGGATGGAGTCAAGCTCAACTCCCAGTCCTACTGCCAGTTTCTGGAAGACACGTTCTTCAAGCAGTGGTACAGGAAGAAGTCTGCATCCTTCAAGAAAAACATGATTTTCATGCAGGACAATGCTCCATCACATGCGTCCAAGTACTCCACAGCGTGGCTGGCAAGAAAGGGTATAAAAGAAGAAAAACTAATGACATGGCCTCCTTGTTCACCTGATCTGAACCCCATTGAGAACCTGTGGTCCATCATAAAATATGAGATTTACAAGGAGGGAAAACAGTACACCTCTCTGAACAGTGTCTGGGAGGCTGTGGTTGCTGCTGCACGCAATGTTGATGGTGTACAGATCAAAACACTGACAGAATCCATGGATGGCAGGCTTTTGAGTGTCCTTGCAAAGAAAGGTGGCTATATTGGTCACTGATTTGTTGTTTTGTTTTTGAATGTTAGAAATGTATATTTGCGAATGTTGAGATGTTATATTGGTTTCACTGGTAAAAATAAATAATTGAAATGGGTATATATTTGTTTTTGTTAAGTTCCCTAATAATTATGCACAGTAATAGTCACCTGCACACACAGATATCCCCCTAAAATAGCTAAAACTAAAAACTACTTTCAAAAATGTTCAGCTTTGATATTAATGATTTTTTTGGGTTCATTGAGAACATGGTGGTTGTTGTTCAATAATAAAATTATTCCTCAAAAATACAACTTGCCTAATAATTCTGCACTCCCTGTACTGAAGCCCCCCATAGCCTAACTATAATGAAGCCCCCCCCCCCCCCCCCATAGCCTGCTACCTATACTGAAGCACCCCCAATAGCCTGCTGCCTATATTGAAGTCCCCTTACCCAGCTACCTATACTGAAACCCCCTTACCCAGCTACCTATACTAAAGCTCCCCATAGCCTGCTGCCTATACTGAAGCCCCCCATAGCCTGCTAACTATACTGAAGCCTCCTATACCCTGCTACCTATACTGAAGACCCCTATACCCTGCTGCCTATACTGAAGCCCCCCATAGCCTGCTACCTATACTGAATCCCCCTATACCCTGCTACCTATACTGAAGCCCTCTATACTCTGCTACCTATACTGAAGGCCCCTATACCCTGCTACCTATACTGAAGCCCTCTATACTCTGCTACCTATACTGAAGGCCCCTATACCCTGCTACCTATACTGAAGGCCCCTATATCCTGCTACCTATACTGAAGGCCCCTATACCCGGCTACCTTTACTGAAGGCCCCTATACCCTGCTACCTATACTGAAGGCCTCTACACCCTGCTACATATACTGAAGGCCTCTACACCCTGCTACCTATACTGAAGCCCCCTATACTCTGCTGCCTATACTGAAGACCCCTATACCCTGCTGCCTATACTGAAGGCCACTATACCCGGCTGCCTATAATGAAGACCCCTATACGCTGCTACCTATACTGAAGGCCCCTATACGCTGCTACCTATACTGAAGGCCCCTATACCCTGCTGCCTATACTGAAGGCCCCTATACCCTGCTACCTATACTGAAGGCCCCTATACCTTGCTACCTATACTGAAGGCCCCTATACCCTGCTACCTATACTGAAGCCCTCTATACTCTGCTACCTATACTGAAGGCCCCTATACCCTGCTACCTATACTGAAGCCCTCTATACTCTGCTACCTATACTGAAGGCCCCTATACCCTGCTAGCTATACTGAAGCCCCCTATACTCTGCTACCTATGCTGAAGGCCCCTATACTCTGCTACCTATACTGAAGCCCTCTATACTCTGCTACCTATACTGAAGGCCCCTATACCCTGCTAGCTATACTGAAGCCCCCTATACTCTGCTACCTATGCTGAAGGCCCCTATACTCTTCTACCTATACTGAAGGCCCCTATACCCTGCTGCCTATACTGAAGGCCCCTATACCCTGCTACCTATACTGAAGCCCCCTATACTCTGCTACCTATGCTGAAGGCCCCTATACTCTGCTACCTATACTGAAGGCCCCTATACCCTGCTGCCTATACTGAAGGCCACTATACTCGGCTGCCTATATTGAAAACCCCTATATGAAGACCCCTATACCCTGCTGCCTATACTGAAGGCCACTATACCCTGCAACCTATACTGAAGGCCCCTATATCCTGCAACCTATACTGAAGGCCCTTATACCCTGCTGCCTATACTGAAGGCCCCTATACCCTGCTGCCTATACTGAAGGCCCCTATACCCTGCTGCCTATACTGAAGCCCCCTATACCCTGCTGCCTATACTGAAGCCCCCTATACTCTGCTACCTATACTGAAGGCCTCTATATCCTGCTACCTATACTGAAGCCCCCTATACTCTGCTACCTATACTGAAGGCCCCTATACCCTGCTACCTATACTGAAGGCCCCTATACCCTGCTGCCTATACTGAAGGCCCCTATACCCTGCTGCCTATACTGAAGGCCCCTATACCCTGCTGCCTATACTGAAGGCCCCTATATCCTGCTACCTATACTGAAAGCCCCTATACCCTGCTGCCTATACTGAAGGCCCCTATACCCTGCTGCCTATACTAAAGGCCACTATACCCGGCTGCCTATATTGAAGACCCCTATATGAAGACCCCTATACCCTGCTGCCTATACTGAAGGCCACTATACCCTGCAACCTATACTGAAGGCCCCTATACCCTGCAACCTATAGTGAAGGCCCCTATACCTTGCTAGCTATACTGAAGACACCTTTACCTAGGTACCTATACTGCGGGCACCTATGCTGCGGGCAACTATACCATGGATCGCACAATTTTTATGTGCAGGATTCGTTAGATTCGGGATTCGAAAGGTTCGAGATATTTGAGAACCTTTTTAGATTCGGATTTGAAGAAATTGTGGATTCGTCCCATCTTTAGTTTTAAGGGATAAAGACTGCAATTACTATTTTCTCAGCATAGGCTTCATTTAAAATTTGCTTAAAGAGAACCAGAGAGGAAGCACCCTCATGTATTTTACCATATATATCAATGGGAACATGACAGTAAACACCTACTCTGCTCTATACCCGGCTACCTTTACTGAAGGCCCCTATACCCTGCTACCTATACTGAAGGCCTCTACACCCTGCTACATATACTGAAGGCCTCTACACCCTGCTACCTATACTGAAGCCCCCTATACTCTGCTGCCTATACTGAAGACCCCTATACCCTGCTGCCTATACTGAAGGCCACTATACCCGGCTGCCTATAATGAAGACCCCTATACGCTGCTACCTATACTGGAGGCCCCTATACGCTGCTACCTATACTGAAGGCCCCTATACCCTGCTACCTATACTGAAGGCCCCTATACCCTGCTGCCTATACTGAAGGGGCTGATGGTGTAATGGTTAAGGGCTCTGCCTCTGACACAGGAGACCAGGGTTCGAATCTCGGCTCTGCCTGTTCAGTAAGCCAGCACTAATTCAGTAGGAGACCTTTGGCAAGTCTCCCTTACACTGCTACTGCCAATAGAGCGCGCCCTAGTGGCTGCAGCTCTGGCGCTTTGAGTCCGCAAGGAGAAAAGCGCAATATAAATGTTATTTGTCTTGTCTTGTCTATACCCTGCTGCCTATACTGAAGGCCCCTATACCCTGCTGCCTATACTGAAGCCCCCTATACTCTGCTACCTATACTGAAGGCCCCTATACCCTGCTACCTATACTGAAGGCCCCTATACCCTGCTACCTATACTGAAGGCCCCTATACCCTGCTACCTATACTGAAGCCCTCTATACTCTGCTGCCTATACTGAAGGCCCCTATACCCTGCTGCCTATACTGAAGCCCCCTATACTCTGCTACCTATACTGAAGGCCCCTATACCCCGCTACCTATACTGAAGGCCCCTATACCTTGCTACCTATACTGAAGGCCCCTATACCCTGCTACCTATACTGAAGCCCTCTATACTCTGCTACCTATACTGAAGGCCTCTATACCCTGCTACCTATACTGAAGCCCCCTATACTCTGCTACCTATACTGAAGGCCCCTATACCCTGCTACCTATACTGAAGGCCCCTATACCCTGCTACCTATACTGAAGCCCTCTATATCCTGCTACCTATACTGAAGGCCCCTATACCCTGCTGCCTATACTGAAGGCCCCTATACCCTGCTGCCTATACT
Organism: Hyperolius riggenbachi; assembly: GCF_040937935.1. Lineage (NCBI taxonomy): Eukaryota > Metazoa > Chordata > Amphibia > Anura > Hyperoliidae > Hyperolius > Hyperolius riggenbachi. The sequence goes on from NC_090648.1 coordinate 228,937,538, forward strand.
AAAGGCCACTATACCCGGCTGCCTATATTGAAGACCCCTATATGAAGACCCCTATACCCTGCTGCCATTACTGAAGGCCACTATACCCTGCAACCTATACTGAAGGCCCCTATACCTTGCAACCTATAGTGAAGGCCCCTATACCTTGCAACCTATAGTGAAGGCCCCTATACCTTGCTAGCTATACTGAAGACACCTTTACCTAGCTACCTATACTGCGGGCACCTATGCTGCGGGCAACTATACCATGGATCGCACAATTTTTATGTGCAGGATTCGTTAGATTCGGGATTCGAAAGGTTCGAGATATTCGAGAACCTTTTTAGATTCGGATTTGAAGAAGTTGTGGATTCGTCCCATCTTTAGTTTTAAGGGATAAAGACTGCAATTACTATTTTCTCAGCATAGGCTTCATTTAAAATTTGCTTAAAGAGAACCAGAGAGGAAGCACCCTCATGTATTTTACCATATATATCAATGGGAACATGACAGTAAACACCTACTCTGCTCTTTGTTTTATTCTTCTCTGCTAAATCTGCTTGTTATCAGCTAAGATAAGAATCCCAGACTGAGCATTCGGTCTAGGTTTGCCTCAGAATGTTATAGCTGAGGCAGTCTTCTGTGACGTCTTTTCAAACCCAATTCTGCCCCCTTGTGGCTCTGCTATATATCCTCCTAGCAGAAAAGCAGAGCCAGGAGGGGGTGGGCTTGGGCTTGAAAAGACCTCACTGAAGACTGACTGCTATTATCATTTGAGGCAAAGCTAGACTGAATGCTCAGTCCGGGATTCTTATCAAAGCTGATGACAGGCAGATTTAGCAGAGAAGAATAAAACAAAGAGCAGAGTAGGTTTTTACTGTCATGTTCCCATTGATATATATGGTAAAATACATGAGGGTGCTGGCTCTGCCTCCATGAGAACAAAATCCACGACCAAGAAAGTCGTGGATTTTGCAGGGGGGATTTGGGGGGTATTTACCCCTCATTTTGCAGTGGGATAGTGGTGGTTTAGTTGAGCTTATGGGGCTTAACATGAATACAGTTTTAAAAAGAGAATTTAGACTTGCTTCAGAATCTCTTTAAGGAAGGTTTACGTATCAGCATTATTTGTGTTATTTACATTAAGCCAGTAGCCCAGGTTAAGTATGTGCATTAGATTTTCTGAATTCACTGACTGTTCATTTTAAGCTTTTTACTCAAAAAATACTAAAGCTAAGGATTAGCATGACTGAGTCAAGCTGTGTTGAGTTTTTTTTTTTTTTAGAAGGCTGTGAGCTAATCACAGGCTAATGTTTGATTTAGCACTGTGGATGCAGTTCATTAAAAAGGGGGACATCTGCCACCTTTTTAAATTTTTAATGTAATGCCCGTTCTAGTGCCTAATGAAACATGATGGGAATGACGTGTGGTACCTATCAATCTTGGAAACCGAATGGAACCCTTCAAACACTGCAAATCCATGGGTATACAACAGATCCTCCACTTTGGGAAAATTGTAGAATTGTCCATTACTGTTTTATAAAAACCTCCTGTTTCTTTTAATATTTAAGGGGAGAAAAAGTAGTAGTTTTAGAAAGCAACACAGTGGCATAGTGGTTAGCGCTCTCGCCTTGCAGCGCTGGGTCCCTGGTTCGAATCCCAGCCAGGCCAACATCTGAAAGGAGTTTGTATGTCCTCCCCGTGTTTGCGAGGGTTTCCTCCGGGCACTCCGGTTTCCTCCCACATCCCAAAACATACAGATAAGTTAATTGGCTTCCCCCTAAATTGGCCCTAGACTATGATACATACTCTACACGATACATACATACACATAGGACTCTGGTAGGGATTAGATTGTGAGCTCTTTTGAGGGACAGTTAGTGACTAGACTATATACTATGTACAGCGCTGCGGAAGATGTCGGCGCTATATAAATACTAAATAATAATAATTTATGGTGGTCCATGTGGAGAAGGAGGGGGCACAGTTCTAAGACTTTGCACCAGGTGCCATGAACCATAACTCTGGCCTTACAGTGGCAGTGGCACTCCACATAATTTTCTCTTCACAGAATCTATTCCGTCCACTGTGCTGAGATGCAGTGTGCCATTTCAGGCAATCGTTAAATCAGTTCACTAACAGACTAGTCATTGATTTGCTGTTTTATGGGATAGTAGATTTTACAAGATAGTAAATGTGTACATATTATTCTACCAGTGCTTGCCTATGGAAAGTAATCTAGGGATTTCTTTCCTCTTGGTAAAAAAATGTTGTGCATGAGAGAATTAAATGTAGTGTTTTGTGTGCTTTATGGAAACCACACAGTTAAATCCTGAAAGCAGCAGAATCTCTTATCTGGCCCTGACATTCTTCTCTGAATCTGACAACTGTTTCCAAGCCTACAAGCTGTGCAGCTCACGTGATGTCTGGGTCCCCATGCTCTGTCCAAGCTGATGAATTCCTTGTATGAACTAAACCAGTAGGGATGTGTATAATTGGGCAGTGTGTTCCTAAATCTTTCTGCCTCCAAATGAAGATAAACTGCAACAGTGAAGACGTTGGTTGCAAAAAAAAAAATATCTTTTAAATCCAAGGTTAGAAATTCTACATATCTTATCATTCCATGTCTGAGTGAACCTGTCACATACTCGCTATTAAGGCAACCACAATTTTTTTCTTTTGTAAGAAGATGAAGCACTTAAATGAGACCAGCATGGCCTTTTAAAATATTTTGTTTGTACGCCACATTCACAGTGGTGTTGCGTAACAGCCATTCTATTGCTACTAGCCGCACTGTAATGCACCTTCACATTGGTGTGGCGTAACAGCCACTCTGTATCGCCACTCGCCGCACTGTAATGCACCTGCACAGTGGTGTGGTGTGGCGTGGCGTAACTGCCACTCTGTATCGCTACTCGCAGCACTGTAATGCACCTTCACAGTGGTGCGGCGTAACGGCCACTCTGTATAGCTACTCGCCGTGCTGTAATGCACCTTCACAGTGGTGCGGCGTAATGGCCACTCTGTATAGCTACTAGCCACTGTGGTGTGTCGTAACAGCCACTCTGTATCGCTACTCGCCACACTGTAATGCACCTTCACAGTGGTGCGGCGTAATGGGCACTCTGTATCGCTACTCGCCACACTGTAATGCACCTTCCCAGTGGTGCGGCGTAACGGCCACTTTGTATTGCTACTTGCTGCACTTTAATGCACTTTCACAGTGATGCGGTGAGGTGTAACGGCCACTATGTATCGCTACTCGCCACACTGTAAGGCACCTTCACAGTGGTGCGGTGCGGCGTAATGGCCACTCCGTATTGCTACTCGCTACACTTTAATGCCCCTTCACAGTGGTGCGGTGCAGCGTAATGGCCACTCTGTATAGCTACTCGCCGCACTGTAATGCACCTTCACATTGGTGCAGCGTAATGGCCACTCTGTATTGCTACTCGCCGCCAACTCTGACTCCACAGCCCTGCTGTATACGACTCTATGTGCGGAGCAGCTTTCCTAATCCGTTACATTTCTGCTGTTACCGAAGTCGACATAGCGGATACTGTGAACATTGCCTTAGATTTAAGTAATTGCAGAGAAAATAGTCAAATTGCTGCATCCTACTATTTGTGGACAGCCTACTATTTGTGGACAGCCTATAACTGCCCCCTTGAAAATATATACTCCAGATTCAGTCAAACTATTAGAAAATTTGAGGATTTCTAATTTTTCCAATGTAGGACCTGTAATGCTCAAGATTAACTTCTCTCTTTTTCCCCCCCCTTTTTTTTTTTTTTTTACTTGATATCAGTTGAAGTAGTTTGGATTTATATTAACTGTTGTAGTTACGTTAATTTGGTCAAATGCTACACCTCGTGAACCTGCTTTAATCAGTCCTTACACTGGCTGGGCTGTGCTGTGCGCTCCATTTCTCACTTGATAAGCGAATGTTTGCCCTTTACTGACAAGCTTATAATGAAGGCAAAATTCAGTACTTAGCCACCTAATATATAGAGAGCAGGTAGTACACTGATGCAGAAAATGTTCTGTGTACATTTTTAGATCCAAGGCGGATAACCTTGGTGTACAGTTTGCAGATCAGGAAAGTGAATTTTGTGTGTGTGTGTATGTGTGTTTTGTTACTACTGACAGTTTCAACCCTAAAAATCGTTCACTAACTTAGTCTATGATTCAAAGCCACTATGTGGACAAGAGTATGTGGTATGATGGAAGATGGACAGGAAGCAATCCTTACAAGCTATGCAGTGTGATTGTGTAGCCATTTGTGCTTTTTGTGAGTGAGCAGATTTTAAGTTATACAGAACAGGGTTCAAGTCAAAAGCTCACGGACATTTCCTGTTAGAGCATCGCTTTAGTCCTGTTACGGTTGCTTATCTTGTAACATAGTCAGACTTGTGGATGTACAACATCCTGGACACTCCACTCCTGTTATTACTATTATGTTTGATAACAAGTAAGCTGACCTTATATGGATGGGTTGTTATTGTGTCACAGAAAAATGATTTACACAATATTGAAGTCGTCCTAAATAGATGCAGCATTGAAATTACCAGATGTCTATGAGCGTGCTATGGAGCAGACCTGTATACCAACAGGTACTAATGCAAAAAATGCTCTATTGAATCAGTTATAACTTTCACATGTAAAAAGGCTGGAGTGGCTATGGACCTCCGTTGCAGGACACTGCCCTTGTTCACGCCACACAGCCTAATCATCTCAGCACACAGTGCGCATAATATATTAATTGTCTGACATGCAGCACCAGTAGCGTTTTTCTTAAAACTTTTATTTCCAAAATGGGTGGTAGGTTCTCCTCTGACCTTTATGTGAAGCGTACTGATTGCAACTTTTTGCATTTCAGATTTTTTTTCATCCTTTACATCAGGTGATTAATATTTTATAACAGTAAGTTTGGTTAATGACCCTCTGAAGCAACAAGAAAGGTTAGGAGAAATGGAATATAAATTCAGCTACCTGTTAGGCAAGCGTTCCAGCGACTCTCAAGGGCAGAGTTCTGAAATGGAGGGCTGCTTTACATGTTCATGTTTTAACTTTTATTTGCTAAAGTGCATTTTTTTGCAGTGCAGTGTTGGATTATATATTTTTTTTGAACTTTTACACAATATTTAAGTTTATATTCAGACTAAACAGAAATAGTAGCTCAGACTGATCCTCTGGCATGAAGGAGCTGTTTGGGGCAGAGATTTTTATCTGTATGTTTCGGATGATCCCGAAGACACGCAGCTTAGGTTTTTGTAAGATTACAGATGACCGTTTGTCATGAAGAAAATCAAAAACGTATCTCCATTAGCCTGCTATTGGTGAGCAGGTCCATATAATGTGGAAAAAGGTGGGTCGGTGCACCACATTTGGAGGCGATTGGGGTAAGAGTATGGGTAAAAACTGCAAAGCACTAAGGATGTCAGATCTGCCTGATGGATAATGAGTTGAGTGAAGTGTTCTCCGGCAAGATGAGACCAGTCTTCCAGCTTTCATCTCTTCCTCCCATACCTCATCCTGCAGTTGGGAACCTTGATTTATTCATTTTGATGTAGGAATATTTAGGTTTTTATTAGCAATATGCATCATAATCTGGGTAAGATGCACCAATCATGTGTCGAGTTGGGCCAGCTTGTACCATTTCAAGAGACCTGGGAGTAGTTGATAAGCTCAACTGATTTTTTTGGAGCTATGTCTCAAATGTGTGCTTGAGCTGAAGGATATAGAAGTTGCATGACATGGAATTTGCTCTTAAATAATTGATTCTAGGTTCGCAGTGGTCAGTTACATAACGCACGTGTGTTAATGCGTTATGACTGTGAACTGCAATGGAGAATGGACATAGATTTTAATACACAGCCTGCATACAGCGAGTTAGACTAACGCAACTTGTTATACCACAGCACTGTGAACCAGGGCTGTGGAGTCGGAGTCGTGGAGTCGGAGTCGTGGAGTCAGGCAATTTTGGGTGCCTGGAGTCGGAGTTGGAAAAAAATGCACCGACTCAGACTCCTAATGAATTTGTAACTGTAATTAAAATAGAAAATATGATAAAATGTTCTATTTCTCAGATAATAGTCATGAAAAATAATGTATATATACAGTAATAGCTGTGCTTAGTCCACAAAAATGAAATAAACCAATCAAAATGAGTTACTTGTGCTGCTTCAATAAAGCAGTCCCCGTATTTTTAAGGTCAGATATACATATCTGATTGTGACTGTATATATGATGTGTACACAGGAATCTCTTATATATACTAAATAACATCTATGCTGTAAGAATAAAGCCTGATGTGTAGCCGTGTCACTAATAGAGATGGTCAATGAGATGGAAATAGTTCTGCATTGATGCTGATTTATGCAAATTTATGCACTCCCTTTGCTGATGAAATCAAATAATTTGATATGTTGTTAAAATTTGGTTTGGTGACTACAAATTAAAGGGTAACTGAGACTGATGAAAAGTAAAGTTTTATACATACCTGGGGCTTCCTCCAGCCCCCTTCAGGCTAATCAGTCCCTCGCTGTCCTCCACCACCCGGATCTTCTGCTATGAGTCCTGGTAATTCAGCTAGTCAACGCTGTCCGGACGCATGCCGCTCCCACAGCCAGGAACATTCTGCACCTGCGCAATAGTGCTGCACAGGTGTAGTATGCTCCTGGCGGCGGAGTGTGTGCATGCGCACTACGCCTGACTGGCTCAAGTACCTGGACTCATAGCAGAAGATCCAGGTGGCGGAGGAGGACAACGAGGGACTGATTATCCTGAAGGCGGCTGGAGGAAGCCCCAGGTATGTATAAAACTTTAATTTCATCTGTCTCAGGTTTACTTTGTTACACAGTAGTACTATACTCTACATATGCACTCCCCACAGAGCTGCAGGGAATCCACTGAGAATGCTGTGCACATTGAACACAGAGGTGTTGTCTGTTTACAATCTCCTCATTCCCCTGCAGAGTACCTGCACATCATTCTTACATGTACCCACACTTACATTGCCTAGGGCCTGATAGATGTTCTTTGTTCCGGTTTGTACCTTTTACAAGTACTCTTACCAAGGACTAGTTTTAGTCTAAAGGGAATAAATATAGTAGTCTACATATCCTTCTCACTTCAGTTGTCTTGTAAAATTCCTAAGCGTTGGCAGTTAAGAGACGAATTTTATGTTACATACTTTTAATCAACAAAATTGTAATATGCAAATTAGAGGAGTCGGAGTCGTGGAGTCGGAGTCGGTGGAATCCTAAACTGAGGAGTCGGAGTCGGTGGATTTTTGGACCGACTCCACAGCCCTGCTGTGAACAGCCACATCGAATTGTATGGGTAGTGAGTTGACATTATTCTGCAATGCAACTGACCACTGGGAACAGGGCCTAAAAGTAATGGGCTTATCCTAAACCACCTAACCCCAAAGCGGTTTTTACCCTAACGGACGAGAGCCGTGTTCACCTTTCAGTGCTCATCCCTTTCATTTGCCAATAGCTTAATCCCTACTAATCACAATGAAATAATCTATATCTTGGGTTTTTTTTCGCCACCTACTGGGCTTTTTGGGTTTAAAATTTGTTTTCAGTAATTACTTTATTTTCTATGCATTTTAAAGGGAAAAATAATGAAAAAATGAAAAAAATACACTATTTCTACAATTTCATCCCCTATAGTTTTAATATAAACAGTGCTACCGTACATAAAACCCACACATTTTATCTGCCTATTTATTCTGGTTATCACAAGATTTTAATTATGTTCCTAGTAAAAAGTATGTTGACTATATATGATTTGGAAATAAAGGTCTATTTTTTTCCCCTCACTGTGCGCGCATGCGTGGGAGCGTGCACGGGCACAGCGGCAGCAGCACTGTTTGACTTATAAAAATGTCCTGTAGCCATTAACCAGCTGAGCGGTCTGGACGAGCTCAGCTCGTCCAACACCGCCAGCGGCTGCTGCTCAGGCCCTGCTGGGCCGATTTTAATGAAATAAAAAGCAGCACACGCAGCCGGCACTTTGCCAGCCGCGTGTGCTGCCTGATCGCCGCCGCTCTGCGGCGATTCGCCGCGAGCAGCGGCGAAAGAGGGTCCCCCCAGCCGCCTGAGCCCAGCGTAGCCGGAACAAAAAGTTCCGGCCAGCGCTAAGGGCTGGATCGGAGGCGGCTGACGTCAGGACGTCGGCTGACGTCGATGACGTCACTCCGCTCGTCGCTATGGCGACGATATAAGCAAAACAAGGAAGGCCGCTCATTGCGGCCTTCCTTGTTTATTCTGGGCGCCGGAGGCGATCGGAAGATCGCCTCCGGAGCGCCCTCTAGTGGGCTTTCATGCAGCCAACTTTCAGTTGGCTGCATGAAATAGTTTTTTTTTTATTTAAAAAAAACCCTCCCGCAGCCACCCTGGCGATTTAATCAGAACGCCAGGGTGGTTAACCTCCTTGCCCGGTTATCCCGAGCTTAGCTCGGGGTAACCTGCGTAGGAGGATTTCTCAGGCCCCGCTGGGGCGATTTAAACATTTTTTTTTTCCTGCACGCAGCTAGCACTTTGCTAGCTGCGTGCAGTTTCCGATCGCCGCCGATTCGCCGCTACCCGCCGCACCCCCCCCCCCCTCCAGACCCCTTGCGCAGCCTGGCTAATCAGTGCCAGGCAGCGCTGAGAGGTGGATCGGGATTCCCTCTGACGTCCCAACGTCCATGATGTCGGTGACGTCATCCCGTTCTGAACGGGATTTCCTGCTTACTCTGATCGCCTAAGGCGATCGGAGTGGATAGGGGGATGCCGCTTGTCAATGGCCATCATGTAGCGAGCCCTGGGCCCTACATGATTTAAAAACAAAAAAATTATAGTGCTGCGCTGCCCCCTTGCCGCCAGAATTGGAACGGCAAGGGGCTTAAGAGGCTCTAGCAGGACGTTTTTATAAGTATGGTTGTCACTAAGTGGTTAAAGAGGAACTCCAGTGAAAATAAAGTAATAAAGTGCTTAATTTTTACAATTATTATGTATAAATGATTTAGTCATTGTTTTACCATTGTAAAATCTTTCCTCTCCCTGATTTACATATATCACATCGTGACATTTTTACTGCTGGCAGCTGATGTCACTGGAAGGAGAAGCGGCTTCCTTTTTTGACAGTTGTACCCAGCTGTAAACAGCTATTACCCACAATGCAATGAGGTTCTAAGACAGGAAGCTGTTAGGACCATGGTCCCGACATCCCACTGTGGGAGGGGTTTCACCACAATATCAGCCATACAGAGCACCCTGATGATCCGTTTGTGAAAAGGAAAATATTTCTCATGGGAAAGAGGGTGTCAGCTACTGATTGGGATGAAGTTCAATTCTTGGTCACAGTTACTCTTTAAGGAGTTGGCTGAAGCTCTGGTAAGTTGGTATCATACCGCAGGGGTGTATGTGTAGCATTTGTCATTGTCAAGAATGTTATTGGTAAGTTTTCATATTTCTAAGGTCTGCTTCAGTGTATTTTTAGTCAATCTCTTTCTTTTTTTTCTTTTTCCCCCTCCTTTGGGTAAGGGTTGGTTCACACGGGCGTCTGCCCCGCGTTTACCGCTGGTGCTTGGGACTCGGAGTTAAACGCTCCCATTCAAATGAATGGAATCGTTTTTACCGGCGTAGGGGAGAAAAACGCTGACTGCAACTGAACGCCAGGGAAAGCCACTGAAAGCTTGAACGCGACGCTACTCAACGCAAAGCCTCCAAACGCTAGGCAGATGCCCGTGTGAACAAGCCCTTATCCTTTGTGTGGAGGAATTCCCAGGATTTCTGGTTTGTATGTAATTTCAGTGAGAAATCCTTACTAATAAATCCCCAGGAATCTGTGTCCGTGTCCCATGCCGACCTGTGGCCAATGACAGGCGTGCGGGTGGTTGTGGGCTAGCAGGTGGGCATGCGGTCTTGGGCACATGGTTGTCAATCTACCACCCATTTTTGAAATGGGCCTAATTCACTAGTTGTGTTTTATAATTGCAAAACCATGTAATATGCTGGGACTGAAGGGCCTCCTAGTGCAGATTTTTGTATGATTGTATTTTTGCGTTTAGTATGGAATATGTTTCAGATTATACTAAGGATGAAAGAGCTTTTTCAACCGAAAAGGAGTGGAGTATATGGGGAGTGGTGCAGTGCAGGACATAAAATATTGGGGTGTAGGACTGTTTATTCTGCCCTTTATGAAGTTAATTAGACCATGTATTGATTTTACAATGAACTTCATGGTCTGCTGTGAAAAATGAGCGTGGACAATACCAGGAGCACTACAACTGTGCTGTCCTGAACTAGGACCGTAAGATGTAGTTTAAATTTCTGCTACAAAAATATACATTATATGTGTGTGTTTAATTTTGGGCCTTGAAGGAAAATCACAGCATTGCTTCTGACAATGCAAGTAGTTTAACAGAGTTTTGTTTCTGAGTTCTTTGCTTTGTTGAAAGCTTTACATGTTGCCAGGTGTTGTTGGAATGAGAATCACAGATGCTGGGTATTTCTGACTTTTACACTTTACTTTTCTAGGTAATGTGCTTTTTATAGTATAACAGAGACTGTTGTGAGGGATGATCTCCTTCTAAGAATATTTCACTCATACAGAACAGCATCCATAAAATTATTAGTTTCTATGCCTTCTTTTATTTACTACTTCATCATATTTGATAGTTTCTCTTGTATAATATTTGCAACAAAGCCTCCGGATATATGGCAGTTGTATTAAAACATCAAAGTTAGAAATATTCAGTGAAAACAAGGCTTACCATTGTCTTGCAGCTGAGTAATTCCTGGTACTGTGCTCAGAGCCAGGTCCTTCTTATACAGAACACACATAGTAGTATAGGGTGATAGGAATCAGGCCTTTGGTGTGTAGTGTTAAGCCTGGTACATGCCTTACATTTTGATTGGCCAATCACTGACCAATTGTACCACTTCCATGTAGTATGAGAGTTTACTTACATAATCTGTTCATATTATTCAAAAGCTGTTGACTCTCATACTACAAGACGGTGGTAAAATTGGTCAAACATTGGCCAATCAAAATTGAAGGAGTGTACAAGGCTTACATCACACATACATACTACTGTTAAATGGTTAGGGTATCTTGTTTGAAATGGGTGCTGTTCTTACATCCTGCTTGGCAAAGCCTAGCAGCCTGTTCTGTTGTATGGAGGGGCGAGCGTTGATGATTGGTGGCATTGAATGGAATGAAAATGAACACCCATTTGTCCTTTAGCATTCCATTCTGACAGACTGCTAAACTATGCCATGGGACAAATTAACTTGTTAGTCTTTTGCGTAAGACTATTACAAATCGTCTCTAGTAACTGTGGCTACCTCTTATACAATAGCTCTTTTTACGTTTACATATTGCAAGCGATGGTTAATGTAATTTTTTGTTACTGGTACAATACATTTTTTTAAAAATATTTAATGATTTTGGTGCAGAGGAAGGCAAAACCAGAGATGCCTAGCAACATTTTATGCATAGAACAGAATGTGTTTCGTTTTGCAGTAAACCAGTCTAAAGGTGGCCATACACATTCAGATATTTTCCCAACGTGGCAAACTGATATATTCCTGTATGATCTGAACCTGATCAGAGAGGGATTGATCCTCCACCAATGCATTGCACACAGATTTTCAATAGATTTCACTATGAGATCTAAAGAAAATCTATTGAACTACAGCATTGCACTGTTTGTATGGGCCGGCCTTGGATCTACTACAGCTTCCCCTGCTTCTACAATGTATGATTGACTGAAATTTACTGTCCAGTACATCTTAATTTTTAGCGATTAGTGCCGTGATATGATCTAAATTATGATCGATTTGGCTCATTAGGTCGCAGGAAATAGTCAGATTTGATCACGGTGATCAAATCTGCTGGTAAAAATTGATGTCTGCTTAAAGTGAACAGGGCACCATTTTTACCACCCGGGGCATCTCAATAGCACATAAAAAATGCATGCCAACAATATTTCTTATTAAAAAAAAACAAGAAAAAAAAAACAACCCCTTCCTTTTTTTTTTTTTTTACCTTTTTATTTTACATTCAAAGTAGTTTTATTAACCTCCTGAGCAATAATCCCGAGCTGAGCTCGGGGTATATCGCGCAGGAGGATTTCTCAGGCCCTAGTGGGCCGATTTGCCCTGGGCTCGCTACATGATTTAAAAAATAAAAAATTTAAAAAAATAGTGCTGCGCCACCTCCTGGGCGATATAATTGTATCGCCCAGAGGGTTAAGGCCCATACACACGTCAGATTTTTTTAAACGACTGGTCGTTTGGACGTCCGGACGTCGGGCGTGTGTACAGTCCATCGTTCAGATAAGACTGGTCTTGAGCAATCCGCCAGGCCTAGCCTACTTCAGAATGTCTGCCTGTCCATCCCTGGCCACAGAGATTTCAGGAAGCTAATTGTTTTATTGGAGTCATTACCAAGAAGTAAACAATACACTTTTGATCAACAAAGGGGGTGGGTAATTAGGACAGTTTCTTCAAAGAGATTATCTAGAGTGAATGTGTCAAGATAGCATCTCTGAGATATATAAATAAGGACTGTGAGAAGGGGAGGTGACATAAGAAATTTCAGTGAAAGGAAGAGTGCTTAGTTCCCTTTAAGATGTGTACATATTGCGCTTTGTGTTTGGTGATGATTGATATGTGTTGGGAATGGCAACGGTGGGAACTTGGAACAAGGGGTTGAACAGAAGAGCCATCACAAGGATGTCTGTGAGAAGGATGGATTGACTACAAGGTTGACTATGGACCTCCTTATGTTTCCCTGGACCTAACACAAGGCTACTGACTTTTCTGACCAAGTTTCGTTAAAGAAATTTTCCCTTTTATTGTATTATTTAACTCTCCAGAACCTTACTGGCTGTTGGAAGTGCAGAAAAGTGTAAATTTCTCTTAAGAATGGTAGCTAAACTTTGAGCTGATTACATTTGCAGTGTATATATAAGGTAATGAGTATAGGCGCCCCTTCTCAGGAACTTGTAAGCCAACTGCAGGCAGAAAAGACTCTATCATCAGTCTCCAAAGATCCAACACACAGAAAGCTGCTGCGCTGAACGTTATTACATTTGCACTTACAATTTTTAGAAATTTCCAATCTTTAATTATTTGTTAAAATTGTACTATTAACTTTAATAACAAAAATCGCTGCTGTTACTATATTATCGTTATAAAATATTTATATTACTTGGTGTATTTTTTTTTTAAGACTTTCAAAGCTGTGGCAGTAATTTTAAAATGTTTAGAAAAGTCTATTTTGCCTTTATTTTTTGTAATCATGCACATGTCTTTGTACAGGTTGTACAAGTTCTAAATGCAGATGCGATGGTAGTGAAGCTGAACTCTGGTGATTACAAGACCATTCATCTCTCCAGTATCAGACCGCCCAGGCTGGAAGGAGAAGGATCTCAGGTAACCGTTTTTTTTTTTTTTTTTTTCAAAGTGTTTTATTAAATTTTCCAATAAACCATAACAGCTGAAACGACCTTTCCAATGAAGGTATCATACAAAACAAGTAGGCGTTACATCTTAAAACCTTCCCCCCCTCTGCCCACCCCTTGGTCATTCCTGCTTGACATGTTTGGAATCCAATTACGCAAGACCTAGTACCTGCTAATAAAGTCTTTTATGGTCAAGTACATTGGGGGTGCCTCAAGTCCGTAATTTTAGCCTGCCTAGAGAGCCCAATAGGTCCGTTTTAGCATACCATGAGGTATATCTGAAGGGTTGCATTAGAAGATGTAGGTCTGAGTCCGACATTGTATGTAACAAGAAGGGCTTCCATCTGTGGAAAACATTTTTTGTTCCTTTATCCAAGTTCATTGTTGCTTCCAGCTTTTCCATTAACATTAAATGCCTTAGTTCCTCAGTAACGTCCCAAAGTGTGGGAGGTGTAGGATATATCCACCTATTGAAAATTGTTTTCCTTGTTGCTAATATTGTTATGTGTATAATGTCCTGTAGCTTCGCAGGTTGAGCTGATCCGTTCTCCGCAGGAATTGGCATTGAATAGGAGCAGCATAGGTTCCTTTATTATGGTACCTAGGTAACCGTTTTAAATCATATCTACTTGCTGACCTTGTACAGTAGGTTTGTATGATGGTAGGTGACAAGGAAGTCTCCACCATCACATAAACTGTAGTCACAGGAAAGGCCACTCTGCTGAGCACTTGTATGGGCCCGTTTCCACTAGAGCGAATCCGCATGCGTTGTCTGCATGCGGATTCACATAACCAATACAAGTGGATGGCCCTGTTTCCACTTGTCAGTTTTTTCCTGCGTTTTTCTGTGCAGGATTTTTCTTCACGGTAGTGCCTGCAGAATTCGCCTGCATGTGGAATGCAGGCGATACGCCGGCTATGTATTTGATAGGGAAAACACACATGCGTTTTTTGCTGCGATTTCGCATGAAAATGAATGTAAATTGAACCAGGCAGTAACATGGTTAAATTCGCATATACCCTGCCTATGCAAAATCGCATGCAAAATCGTGGTAAAAACGCATGCGGAATCGCATCCGCATGCGATTTCGTCAGCGGTGGAATCCCAGCGATTTGCACCGCACTAGTGGAAACGAGCCCTATTACTATTTGCAGTTGCAGTTATGCAGTTGGCTGATGGTGTAATGGTTAAGGGCTCTGCCTCTGACACAGGAGACCAGGGTTCGAATCTCGGCTCTGCCTGTTCAGTAAGCCAGCACTAATTCAGTAGGAGACCTTTGGCAAGTCTCCCTTACACTGCTACTGCCAATAGAGCGCGCCCTGGTGGCTGCTGCTCTGCTCTGGCGCTTTGAGTCCGCAAGGAGAAAAGCGCAATATAAATGTTATTTGTCTTGTCTATTTGTCTATTTTGTTTAGTCATTTGTATTGCGCAGTATACAGTATAAGTATTTTATCTATATCTTTGGATTATACCTTTATACCTTGGGATATTTAGAAATACTCTATGGTTAGGGCTATCCTAGATCGTAGTTTTCAAGGGCAGGCTTGAGGACCATTACATTTCCTCCCTGCAACTCTACCATAATAAAAGCACAGCGATCAAGAAAGATAGCAAAATGCACTGAAAGTGGAACTAACTTTACATTTGTGTTGCACAATTTATTTAAACTGCGTGTAGTTGAACTCCTAACTAATTTTAAATGAATTGTGGAACCCAATATAGAATATACTGCCTGTAACAAGAAAAAAAAAAAGTTTTGTTTTTGAAGTTCGAGTAGGGAGAATTTGGAGTGGTCTTGCTTTTATTCTTGGCTCTGCTCCTATTTGGAAATATTTAGCTTTCAAGAAAAAGGGAAATCTCCCAAAGAGTGTGGATTCACCAGGCTGAGCCCCACTGGAAGATATTTAGTTCTTGTCCTGCTGACAATTGTTACATCTTGAAATACTCCACACCTAACAGGAGTTCTAAACTTTATTCCTTGCATCAAGAAGTATACAGAAAGTGACTAGAACATTATAGAAGCGGCAGATCTATGTAGTTTTTTTTTTCAAACTGGAGTTGTTGTTGTGTTTTTTTTTTTTTTAAGTCTTACCTATTTAATATAGACTAACCAGCAAGCTCATGGTGACCCAGAACTCATTGGAGTGTGTAAGAACTACAATGGTCCTAAAAGCCCCCTTACTAAGATGTTAAGAAAAACAAAAGTTTGCTTTCCTAAAACAGAAAGAATTTGCGATAATTCAGGTTGGAGTGAGCTTGAGATGTCTCCCAGGGCATCACTGCTGAATATATGAAAATTATTACTATTTAATATATAATTATATTTAAAGTGAACCTTAAGTCAGAAAAAAAAAGTTTTACTCACCTGGGGCTTCTACCAGCCCCCTGCAGCAGTCCTGTGCCCTCGCAGCCACTCACTAATCCTCTGGTCCCCCGCTGCCAGCTAGTTTCGTTTGTGTCGACATGCCCGTCAGAACTGGCCACGCGTAGCTTTTTCCGCATTCCTGACTGTAATTAGTGCTATTGCGGGCCGCAACACATACAAAAATACGCGTTGCCGCATTACGGACGCATACGTATGCGGCAATTTTGTACGCGTTGCAGTCCACAATAGCGCTAATTACAGTCGGGAATGCGGAAAAGGCTACGCGTGGCCAGTTCTGACGGACCTGTCGGCAAAAACGAAACTAGCTGGCAGCGGGGGATCAGAAGATTAGTGAGTGGCTGCGAGGGCACAGGACTGCTGCAGGGGGCTGGTAGAAGCCCCAGGTGAGTAAAACTCATTTTTCTCTACCAGTTGAAGACTGCTTTTCTTCCAAAAAATAATGTAAACCACCCCAATTCTGAAAGGGTTAATGGTGGTTTAGTATGAATACAAATAGAAAACGTGTTAAAGCCTTTCACAACCTGTGCAACAGAAAGTGAACATTATGAAAAATACAAAGGCTGTCTTTAATGAAAACTTTGTCAGGATAATCAGCATTTCCAGTTGTACAGGTTGAGGAAGTTAATAGTGAAAGTAATGCAAGTTATTTAGTTGAACTCATGAGTTTTGTTCATGAATTGTAAAGACTAAAACAACATTTTAAAAAACAATAACAAAAACCCTGATGCCTGTGAACTACAATGAGTGAAATCAAGCTCAGCTTGTAGGTAGGAATCGAGCTCAGCTTGGCTAGTACCGTATGTAAAAAGTATAAATTGACTTGTTTCAACAGGCTACTGATCAAATTGCCATATAGATTTCACCAAAGATATGTGACAGACATACCTTAACATCTACCTCAAAGCCTGGTCACACTTTCACTACAATAACCTTAACCTATTTATTCAGCTGTCATAAAGTACCATGATTTGCAAAATCCCACAGTGTTCTGTGTGATCATCCGTATGTACTGATGCCCATTTGTTTTGTTCTGCCATGAACTGTAGATGCAGATGGCTAGTAGCAAGAGTAGGTAGATGGTACAGACCTTTCACACTACTTGTTTATTTTCCAAGTGCATTCACTTCAGCATCCAGTAACATAGCAATGCTAATTGCTGTTTAATAGCTTTGGACTGCCATTTGGCTCCTAAATGCATACCCAGCTATAATTATAATTGGCTTTGGTTGAATACCCTTCATTTTACCTATTCCAAGCTGAACTGTTGTAAGGCTGCATTATGCCGTGCTGGAAATCTGTACACTGCTATTCTTTGGCTCTTTCCCACCCGTGCTGATGTACTCACAGGAAACACTTAGACATTTTATTCAATTTCTTGTGCGGTATGGTGCACAATTTCTCTTTTCTAAGCCTAGCAACAAACTAGGCTTGTATAGGATTAGAAATGGGCAGCTAAGAAAACATGTTTTGCATTTGGGCTATTCTGTTAATAGCAATTACCAGATAAACCATGTTATTCCCATTTCCTTCGCCTGTCTAATTCTTCTTGCTAACTGACCATTCACACCACCTCTGTCTTCTGTTACAGCAATATTCTATGCAAAAAATGTTAGGCCCAGCACTCAAAATGGAGACAAGAGCGCTATAGCTGATTAGAACTCGTTGCCCACCAAGATCAAAATAGCAGAAAAAACACGTATCGGCAGCACTGCTTAAACAAAAAGTAGCTCTTTATTGAAGAACATTCAATTAAAATTACATGTCAGAAATAGGCTGAAGGCAACTACTGCCCGCTGTTTCGAAGCGACATGCTTCTTTGTCAAGTTGCAAGCTCATTCTGACAGCAAGTGACTAAACACATCCTTATATACTAGGACAAGTTCAAATATCAACCAATCAACAGACATGTGCTAAGGGAGCGGCCAATGAGCACTCTCATTGCTCTCATCGGTCGTTCTTCAATAAAATGACTATACAAGGAGAGAAAATACCTGTTGTGGAAAACGCTGCACCACCATAAATCGTTACAAAAAGTTTATTGAACACTTTTTACAAGCATCTAAAATCAATTAAAATTAAAGATCCACAACACAGTATATGTGGAAAGTACAGAATTGTATCTAGTGCCTCACCTCCGAATGTATAAGTGACCCTAAATGCTGCAAGTATTAGCCATCTGGGTTCAAGAATAAAACACAGAATGGACTAAATTGGACCCAGGTCCATGTATAGCAAAACATCACATGAAAAGGAGTGCTGAAAAAGTTTAATATTGCCAGGTCCCTGAAAGTGCATAGCATGGAAAACGGTGCATAATCTATATCAGGATAAATATGCTCTTGAACATGAGAAATAAATAAGTGCATTGATGGACAAGCTAGAGTGAACCAGGCAATGCCAATATAAATGGTGGTACATACATAGCCCTGGACAGGGTCCTCAGAGATCAGTATGTAGCAGCCAGAGATACCAAGGGCGGAGGGAGGCACAGCAAACACTCCACGCCAGGAGCCACGAAGTGGTCACGTGGACCATGCCACGCGTAGAGCTTTTGCTGTGCCTCCCTCCGCCCTTGGTATCTCTGGCTGCTACACACTGCTCTCTGAGCACCCTGTCCAGGGCTATGTATGTATCAACCATTTATATTGGCATTGCCTGGTTCACACTACTTTGTCAATCAGTGCACTTTATATTTCTCATGTTTATGAGCATATTTATCCTGATATATATTATGCACCATTTTCCATGCTATGCACTTTCAGGGACCTGGCAATATTAAACCTTATCGGCACTTTTTCCATGTGATGTTTTGCTATACATGGACCTGGGTCCAATTTAGTCCATTCTGGGTTTTATTCTTGAACCGAGATGGCTAATACTTCCAGCATTTAGGGTCACTTATACATTCGGAGGTGAGGCACTAGATAAAATTGTGTACTTGCCACATATACTGTGTTGTGGATCTTTCATTTTAATTGATTTTAGATACTTGTAAAGTGTTCAATGAACTTTTTGTAATTATTATTTTCTCTCCTTGTATATTCATTGTATTGTGTTTATCCTGGGGCTTAATTTAGGAATGCGGATCTACACAACCTAAATATGTTCTTGAATAAAGAGGTACTTTTTGTTTAAGCGGTGCTGCTGACATGAGTTTTTTCATTAAAATTATAGGTCATTTTTTTGCAGTTTTATATCGTTAACTCTGGGGAATGGTGAAGGGTGCATGTTGTAGAGGCAAGAATCTTGCAGTCTTGGTCTATACAGTTCTGGGGTGTGAATTCTTGGCTACACACTCTGCATTGACTTGTATATGAAACAAGATTTGAAACTAGGCCATTTTTTTAGCCTAGAAATCTTGGTTTATATTAAAGTATGCATTCGGCACTCAGTTTAGAGAACCCTTGAAAATGTTTTGTGAAAGAATCTTCTACAGCAAGTGCCTTGTATAAAGGAATGATCTGCAGCTACCGCAGTACATTATACAATATGCCAGGTTTGATTCCACATGCATCACATTTGCTAGATTTTGAGGGAAGCCCAAGGAAGTAAATATTTATAGGGAGCTGCTGTTAACACGGAACATAATTAAGACTGACCTTGAATGTTTCTCCTGCCTTTCCTAAATGGGTGAACGTAGCATAGAGAAAATGGATTCTGTAAAATCTGACTGCTTTTTTTACAACATGAACCGATACATTTTGCTTTTGGCTTAGCAGATGCCTATCTCATTTGTAAGGTGTTTCATTCAAATCAACTTATGCTAAAAACAAGAAACGCAGGCAGCTGCAGGCTGCGGTGTAGATGTGTCTTCAGTGTGCTGTAACTTGTGCCTGGAAAGTAAAGATAAGTCTTGTGAGCCCCATGATGATCTATTTCCTAACCTGTTCTACAAAAGACTTCAGCAGGTACGCGTTCCTGATAACTGTATGCACTCCTTTCATTTCTGACGCTCAGCGTGAAGATGCACCTTCTGCCAGGCAATATGCATGGTGACAGATTGCAAAATGACATCCAAAATAAAGGGCAGATATCATAGGAGCTTACAGTGCAATCTGTTGCAGGTGCCTGTACTCGGGAATACAAGAATTTTGGTTATACTAATAATTCTGTGTGACATTTCCAAGCTTTGTTTAAGTTGACAAGTTATTCCCTCATTTTTTTCCCTCTATTGGCAGTTTCTGGGAGCATATGCTGGCAGAGCTCATGGCAGACATTATTGCATCAGTGAATTTGGAGTATTCTCCGAGTACACAGCCAGCTCTGTACCTAAAGTGCCTTTGGCTCACTAGACTGAAAAGGCTAAACAGCATCTGTTTCAGGCCGAACTCTCATGCTTCATTGCTTGGTCAGTACACTCTGTGTCAAGGGCTCTACAATTTGTAGAAATTGTCATGACTTAACTGCATTATAACTGACATGGTCTGCGGGGCTGAAATGCTTCAATAGCCTCTTTTCATGGTTTGGTAAGTACACTGTGTCCAATCTCTAGAGTTTTTTTTCTGAGAACTTTCTATGCTTTTTTGCTTTCTAAGATTGGATTCACATGTTGTCCTAGGATAAAGGAAAACGTCTGGGGAGCTTTGCATATTTCCTCTGATAAGCCTCATTTTTCTTGGGTGTTCATTTAGAATTTAGGGCACGCAGTAAAGACCAGACAATAACTGTCACTATTTCACACCAATAAGCCAGCCTAAGAGTACGTGGTCACACATTGGCAAACTATTCAAATAACACGGGCACCTAACAAGCACGTAGTCATGGATTATGCGCTGTGATTATCTATTTTGGACCACTTTGGGAAACTTTTTTTTTTTTTGATCAGTAAATGCAGGCTTTCTAGAGTTTATTAATGATACATTCTTGGTGTGCGAACATTTATGTGACTGCAACAGCAATAGCCTTTGTTCATAATTCCATATAGGATGTGACCCATATGAAGGTTGAAATTAACTGTTGCCACCTAACAGTAATTTTTAAATGACCCAGCCATGGTTGGCTGTGTGGTTTTTCAGTGTATTTCACTGTTCTCTAGATTTGCTAAGGGTTTTGAAGGCACTTAGGGCTTAACTTAGAGGTACTCCAGTGAAAATGTAATAAAAAAGCTTAATTTTTACAATAATTATGTATAAAAGATATAGTCAGTGTTTGGTCATTGTAAAATCTTTCCTCTCCCGGATATACATTCTAACATTTTATCACATGGCAACATTTTTACTGCTGGCAGGTGATGTCAGTGGAAGGAGATGCTGCTTGCTTTTTTTAGCAGTTGGTAACAGCAGTAAACAGCTATTTCCCACAATGCTATGAGGTTCACAGACAGGAAACTGTCAGGACCATGGTCCTGACATCACTCTGTGGGAGGGGTTTCACCACAATATTAGCAATACAGACACCCCTGATGATCCGTTTGAGAAAAGGAAAAGATTTATGATGGGAAAGGGGGTATCAGATACTTATTGGGATGAAGTTCAATTCTTGGTTATGGTTTCTCTTTAACCAAGTGTATGTGTCTGTCAAGACTAACCATGACCATAACATTCATATCAAAGATCATTATTCTTAAAACCGGCCCATATCAAGAGCATACCTTTCTGTTTAGTATTTACCCTTGCTGCCCTTTTGTGTTACGATAGAAAAACAAGCCTGCTATCTATGGCAGCTTATCTTGGTGCCCTGCACCTGGTGATGCATCTGCTAGCGTTCATGCACAGTATGAAAGTACGGCTAGGCCATGCACACTATGCTTCCTGTCATAATGTAGCATTGCTTGACAGTCTTGACTACTTCCAATGGGACAATCCACCATGTAAAAGGTTAGGACATTAATAACCACAAATACTAGTTGGCTGGAGTTGTACTTTGTACTGGTTGAACTCGATGGACGTATGTCTTTTTTCAACCAAAATAACTATGTAACTATGTAAACATAAGTATCCACAAAATAAGACGGCAGCATACATTCTGTACATTCAAATCAGAAAATTCAGTCTGTTAACTCAAGCTGCCAAGGACACATACTGTACCTCATGGCAGGGTAAATGGTTAATTCTGACATGTGACATTTCCCCATCCAAATTCGCATGTGGGGAAACGTGACTAATTGTTCCTAGTGGAAATTAGCCTTTTAGGCTTCCTACACATGTTACATGGTTGTTGGCTGATGTAGCCATTTGGGACCACCTCTGACGAAAACATAGCCTGTGTACAGCAGCCCTGGTGCATCAAACAAGATGATCTGGCAGGCTTGGTCTCTTGCCGAGTGCAAACTGAGGCTATTCTGCACTTTACCCTTCCCCCTTGCTAATATGTCCATATAATAATCCGAACATTTGTATACTCAAAGCACTCAAGAGCTGCATTGATGATGATTGTGTACACATCTTATGTGGTTTTAGTCCTTAACATACTTGTGTATAACTTTCTCTCGGATCTCCTCAGAAATAAATAGAAAGTAGTCACTTTGCTGTTTGGTAGCATTACAGTATGTGTCCTACACTGAGCATGAGCCAGAGAAAGTAAGGCAGAGTTATCTATTGTAAAAAGGCTAGATGAGTGATTACGCTATTGGAGACATATTCTACTAATTTAGAACAGCTCATTAGTAAAATCGCTCCAATCCAGTTATTGTCCAGGTCATTTTATATTCTATTTTCGGTATAAACCGTACTCAGTCTTTTCACACTTGCTTTACTCAAATTTAATAGCATGCAGGTATTCATCCCTAGTTTGCCTTTTATTTCATCAATCTTCAGAAGACATAGAGCACTTTTTTTTTATTAATTGTGATAATACCACATCTGTATACCTTTATTTTATCAGTTACCAGTCTGGTTTATTATCGTAATACCTCTTTTCACCCTAAAGAGAGCAATAGAATCATTTTGATGACCGTTTTATCTTTTATACAGTAACTGAAACATTGCGGCAAACTGGATATTTTTAGTATGAAGCAGTGATACATCGTGTGTTAATGAAATTCTAGTTTATCTAAAAAAAAATTCTAGTTTGATAAAATAACTGCTCCTCATGTTGGTGTCATTCAGTTGTCAACCTCCTGTGAGTTGGAAATACTAACATTGTGACGCACAGTCTTGTGTCCTGCTGTGCTTAGTCTAATTTTATTTTGTAGCCACAAGGAAAGATTGATTGATGCAGAAAACTGTTTACAGTTTATTTGTACCTCTTGTGCTTATTTTGATAGGGGGAGGTTTAGGTGGGTCTGCATTGTTTAACTAGACTTGACAGTGAGTTAGGATATATGTGATCTGTATATAGTTTGTATAGTAAATGTGCTCTCCTGACATCCTTAGGCTGCCAGCTGCTCTGGCCGGGAGCTACTTTTCTTCTTTTGCCTATGACAGTGCTAGGCAAGGTATGGTTAAACTTCCTATACACCTTTAAATGTGCTTTTTTTTTTTTTTTTGTGTGTGTTTATGTATTCTATGTATTTTTTTTAAATGTTTAATTTTTTAAAGCAGCAGTTGATTAAATGCTTCATAGCTTTGTATGGCAACTGTCGAACTAGTGATGACAACATTCCTATGGATATTAAATCTGATTTCTACATGAATTTGAAATATATTGTGGTGCAAAGTGATAATCCAGGTAAATGATCAGTATTGGATAAACTGATCACTTACTTGAGTGAGGAATAATCTAAAAGTGCACGTGAGGCTTTATTGGGGTCGGTTCACACTTGTTTAGAAAAATGTATCTGTGGCTCCGGTTTTTGGCCCGGTTTAAAACTGGAGCCATGGATATCAATGTTTACAATAGTGTCCTTCACACACTTTTTTAAAAACTGATCCGCGGTATCAGTTTTGAAAAACTGAACGGAGAGTCCGGGTTTTCAGGTTTTTCATGCACCCCGGATACACGGAGGAGTGAAAGGCTACACAAAAATGGATTTTCCTCTACACAGAGAACTTTTGCACAAACTGATTGCTTACTGCCTGCTCCTCCCCTCAACACCATCTCTCTCTCTCTCTCTCTCTTTGAGACTTAAAGGAATGCTGAAAAGTTCTGGTGCTGGATTTGAGACTTGTGTAGTACGCGAAAAAATAACCTGCATATTCAATTCTGTGATTCATTCCTCTCACAAACTCTGTGAACACGTTTTCCTAAATGCAGTAAAGTCTTTATTTTGGGGTGATAGGGCCAAGAACAATTTTCCACAGGTGTTCTCTTATCTTCTTGCTGCTGGGTAGGTATAAACAAAGCCACGTTTACTACTTTTTGTTTTTTGCTCTCTTTATTAAGACCACAGAAAAGAACGCTCTATTTAAGCAGTAAAATATGACACAGTTTATATGTGGGAAGACATTTTAATTTTCACCATTTTTGCAGTTGCATCTAATGGTAGATTAACGTTTTAGTTTGTAACCTGATATAAAAAGCAACTTGCATTAAAGGGAAAAAGAAATCTGAAGGCGTTTGGTACATTTTGTGAAGTGTCAGGGTTGGTAAATTGCTTAATTGACATTCCTATGGCTGCTTTCCATATTTGAGGGGTTTAAGTGTGTTTAGAACATGGAAAAGATTTGCAGTATTGTGAGTAGAAGATGCAGTTTGTGTTCTGCATCACTGGGTGGCAGGGTACAGTGGAAAAGAGGACTTGTTTATCCTGTCATACACAGATTTTCAGTGGGTTACTTGCATTTTGCATGAGTCATTAGTTTGAATGAAGACTTTCTATATCTTTTGTGTTTGTAAAGGCTTCTTAGATCTGACAGGTGGGAGAAAATCTGAACACTTCTGTCAAAGCAAATGTTCACATGTGCATTAGTTATCTCCTACTGTTACCAGCTAGGTATATAACAGCGTTTCTGAGACTATTTGCTATAGCCTTTGTCTGTGATGCTTATCTGGCAGCATGAGGGCTGACAGTGGCCCTGCAGTTTTGTCAGCTTTGTCAGGGTTAAGATGAACCTACCATTTTTCACAAGTGATGAAATGAGCGCAAAACAAGATTTTAGCTTATTGTGTCTGCAGTAATGATTTCAAAGCAATATGTAGTGCTTTAAAGAGAAACTCCGACCAAGAATTGAACTTTATCCCAATCAGTAGCTGATACCCACTTTTACATGAGAAAAATAATGATTTTCACAAACAGACCATCAGGGGGCGCTGTATGACTGATTTTGTGCTGAAACCCCTCCCACAAGAGGCTCTGGTACCGTACGGTACTCTGGGCAAACTGTCACAATGTAACAATGTTCAGACAGGAAATAGCTGTCTGTTAAAGCCAGACCAGCTAGAAACAGCTCCATAATCTGCCCACAGTAACAATGTCACCATGTAATACAAGTCAGAATGTGAATCTGGGAGAGGAAAGATTTTACAATGAGCAAACACTGACTAAATCATGTATACATAATTATTGTAAAAATGAAGCACTTTTTTTATTACATTATTTTCACTGGAGTTCCTCTTTAAGTACAGGAATGTCTTTAGAAACTAGAATGAATACTACATACACTTTGCACCCAGAGAGCCTGAAAATGCTGTTTTAAATCTGTTACATATCATCAGTGTACATATTATTATGCAACTGAATGCCATTAAATATTCTCTTTTCACTTTAGTCTGCAGGTGCTATATCTTTTTGGGAATTGTCTTGAAACCAAGACCACAAGATACCCAGAATTCTCCTTGTTTTGCTTAACAGCTTTTTATGCAAAATAAATACTGCCCACTGATAGTGGGCAGGACTGCACAAAGTAATTTGGAATAACGGGAGCAAGCAGCTGCATAAAGAAATCTGCCATCGCTAGGCCATATTGATCTGCTTGGCGGATCGATTGCAGGGCAGCGAGTCGGGGCTACTGTGCACAGGCCGGATTATTGGCTGAGATGGTCATTATTGGCCACTCAGCCGACTTAACCTCTTGAGGACCAGGGAGTTTATACCCCCTAAGTGACCAGGCCATTTTTGCTACAAATCTTCACAACTTTAGTTTCTTGCTCGGCCATACAACTTAGCACCCAGATGAATTGTACCCCCTTTTCTTGTCACAAACAGGGCTTTCTTTTGGTGATCTCTGAAAACCATGCGCATAGAATACTACACACATGGCAAACCATGCTCACAGAAATCCACACATATAGCAAACCGTGCACACAGAATACTACACACATGGCAAACCATGCTCACAGAAATCCACACATATGGCAAACCATGCACACAGAAATCTACACACATGGCAAACCATGCACACAGAAATCTACACATATGGCAAACCATGCACACAGAAGTCTACACATATGGCAAACCATGCACACAGAAGTCTACACATATGGCAAACCATGCACACAGAAGTCTACACATATGGCAAACCATGCACACAGAAGTCTACACATATGGCAAACCATGCACACAGAAGTCTACACATATGGCAAACCATGCACACAGAAGTCTACACATATGGCAAACCATGCACACAGAAGTCTACACATATGGCAAACCATGCACACAGAAGTCTACACATATGGCAAACCATGCACACAGAAGTCTACACATATGGCAAACCATGCACACAGAAGTCTACACATATGGCAAACCATGCACACAGAAGTCTACACATATGGCAAACCATGCACACAGAAGTCTACACATATGGCAAACCATGCACACAGAAGTCTACACATATGGCAAACCATGCACACAGAAGTCTACACATATGGCAAACCATGCACACAGAAATCTACACATATGGCAAACCATGCACACAGAAATCTACACATATGACAAACCATGCACACAGAAATCTACACATATGGCAAACCATGCACACAGAAATCTACACATATGGCAAACCATGCACACAGAAGTCTACACATATGGCAAACCATGCACACAGAAGTCTACACATATGGCAAACCATGCACACAGAAATCTACACATATGGCAAACCATGCACACAGAAATCTACACATATGACAAACCATGCACACAGAAATCTACACATATGGCAAACCATGCACACAGAAATCTACACATATGGCAAACCATGCACACAGAAGTCTACACATATGGCAAACCATGCACACAGAAGTCTACACATATGGCAAACCATGCACACAGAAGTCTACACATATGGCAAACCATGCACACAGAAGTCTACACATATGGCAAACCATGCACACAGAAGTCTACACATATGGCAAACCATGCACACAGAAGTCTACACATATGGCAAACCATGCACACAGAAGTCTACACATATGGCAAACCATGCACACAGAAGTCTACACATATGGCAAACCATGCACACAGAAGTCTACACATATGGCAAACCATGCACACAGAAGTCTACACATATGGCAAACCATGCACACAGAAGTCTACACATATGGCAAACCATGCACACAGAAGTCTACACATATGGCAAACCATGCACACAGAAGTCTACACATATGGCAAACCATGCACACAGAAGTCTACACATATGGCAAACCATGCACACAGAAGTCTACACATATGGCAAACCATGCACACAGAAGTCTACACATATGGCAAACCATGCACACAGAAGTCTACACATATGGCAAACCATGCACACAGAAGTCTACACATATGGCAAACCATGCACACAGAAATCTACACATATGGCAAACCATGCACACAGAAATCTACACATATGGCAAACCATGCACACAGAAGTCTACACATATGGCAAACCATGCACACAGAAGTCTACACATATGGCAAACCATGCACACAGAAGTCTACACATATGGCAAACCATGCACACAGAAGTCTACACATATGGCAAACCATGCACACAGAAGTCTACACATATGGCAAACCATGCACACAGAAGTCTACACATATGGCAAACCATGCACACAGAAATCTACACATATGGCAAACCATGCACACAGAAATCTACACATATGGCAAACCATGCACACAGAAGTCTACACATATGGCAAACCATGCACACAGAAGTCTACACATATGGCAAACCATGCACACAGAAATCTACACATATGGCAAACCATGCACACAGAAATCTACACATATGACAAACCATGCACACAGAAATCTACACATATGGCAAACCATGCACACAGAAATCTACACATATGGCAAACCATGCACACAGAAGTCTACACATATGGCAAACCATGCACACAGAAGTCTACACATATGGCAAACCATGCACACAGAAGTCTACACATATGGCAAACCATGCACACAGAAATCTACCCATATGGCAAACCATGCACACAGAAATCTACACATATGGCAAACCATGCACACAGAAATCTACACATATGGCAAACCATGCACACAGAAGTCTACACATATGGCAAACCATGCACACAGAAATCTACACATATGGCAAACCATGCACACAGAAGTCTACACATATGGCAAACCATGCACACAGAAGTCTACACATATGGCAAACCATGCACACAGAAGTCTACACATATGGCAAACCATGCACACAGAAGTCTACACATATGGCAAACCATGCACACAGAAGTCTACACATATGGCAAACCATGCACACAGAAATCTAAACATATGGCAAACCATGCTCACAGAAATCCACACATATGGCAAACCATGCACACAGAAGTCTACACATATGGCAAACCATGCACACAGAAGTCTACACATATGGCAAACCATGCATCATTCGGTGACACTATCACCCTACCTGCAGTGTGATATTGCATTGCACAAGTGGAAATGGGAGACATTGGCTTCTTTGTTTGCCTTTAATTGCTTTGTTGCTTACATGGTGTGTGTGTGGTATGTTTTACCATAATGCTCACCTGAGAGCCTCCTCTACAACAATCTCCAAGGCTATTGGCTTAGGCCCGGTTCGCACTTGTGTTAAGTGGCAAACAGATCAGATTACCGGTCAATAGGATCAGTTTTCACTCCTTTGCCACTCAGCTGCTTTATAAACTTGATGGAAATTTTAACCTCAGCTGTTTTCTGCATTACCGAATGGGGTAATCCTTTATGAATCGACCCCTATACCTGTGTTGGAAAAGATGGCTGACTTCCTAACATATATTCTGCACACAGCCTGCCTATATTTGATGTTTGTCTCAGAGCATGGTCTTAGTGGCTGTGTTGGTCCTGGAGACATACATACATTTCTTTGCTAAGGCTTTATAACTGCTTGAGCTGCCATTTATCTGAAGATTGTAAGGCTGTGAGCTTACTGTCAGATATTGTATGCTGGTTATTTGTTTCAGTTCATAGCAGACCACAGGACACATTGTCATTTAGCCATTGACTTGGGTGGCTATTACAGTATTGCCTTTTTTCGTTTTGTGGTAGGGCACTGACTTAAGCTAAAGTAAGTTTGCAGTTGGTTAAGTTGCCGCTAGAGCATTTGATTGGTCCGTTTCCAAGATTTATAAAATGAGTATTGTGATTTACATATACATGCAATTCTTTATGGTGTTACAATTTAACTTGTGAGAGATGTAGTTATAGGAACTGTAGTCAAAATAACTTAATACATTAAACAGCTTTCTTTTATTTTACGATGTTCATTTATCAATTATTTGAGAGCCTGAGCCCACTGCTGCATTTTTTTTAAATGCATGTGTTTTTCAAGTGTTTTTGAAACTCGTTTTAACGCATTAAGTCTTAAACTGCATTTCAAAACCGCTTGAAAAATTGATGCGTTTTTAAAAATGCAGCGGTGGGCTCTGGCCCTTTATGCTTACCCATTGTAAAATCTTTCCTCTGCCTGACTTACTTTGTGAAATGTATTGCAGGTGGAAAATCTATTACTGAAAATATTCGATTTCTGAGCTTTCTAAAGCCAGTAGGAAAAATATCTAGTCCCCCAGAATGCTTAGGGAGAGAGGAGAGGGAATTGTACATAATGAGCAGCCTATGTTAAGCCCCAGTGGGAGGGGGGGCTACACACAAATTTACAATATATAGAAAGTGTTTCTGATTCTGAAACCAGGATACTTAAAGAGAACATGTACTGAGTAAAAATATTTAAAATAAACACATGAGGTAACTTCAAATGAACATTACATAGTTACCTTGCCATCAGTTCCTCTCAGAAGCTCACCATTTTCTTCTGACAATAATCCCTTCCAGTTCTGACAATATTTTGTCAGATCTGAAATATATCAGTTGCTGTCAGTAAAATATCAGTTGCTGTCAGTTATAGCTGAGAGGAAAACTGATGTACCAGGTAATGTCCATGTTTCCCTATGGCACAAGTGGGCGATGTTACAGTTTAACTGTGTGCTGACCAGAAAGCTGTTATGGGTAATGGCCATTTTCAAAATGGAAGACGAAAAATTCCCTTGATCACAGTGAAGAAACAGGACGCGGGAGAGGAGAAAGACACTGCGGAGTAGACTACATGGAAGGTAAGTATAACTTGTGTATGCTTATTTTGACTTTTAATTTTCAGTTCAGGTTTTCTTTAACAACAAAGTGGGTATACTGAATGATTTACTGAATTCTACTATAGTATATTTTACGGTTCCTCTTGAAACTTGTGCAGTACCCAATCCAAAGGAACTTTCAGTTCACCTTCATTGATCAGTACAACACGCTAGGTCATTATTTAGCTTATAATATTGAGCTGGCTGAGTGCTGCATGGAAGTAATTGAAGAGCCACATATACCGCAGAATAACTCAGCAGTTTGGCATTAATGCTGTAAATGGTTAAGGAGCCTCTCACACTTCATTCTAAATGTGATACGGTGTCTCACTTTGCCCCAGGGTTTTTGAAAACTAATCTTCTAATGCTTATTTAATACAATAAGCAGTTCATAAGCACTATAGTAGATCAGCAAATCCATACAATATTATAAGAAATATTGCTCAGCATTTTGAAATCCATTCAGCAACTCCAGCACAACTGGTGTGCAGCCAAGGCAAACGGTGTGTACGTTCTAATGGGGGAGGAAATGACTAAACACCTGTAAAAGGAGTTTAACATGAAAGTCATTCATTTTCATTTAAGCTCATTGTATCAAAAGAAAGCCATTAAATTGCCAAGCAGTTGTTAGTGGTAGAAGTATTGTTTTCTTTTGGCAAAATACACATGCCATAAAATTATAAAAACAGCAAAGGACTATCTGACTTCACTGTAATAATGTCATAAAGCAGAAACTGGTGCCTTAATGCTTCTGTGGTAGGGACCTAAAGGTCAGTACAGATGAAACAGGCATACTATCATGCAAATCAAAATGAGCTTCACAACTTCATGTTGGCATGTTAGCGGCACAACTTCATGTTAGGACACACAGAATGTGCACATTGCATATACAGAGGAAGGTGCTGTGAAAAGAAAAGGGGGGGGGGGGGTTGTCATTGGAACATGGTCATTTGGTTTGTAAATCTACTACTTAAAATCACTTGAATATTGTGTGACTTGTTTGGGTATGTTAGTTAAACAAAATAATATTGTAGGGAAGGTCTTGCTTCATTCAATACTTGTTTGGCAAATAAACAGTAGTTACAACCTTTGTATGCCAAGTCAGGAAGTGCAGCCCTATTTTTTTCAGGGAGATACAAAAGATGACAATTATTGTAACTTAGGTAGTCTGGAATGCAACTGTGCACAAATGTGGGTGCAATACCGATAACATCCTTTCTAATGACTCCCTACGGAAAATCGCCCTTGCTGGAACACAGATTGTGGCTAAGTTCACAGTGGGACATTGCGTTCTAAAGTTGCAGCGCAACATTACAACGCAGCAAAAAGTTGTAACAGATGGAAAGTAGGTAGGTACACGTTAACGTCGCGCTGTGGGCGTTGCATAGACTTTTAATTGAAATGCAGTAAGCTGCGTTATAAGATTTTATAACGCAGCACAGCAGTGTCCTACTGTGAACCTAGCCTAAAAAAAACAAGTTCTGCCACTTCCTCCACAGCCAAAACTGAAAACTAGTAGCTACATTTCTACTTATTTAATAGAACCAAGTTACAGCCTTAAAGTTAGATCTGGGATCTAAAAATGTGATACTTACCCCGGGCTTCCTCCCGCCCCATAAACACGTGCAAGTCCCATAGTCTGCCATTCAGCCACGATCAGCCACTGCAATAGGCTCAGTGGCGTCAATCTGGGTCTACTGCACATGCGTGGGAGGTCTGTGCATGCGCAGAAGACCCAGACTGAACGCTACTGAGCCTATTATCGAGGCTGATCGCGGCTGAACGGGAGACCACGGGAGGATGGCGATGGACTCTCACGTGTTTGAGGCGGGAGGAAACCTTGGGATAAGAATCAAATCTTTAGATGGCCAGATCTCTAGTACACTTTAAGGGCTGGAACCCACAAGGACGTTTTTGTGAGCATTTAGGGAGCGCTTGAAAACGCTAGCGTTTTCCCAAAATGCTCAGCTAATGTTAATGGATGGGGCAACTTCCACAGGAGCGTTTGCAATTTAGAAAATCGCAACGTTGGACATGTAGCATTTTGTTATCGTTTGCGCTTCAATGTAAAGTATATCATCGCTGGCGTAATGGCTCATCAAAACCTGCACGGAGCGATTTTGCTAGCATTTTAAAGTTACTGCACACTGGTCCTTTCAATTAATTTTAATTGTTACAATCAGACTTTAAAACGCTAATCACTACACAACCACTGGCAAATTGATACACTTTTTAAAAGCGCTCCCTAAAACGCTCATGAAATCACTTACAAACTGCTCATACAAAACGCTAGCGCTTGCCATTAGCGATTGCGTTTTGCAGTGGGTTCCAGGCCTCAATGTGACTGTAAAATGAAATCAACACTGATGTAACCCAGTCACAGCACATACAGCATGGTTTGGATTGTTGCACAATCTGTATAGAAAAGGCAAATCTGGCAAAACAAATAACCCAGTGAAGGGATACATTGTTTTTTTTTAAACCTAGGTAAAATAATGTGGAGTACAATGCTGTGGGATTTTAATTGGAAATTTTTTTTTTTTTTCTTTTTTTTTTTTTTTTTTTTCTTCATTCACCCACAGTTAGCCTTTCTTTTATTTAGATACAAGATGGTTTAGTGCTAAGCATGGGAAAATTGGTAGTTCTTGCAGATTTTGTTCCTTCAAAGATGAATCATCACTGCACTCAGATGGAATTTGTAACATGGTATCGCGTATTTTGGGAAATATTTTGTGTTGTCATTTTTTTTCTAATCGGAGTAATCTGCCTATGTGCGCCTTATAGGCAGTGAACACACTTGCAATTGGAATTTCATAGCTGTTTATTTGAAAATGCCCAATGGTTGTGTCATTTCACTTATCTAGTCCTAGTTTTTGTATCACTCATGCAGGCAATGGTAGTTTTAGGGTTTTTCACGCACTAGAGGGTCCATCAATTTACTGCAGAAAAATATAATTCCTGACAAACTCAAGAAATCACAGCTGGCTGCAGCTTAAAGTGGATAGATAATTTTAATAACGTTAATTTAGAAAAGTGCTTGCGGGTATGTCCTAGCAATGTTTTTAAATGAAAAGGAAGTTTCACATTTAGTCTACTGTTCCAATAACAATGTTTGCTCAAAATACAAATTAAAAAACCAAACAAACAAAAAAAACTAGTGTTTTTTCACTGGTTGTTGGTGAAATCACTACATCCATAAGAATGCTATCACCAGAACAGGTAGTGTTTTAAGGGAGCTCTGTAGGTCATCTGTTTCTAACTATTTAATGCACTCATATGCAGCCTACTTATAATCAAACGTGTATTCTGATAATGAGGTTGCATTGCTTTAATGTGTTGGATCTGTTTTACTGGTATAGACATA
The DNA here is from genome assembly GCF_040937935.1 of Hyperolius riggenbachi. Lineage (NCBI taxonomy): Eukaryota > Metazoa > Chordata > Amphibia > Anura > Hyperoliidae > Hyperolius > Hyperolius riggenbachi. The sequence goes on from NC_090648.1 coordinate 228,971,124, forward strand.
ACTGTAGTAATGAGAACAGCAGTGGTATTGAGCACTCAGACTAACTGAGGCCTAAGGAAAAACAATTTCATTGATTCTAGTTTCTGAACAACATTTGTTAGCTCTTGTACAGAGGGGGTTAAAAAATATTAAATGGCTTATTTGAATAATCAACCATTAAATAACCTCCCTAAAGAACCAATTATTTTTCTAGTTCTGTGGGGAAGGCTTTACAGTATAAAAATAAGCTAAAAGAATATTTCACCGCAGCAGGACTCAAGTCATCAAGAGAGACATGAAGAATTTTCAAAGCAATAAGCTCCATGTACCAAATTTGCATTTATATAGTCCCTTCTATTCCAATGCATCAGTTACATATGTAGCACTGCACTTACTACTGAAGTATCCCTAAACGAGAATATCTACCACAAGATCGCCTGGTGGTGGGAAACTTATTTCACACATTTTGATAGCACTTTTCACAGAGCTTTGCAGATAACTTACTAAAAGTTTAACTATGTAGAATTTTTTTAATGATCACGGAGGGTCGAAGCATAGGTATGTCGGCTCAGTGGGCCCCAAACTGGGTACTACATGGTCTGTACAGGCTTCTGATGTATGGATGTATGTGTAGTTATATATATATGTATGTATGTATGTATGTATGTGTGTGTATGTGTATCTATCTCTATCTACTTTTAGCCATGGACCCTGAATAATCACGCAGAGCAGATGTTTCAGTGTGCAGTCTGGCTAGATTAACTGCATGCTTGCTTCTGGTGTAATTTAGACACTACTTACAGCCAAAGATTGGCAGGACTGGCAGACAACTGCCCAGAATAAATATAGCAGCCTACATATACCTCTCAGTTCAGGTGTTCTATAAGTCAAAAATAATTTACCAATCAAAGAAAAAAATAGTTTTTCCCTTATAAAAATTTGATAGGATATACAGTACTGGCAATATCACATAAATCTAAAAACTGGATGTTCCATTCAATCCTTTTTTTCAATCAGACGTGTATATGGTATATTCTGAATTTTAAACTATTCAATCAAGTGGCATTTTTATTCTCCTGCATCCATTGGCAGCCTTTGGTTTCGCATTATAAACTGGCAAATATTGTATAGAGTCAATAAATGACAGGTGATTGAAAGGAAGTTTGGTTAATGAACCCCTAGAAAGAGAAAAAGTGTGCATGGTCTAAATAGGGAAATTTTGTGATTTTTTTCTTTTTTTTGAATGTTTAAATGCCTTCAAAGCTATAAAAGTGACGAGCTGCATTCACCATAGGAAAAACAAATCCAGAACTTAGGCAAGACTTTTTGGAGAAGAGAGGAGAGGGTGGTATTTAAAAGATTGCTTAATAAAAAGCGAGCATTTTTAATCTGCTTCTTCTCCTATAAAATACAAGTGGGTCCCAGTGTACATGGACTGACTTCTGTGTGGTCACAATGGTCACCGCCCCAGCAGTGTAGAATTGTACTTTCGGTGCTGTTGAAATATTTTAGGCCTCACCAACAAGGGAATGATCTGGAGTCAAGGAGTTGACACCACTATTCTGTATAATAACCATGTAGTGCAGCACACTTTTCACATCGTTTCTCACCCTTTAAATTTTGATTACCATTTCTCCAATATATATACTGTATATAGGGAGTGCAGAATTATTTGGCAAATGAGTATTTTGACCACATCATCCTCTTTATGCATGTTGTCTTATTCCAAGCTGTATAGACTCGAAAGCCTACTACCAATTAAGCATATTAGGTGATGTGCATCTCTGTAATGAGAAGGGGTGTGGTCTGACATCAACACCCTATATCAGGTGTACATAATTATTAGGCAACTTCCTTTCCTTTGGCAAAATGGGTCAAAAGAAGGACTTGACAGGCTCAGAAAAGTAAAAAATGGTGAGATATCTTGCAAAGGGATGCAGCACTCTTAAAATTGCAAATTCTGAAGCATGATCATCGAACAATCAAGCGTTTCATTCAAAATATTTAACAGGGTCGCAAGAAGTGTGTGGAAAAACCAAGGCGCAAAATAACTGCCCATGAACTGAGAAAAGTCAAGCATGCAGCTGCCAAGATGCCACTTGCCACCAATTTGGCCATATTTCAGTGCTGCAACATCACTGGAGTGTCAAAAAGCACAAGGTGTGCAATACTCAGAGACATGGCCAAGGTAAGAAAGGCTGAAAGACAACCACCACTGAACAAGACACACAAGCTGAAACATCAAGACTGGGCCAAGAAATATCTCAAGACTGATATTTCTAAGGTTTTATGGACTGATGAAATGAGTGAGTCTTGATGGGCCAGTGGCTGGATTGGTAAAGGGCAGAGAGCTTCAGTCCGACTCAGACGCCAGCAAGGTGGAGGTGGAGTACTAGTTTGGGCTGGTATCATCAAATATGAGCTGTGGGGCCTTTTCGGGTTGAGGATGGAGTCAAGTAAACTCCCAGTCCTACTGCCAGTTTCTGGAAGGCACCTTCTTCAAGCATTGGTACAGGAAGAAGTCTGCATCCTTCAAGAAAAACATGATTTTCATGCAGGACAATGCTCCATCACATGCGTCCAAGTACTCCACAGCGTGGCTGACCAGAAAGGGTATAAAAGAAGAAAAACTAATGAAATAGCCTCCTTGTTCACCTGATCTGAACCCATTGAGAACCTGTGGTCCATCATAAAATGTGAAATTTACAAGGAGTGAAAACAGTACACCTCTCTGAACAGTGTCTGGGAGGCTGTGGTTGCTGCTGCTTGCAATGTTGATGGTGAACAGATCAAAACACTGACAGAATCCATGGATGGCAGGCTTTTGAGTGTCCTTGTAAAGAAAGGTGGCTATATTGGTCACTGATTTGTTTTTGTTTTGTTTTTGAATGTCAGAAATGTATATTTGTGAACGTTGAGATGTTATATTGGTTTCACTGGTAAAAATAAATTGAAATGGGTATATATATTTTTTTTGTTAAGTTGCCTAATAACCTCCCCGGCGTTCTATTGAGATCGCCAGGGAGGCTGCGGGAGGGTTTTTTTTTTAATTAAAAAAAAACTATTTCATGCAGCCAACTGAAAGTTGGCTGCATGAAAGCCCACTAGAGGGCGCTCCGGAGGCGTTCTTCCGATTGCCTCCGGCGCCCAGAATAAACAAGGAAGGCCGCAATGAGCGGCCTTCCTTGTTTTGCTTAGATCGTCGCCATAGCGACAAGCGGAGTGACGTCATGGACGTCAGCCGACGTCCTGACGTCAGCCGCCTCCGATCCAGCCCTTAGCGCTGGCCGGAACTTTTTGTTCCGGCTGCGCAGGGCTCAGGCGGCTGGGGGGACCCTCTTTCGCCGCTGCTCGCGGCGAATCGCCGCAGAGCGGCGGCGATCAGGCAGCACACGCGGCTGGCAAAGTGCCGGCTGCGTGTGCTGCACTTTATTTGAAGAAAATCGGCCCAGCAGGGCCTGAGCGGCAGCCTCCGGCGGTGATGGACGAGCTGAGCTCGTCCATACCGCTCAGGAGGATAATTATGCACAGTAATAGTCACCTGCACACACAGATATCCCCCTAAAATAGCTAAAACTAAAAACAAACTAAAGACTACTTTCAAAAATATTCAGCTTTGATATTGAAGAGTTTTTTGGGTTCATTGAGAACATGGTTGTTGTTCAATAATAAAATTATTCCTCAAAAATACAACTTTCCTAATAATTCTGCACTACCTGTGTGTATCTATCTATCTATCGATCTATCTATATATCTATATATCTCTATATCTCTCTATATATACCCTGTGTGTGTATGTGTATATGTATATATATGTGTGTGTGTATGTATATGTATATATATATATATATATATATATATATATATATATATATATATATATAAACCTGCTGCATCCATAGGTGAGAAGGGAAGGCACTTTGTGGAATATGCCCTCTTGTACCTCTTGTCTTCCTGCGTCCCCCGTGTGTCCACCTCTGTCCTCCTCTATGCCCTTTTGTGTGCCCCTTTGTGTCCCTCATTTGTTCCCCTGTGTCCTCTGCATGGGCACAGTACAGGAAGTCCCCAACATTGCGGCGGGTTGGAGGTTTGTACTGGCAGGCGTTCACCAGTCAGGAACTCCCTGCATTTGGACTATAAGCCACAGTGACCCCCCCCCCCCCCCCCACACACACACACACACACATACACACACACACACACACTTTTGGGGGAGAACATGCGAGTCTTATAGTTCAAAAAATACAGTAAATATGAACTGTTGTGGAATTGCGCTTGAGCTTTTATCCATTTCAGTGGAGCAATTCCAATCGTTTTTTTCAGGGATAATTATCTATACCGTATATACTCGAGTATAAGCCGACTCCCCTCCGCTCTCGCTCGTGGCTATGTGTACTGTAATCTGTGCCCCCTTTCCCTGTTTGCCACTATACGTACAATAACCCGCGCGCCCCCCTCCCCGCTATGTGTAAAGGGCAGTAATCTGCGTGACATTCTCTCCCCGGCAGACTGGAGTGTGTGGCCAACCTTGAAATTGTCCTCCGTGTCCCCCGAGTGTCACCATATGCAGCGCGGCTTTTAGTAACTCACAGTGACCCGCGCTGTTGGGAATGCCTCTTCCTGCCTGTCGCAGGCTCGTTGCTATGACTTAATCACGTGCACCACGTGCGGCGTCATAGCAACGAGCCTGCGACAGGCAGGAAGAGGCATCCCAACACAGCGCAAATCACTGAGTTACTCAAAGCCGCGCTGCATATGGTGACACTCGGGGGACACGGAGGACAATTTCAAGGTTGGCCACACACTCCAGTCTGCCGGGGAGACAATGTCACGCAGATTACTGCCCTTTACACATAGCGGGGAGAGGGGCGCGTGGGTTACTGTACACATAGTGGCGAGCGGAAGGGAGAAGTTACTGGACCATTAGCGCTGCTCAGCTTTTTTTTACACTCTCTGCGAAATGAAGGTGCACTCGGGGAGGTGGGCGCTCAAGTATAAGCCGAGACCCCTACTTTGGGTCACCTTTTTTGCCTCAAAAACTCGGCTTATACTCGGATATACGGTAATATGAACTGTATGGAAAATAATACTTCATTTGGAAAACTGATTTAATGCTTACATGAAATTACACTTGCAAAATATTTAAGACAGTAGGAATTTGATATTTACTTTGTCAGGGATTTCTTCACACTCTTGCACATTGCTGTGGTTTAGACTTGCACATGACTGTGATTGGGATGTGAAAAGGGGAATGTAATTGTTTGGTGATGCAAGGTGAAAGACTGAGCTTGTCCTTTCTGATCCTTAATATATCAGACTCGCTGTGTTATTTCAATTCTGTATTTTACACAACATTCAGGCCTTGCTGCTTTGGATTACATGCGAGTCTAGGAACATAAAGTAATAGCCTGCTGGCTCCTGGGATGCATACCATTTGTTGCACAGTATGGAAGAAGTTACGGAACTGGTCTTTTCTCTGCCTCAGTGTGCTTAAAACCTTTTCAATCCCATAGTTTATCTTTATAGTCAAAAACCTACATGTAGACCAGTTAGCCAACAGTAATGACCTAATAATAATAGTATTGTTTTGTAACAGTCTATACTTAGTATTTTTTACAGCACCGTGGAAATTACTGGTGCTATATAAATTCAATTTCTATTGACCTTATCCTTTCTGATAGAACCGTAAAATGTGGGTTTGTGCTTTTCCCTAAAACAAACTGGTTTTAGCAAAAACTTCACTTATAAAGTGGTGAATAGGGTGTCCATAGGCTTTCTTATTTTTAAAAACAAAGTTCATACCTGTCATTTCCAATGGAAGTCTGCTTTGGTTTTCTCTCTTCACAGTAAAAGCACACTCTTATAAATACCATTCATGATAAAGAAACACGTGTTACTTATTTGTGTATTGTGTTGCACCACATACTCTTTTGTCTGTCCTCTTCAATGGGAACATTATCACATAAAATATATCAATTTTTTCCCGTTCCACCATTGGGAAGGGATCCATCATTTATCGTTCACTTAAGCTGTCATTTTTGCTTATGGTTTTCAAATAATACTTGGATGATGGGTTGTTAATCGGGCATTTCCAATTATTTTAATTTGCATTGTGTACCTAACTTGAGACTTGCAGACTTACAAGAGAAATGTTGGTAGGACATCCAGATAAAATAAATCCTTAAGGTGCGCATACACGCACTACTGGCGGCAACGACTGGTCCGCCGGACCCTCCCGCTGGGCGGACGTTCAGCCGACAGTAGTTTGTGTGCACACGCTGTCGGCGGACTGATAAGGCTGTTTCTGAACGATCCGCTCAGCGGATCGTTCAGAAACAGCCTCATCAGTCCGCCGACAGTGCGTACACACGCACTGTTGGCTGAACGTCCGCCCAGCGGAAGGGTCTGACGGACCCGCCGTTGCCGGATGTAGTGCGTGTGTACACACCTTTAAGGACATGTAGTATCATGGTTGGCTTGTTTGTTAGATGGGTTGAGATAGAGCAATCTGTCTTCTGATCATTGTCCTTTTAAGGAATATTGCCAGGCTCAGACACTTAGCTTACATTATGCCTGATAAGCATATTCATCATAATTTCTAAGTGTCACAATTGGCATGTGTTTCATTCAAGTGAAGTAATGACCTTAAAGATTTGTCACCTCATCACCTAGAAGTTAATTCAGCATTTCATAAAACCCCTGAATGCAAAATCTCTTGTCGCATTGCTTAAACTGCAGTGCACATCGTTTTTCGCATGCATGAGTAAGCCCTGACCTTTCACAGCCTCATCTTCTAATAGTAACTGATCTGAGGATGACTGGTCTACTGGAAAGAAAATGAAATAAGCCCAAACATGGTTTTCCACAATTACTGCAACTTTCAGGAGTTTAACAAGCTTTATAATTGTAAATGTCTACTTTTCAACATCTTCTAGGGTATCTTCGTGGTGATATGTGCTCGAGCTATTTCGCTTTGTGAAGATATATATGAAAAGTAAAAATAAATACTTCTGTATATCACGGATATTACAGTTGTCGTGGCAATTTGAATCTCTATTGCTCTACAGGAAGACCTGGCATGCCAAATTTACAGTAATGTTTGAAGTGCTGTTAATGTATCCATTAAAATATGCAGTGTATATAGAGTGCATTCAGTGCTATTCTGCTGAAGGCCATGGTGATTTGCTATGGCTGTATTGTGCTCCTGCAGATTAGCTTTTCATTAGTTTAGCAAAACTGGTTCATTTGAGCAAATAACATTTCTGAATGTGGACTTGTGTATATATTTATATGGTAAGTTATGACGCATAAGGGACTAGGGGCATTTTCAGCACGCATAAATTATACATTGTAGTTGGCACTAGCGTTTTCTGTGTCTCTCAGATTAGACTAATGCTTTGTCTATGGCGACATACTTCAATGACAATATTTTATTTTTAACTGGTTGTGTGGCTTTAAGCTCCTGAATTTTAGAAAAGAAAAACCTTCTAGGTTATATTTTGTTGTTAAAGAGACCTAATCTCTTATGATTTTTATTTACTAATTTTCATAAATAAAATCTTTTTTCATTACTACCAATGAGCACTGTAGATTGCACTATAGATTGTTATAACAGTTGTGGACCTGGAATACGTCTTTAAACATCTTTGATTTTTTTCAGGAAAGATTGACCAAAAAACAACCCAGCTTCTGTTAGCACATTGTAGTGAAAAGGAGATTGGGTATGGTCAGTCTCCCATCATGCTTCTTGTTTGGTATGATCACATGATGTGACAATTAGTGCTTCTGCCTGCTAGTTATATATTCAAATGTTATTCATTGTCTGTGTAGAACTGCTTTAAATATTTGAATTTTGGGGGGAATCCACACAGTTTCCTGTCTTTCTGCTCCAGAGCTCTGGGACCCTGTAACCAGTTACAGCATTGCAACCGATGGCTGCCAAAATACCCTGAACTCCATACCTGGTACGTGCCTGTCTTAAAGGAACCGTTGCCTAAAGTAGGGGACAGATACCTGCTGCCCAGGACCCATCCCTGGAGTCCTATACAGCTGGTTAGGATCATTATATTTTAATAAACGGTTGGTTTGGTATGGAAAATGGTGTTCCATGCTGCAGTGCTGGTGTCGTGAAATAATTTAACCGGTTCAGCCTAAATGGACGAGCAAGCTCGTCCAGGCAGCGGCAGCTAAAGCCTATCTGGACGAGAGTCCGCGTCCAGGCGCACTTCCGCGTGTGCGCGCGCATGGTCGCGTGGTGCGCGCGGTGCGCGCTCGTCCCCGACGGCTTACAAGCCGTGCTGTTTGGTGAAGAGGAGCCAGCGCTCCTCTGAGCCAATCAGAGCAAAGGAAGTAAAGAATTCACATAGTTACATCCAGTAACAATGTGAATTCTTAATAATGTTTGTAAATAACAGGTTTCCCTCTCTCTGTCTCTCAGCTCCTGTCACACAGATCAATCACTGTTCTGTGGTGACAGGAGCTGAGAGACAGACTGACAGATAAGCTGGTAGGAATTCCTTTTAATAAAATTTGCCCTCCATCCCTGAATTTTTAACCCCATACTGCCCAGAATCCCTGATTCTCCCTCTCCTTGGCCATTTATTACCTACTGATCTATTGATCACTGATCTATTGTGATCTTTTTCTTCCTATCTGTTACTACCTATACTCTACTCTCCTCCCCCCCCCCCTCTTCTCTACTGTCTCCACCCCCCCTTTACACCCCCCCCCCCCCCCCAAAAAAAAAAAAAAAAACTGTCACTTTAAAAAAAAAATCTTTCTATCTTTTTATATTTCTCATCTTTATCTATCCCTTTTTAAATGGCGAGGAGGCTCTATTCTGTGGAGGAGGCAGCCGCCATCCTCCAGCAGAGCAGCAGCGAGGATGAGTCAGGTAGTGATTGGCTCCCTCCGTCCGGCTCTGGTTCAGGATATGAATCTTCAGAGTCCGAAGGGCCGCCATCACGCCGCTTGAGGAGGGACCCAAGTCCTGAGTCCGCTGATGAGGGACCATCAGGACTGTCCACAGCAGGGGGCTCCGTGGGCAACCCAGCATCGGGCTCCGTGGGCAACCCAGCATCGGGCTCCGTGGGCAACCCAGCATCGGGCTCCGTGGGCAACCCAGCAGAGGGCTCCGTGGGCAACCCCGCTGCTGCTAGCAGCAGTGCGCCAGGGGGAGCTAGGCGCAGACAGGGTAGGCAGCCACAGGTACCTCGCAGGCAGGAGGTACCGCTTCATATGTTAAATGGCACCTGGGAACCCCCTAATTATGCTGCGCCCAACATCCCACCCTTCACAGCCACCGCTGGTGTGTCAGTGCCCATTGTCAATCAGGCACCAATTGACATTTTCCAGCTTTTTATGACAGAGGCAATGTGGGAGCATTTAGTAGAGCAAACTAATTTATTTGCTCTACAATTTTTAGCTGACCACCCCACTAACTATATCACCAGAAAATGGCACCCCACCAACGTGCCCGAAATGAAGGCCTATGTAGGCCTCACGCTCAGCATGAGCATCAACCCAAAGCCCCAGATAAAAATGTACTGGTCCAGGGACCTTTATCACAATGCACCCCTCTATCCAGCAATAATGCCCAGGCAGCGTTTTGAGCTGTTGTCAAAGTTTTTCCACCTGAATGACAACTCTCAAGATGTGGAACATACCAACCCTTCCCATGACAGACTGTTTAAGTTGAGACCCCTGTTGACCCACCTAAGTGCAGTGTTCATGGATGTATATACCCCACACCGGGAAATTGCTGTGGACGAATCCCTGGTACCGTTTCATGGGAGACTTTCCATGAAACAGTACATACCAAGCAAGAGGGCAAGATGTGGGGTGAAAATTTATAGGGCATGCGAGAGTGGCACTGGCTATACCTTCACTTTTAAAATCTATGAAGGCAAAGACTCCATTCTGCAGCCAGCTGGGTGCCCTGAGTACATTAGCACCAGTGGCAAAATAGTGGTGGACCTATTAAATCCACTTCTCCACCAAGGCTACCACGTCTACTTGGACAACTTTTATACAAGTGTGCCACTGTTTAAGTTCCTCTTCTCAGTCCAGACTGGCGCATGTGGGACGGTGAGAGCAAACCGTAAAGGCCTCCCCCCACAGGTAGTAAATAAAAAACTATGCAGAGGAGAGTCTTACGCACTCAGATCTGAAGAGCTCCTGGCAATAAAGTTCCACGACAAGCGGGAGGTGATGATGCTATCTACCATCCACACTGAGGCCACAGTTTTTGCCACATCCAGAACGGAACAGCGTACAAAGCCAGAGGCCATAGTCGCCTACAATAAAAATATGGGAGCAGTGGACTTATCAGACCAAGTCTTGGCGCCTTATTTATTAAGAAGAAGAAGGAAAGCATGGTACAAAAAAATAACATTCTTCTTGTTGCAGATGACCATGCACAATGCATTTGTGGTCTATCTAAAAACAGCCACAACACCAACAAGCCAACAGATGACCTTTCTTGACTTCCAGATTCAAGTCCACAAGTCCCTAATGTATTCCCCTGGCCAAATTGCACAACAGGATCCTATCCATTTGGAGAACTCAATTAGACTGAGGGAGAGACATTTCCCTGAACTAATTCCCCCCAATGAAGTGAAAAAAGCCCCCCTGAGAAGATGCAGAGTGTGTGTGAAACACAAGAGACGGTGTGAGTCACGGTATTTTTGCCCAGATTGCCCGTCAGCCCCTGCACTGTGTGTTATCAAGTGCTTTAGGGCATACCACACACTTGCAGATTACTAATTTCTTTTTTTTCCTTTTTTTTGTGTTTTTTTTCTTTTTTTTGTGTTTTTTTTTTTCTTTACCTGGACATATTTGACTGGCATTTTCCCCTTTCCTATATATTCATGTAACTTACAGACCCTCAAAGGAGCTCACATTTGGCATACCCCTATGTTTTTGGGGTGTTGGAGGAAACTGAATTTTTTGAGGAAAAAGAAACCACAAACAAAATTCAAAATTGAACTTTGGACCCTGCTGCTCCCATCTTCTGACTCTTGGATCTGCTTGACCCCTGACTTATGGCCTCTGGCTTTTCTCTAATTCTGCAAGACATCCAATGGTAAGTTCCAATGTATTTGTTATCACTGTGAAGAGAAGTGATATATTCAAATTAGCCACATTTTGGATTTGTTATAACCAGGACAATGTGAGAATTCCTTTTGCAGTGTTCCTTTGAGAAGGTAGCTCACAAAATACCTACTGATGAATAGCCCTGGTTGTTAGCCTTCTATGATGGTGTCATGTGCGGTCTTTGTTTGATTCCAATCTCTCCTGGGAATATGCAAACAAACAATAGCTCTGCAACAATTAGTGCAAAAAAAATAGTGCACATTGGGTATAACTGATTGCTGCACCCAACCATTTGTTACTAAGTAAGGCATATGTTGTATCATTTTAACCGTGATGAGCTGTAGAAAAAATGTTGGTGTGTTTTAGGACTGAGGCCTAAGTCATCAGATTTTTTTCTAGTGCCAAAGTGAAAAAAATATGTAAAAAATATCATTTTCCAAGCTATGATTCAATTTTAGCAAAACCACAGAAGTCCAATTGTTTCAAAATATGTGTATCTCAGTAGGCCTGGGTCTCTAGTTTTCAGAATGGTGACATTTGTGACCTGTTTCAAATGTTCTGACACTCCAGGGGCTTTGCGAACAAAGAATGACTGTATTACTTTTGTTGCAAAAAATGGCCTTGAAAAATGCATTAGTGCTGCTCATGGTTAACAGAGTATTGCGTGGCCAAGAAGCTATCTGATTATGTGTATAGGGTATCATTTTCACCGGGACAAGCAAGAGAATAGTATTTGGGGTCTTTGAGAGACAAGAACTATGTTAAGTGTTTTTTTTTTTTGTGCCAAAGTGAAAAAAAATGTAAAAAAATACCATTTTCCAAGTTATGATTCAATTTTAGCAAAACCGCAGAAGTCCAATTGTTTCAAAATATGTATATCTCAGTAGGCCTGGGTCTCTAGTTTTCAGAATGGTGACATTTGTGACCTGTTTCAAATGTTTTGACACTCCAGGGGCTTTGCGAACAAAGAATGACTGTATTACTTTTGTTGCAAAAAATGGCCTTGAAAAATGCATTAGTGCTGCTCATGGTTAACAGAGTATTGCGTGGCCAAGAAGCTATCTGATTATGTGTATAGGGTATCATTTTCACCGGGACAAGCAAGAGAATAGTATTTGGGGTCTTTGAGAGATTAGGCATATGTGATGTGGTTTTGTTTTAGCAGCAAATGAAATGAAAAGCAATGCAATTGTTATTTTCACATACTCTGCACCAAACTAATACACTTGTAAAAAACACCAAAAGTGACAGAATTGAAAAGTGAATACTTAAATAGTTACCTTAGGGACTCCGCTTTTTAAATATGTATGTCATGAGGATGTATTACTGTTTTTTTTTCAAATAAAGGCTTGTAATCATTGGTAGTGTGCAATGAGAAAACAAAAAACACAACATAGAAAAAATGCACCTTTATTTCCAAATAATATATTGTCACCATACTATGTACTAGGGACATAATTTAAATCTTGTGATAACCACGACAAATAGGCAGATAAAATGTGTGGGTAAAATGTTCAGTAGCGTTGTTCATTTTAAAACTATAGAGGCTGGAATTGGAGAAATAGTGCATTTTTTCATTTTTTCCCTCGTTTTTCTCTTTAAAATACATAGACATTTTAGTAGTTACTAACAACAAATGTCACCCTCCAAAAGCCAAATTTGTGGTGAAAAAAACAAGATCTAAATAATTTATGTGTGATGAGTAGTGATAAAGCTATTAGCGAATGAATGAGAGCAGCGCTGACAGGGGAAAATTGCTTCAGTCCTTAAGGTGAAAATAGCTGTGAGGCTGAACCGGTTAAGATTGTCTGGGGCATGATCTTTAAAATTAATACCCTCTCCTACAAACAGAGGACTTGTATCTGCTTCTGTATGGCTAACTTTTAGCAGATCTTAAATCCTTTGTCGTATAGTGTTCATAATATAGTACATCACACAACTTGAAGTTTTCAGTTTTCCACTGAAGCTTTTGTACTGTAATTGTTCCTTGCATTCAAGTTGTTCCCAGATATGGTAAATCTGTTTTCTGCCTGCCTCTGTAAAGTGCCTTCAGAGATTGCATCAAGAGTAGTCTTCACCTGTAAAGTATTGAGGTGTCTTGTCTCATACATCCTCTGATAAACTCTTGCACATTGCAGAATCTTTCTTAGACTGCATGCGTCTTCACAAAGCAAAACTGAATGGCTCTGTGGGGAACTAGGGCAGTTTGCCTCTTTCATCTGGTTTTTAGCATCATTTTTCTAAGAGCCTGCAAAACATTTCAGTGTGATTTGTTGCACAAATAAAGAAATATTTACTATCCTATTCTACTAAAGTGTATATGGTCCCAAGTGAAATTTTACCTCCTGAGTACGCTATTCCATCAGAGAAAAGTAGAACAGTATGTTTTAGTGCTCTGGGGTACACTCTAGATTTACTCCTGTTTACCCATGCATAGGTTTTAAAAGCTGGGAAATACTGTGAATTTGATTTTCTTCAACAAAACCTGTATTGATCTGGTTAACTATTTTAATTTACAAATACCTGATGTGAAAGGTTAAAAATTGGAATCCTGCTTTAAATGAACTTAGTGCAGTGGTGTCCAATGCAAATGATTAGGATAAATGAGGTGTGAAGGGCTTTGTTCTGCAACTATTTTTATCCCCTAATCTCCACTGGTTTGCTGGTTTATTAAGCCTGCTCTGTTGCAGAGTATTCCATTATGGAGAAAAAAGGTGAATTAGGTGGTTGAATTTCATATTTAGGTTTTGGAATATAAATGTAAGCTTTCAGTATATAACACTGTAATAAAGCTGGGTAGGAGAAGATGTGGTTATAATTTGTATAACTTCTTCACATGCAGATTTCTCTCCCACTAGTGACTTGTTTAATAGCCCTTCGTTAGGTAAAATGTGTGCAAGTGTTCCAGTTGGGCCAATTATGAGGCTGTGCGTTTTTCCTGGGAGGAAATGAATTTTACAAGATAGCAGCTTTTTTGCAATTGAAACATTTCTGCCTCCTATTTAATTACAATTTTTCAACTTGTGAAAATGCTGCAGAGTCTCTGCCCTGGTGTGCTTCCAGGTTGCCTTCTTGGCACCTGCTGCAAAGGATGCTTAAATTGGCTCCCACTGGTGCTTCTTGAAATGTTTTTTTTTTTTTTTCACTGTATAGGAATCCTATAGGTTTTCTTTTACACAGGATCTTTTGTGCCTGCCAGGAGCACAGCTTGAGGGCCCGTTTCCACAACAGCAAATCTGCATGCGTTTTCTGCATGCAGAGTGGCACAAGCAATAGAAGTGGATGGGCCTGTTTCCACTTGTGTGGGATACTGTGCGGTTTGTCGTGCAAAAAAAATCTGCACGGCAGGCCCATCAGAATTTGCACGCCGCACACCCGCACGCGATTCGTCGGTAATGTAACTAAATAGGAAAACCGCAAGCATTTTAGTCTTGCGGTTTTCCCGGCATTTCCGCATGCGTTTTCGCTTAAAAACTCATGTCAATGCATGCCGGCATTGACATGATTAAAATCGTGTTGCGCAAACCGTGAGCGATTCCGCGTGAAAATCCGCAGAAACGCCAACGAAACCGCAACCGTATGCGGATTTGTTGCCGCGATTTTCGCATCAAAATCGCGCCGCAGTAGTGGAAATGGGCCCTAAGGGCTTTGTAGGAGGGGTGACCATAAAATAGGTGCACATCGAAATACATGGGACACAGAGTTCCGCTGCTAAAAACCCCTAATGTACATGCACATGTATCCAAGTGCCCAGGAAGGATAAGTAGCAGAAGGGCATCCAATGAAACTGAATATGTAAAATAACAGGTTCAGGTTGACAAAATGTACTCAGCAAAACACCCTAGCAGCATTGCTTCTTCCCACACTATAGTGTGTATGGGTCTGAACACTCCTGGCAACGGCGTCAGACTGGGAGCTGGAAACACTGGGGAAATCCACCTTCTGGCCAAGCAGCAGAAACCCTGTGTTATCACTCCCAATAGAAACCTGTAGCAAGTCTTCACTGTGAGCAGCAACAGCGGATTACTGCTGCTTGGCCAACAGGTGGATTTCCTCAGCTTTCCCACCTCCCAATCCAACGCTGCTTGGCAAGGTGTTTAACACAGTCACTGCAACACCTGAAACAAGCATGCGGCTAATTAAGTGAGATTTTTGTCAGAAATACCTGATCTGCATGCTTGTTCCGGATCTATGGCTAAGGCCCAGTGCACACCAAAAACCTCTAGCAGATCCTCAAAACGCCAGAGATTTTTGAAGCAGATTTCACAGTGAATCTAGGGATGTTTAGAGGCGTTCTCTAAACATGCCTAGCGTTTTTTGGAGAGTTTTTGTGTAGCAGATTACAAATCTTGTTACAGTAAAGCTGTTAGTGTACAGCTTCTGTAACAAAAACGACCTTTTCTGTTAGCGATCAAGCTGATGAGTGTTTAAATGTGATGTGTTTTTGCTGTCGCAGTATGGGCAGATTCTCCGCTTTTCTCCTTGCTCAGATTCCATAGGCTATTTTTCCCTCTGCTCTGTTATTCTGGTCATGTTCAGCTAGTAATGAGTAGTTTTGGTCTACTGGGTAGAATGCCCGACTGGGACAGTGAAATGGGATTTCATTTGACCATTGATTGTCCTTGGGTAAATGGAGGTAAAGTGATTAGCCCAACTGTAATTGAGAAATTGCTTCCTGTGTCCTTTGGAAGCTGGTCAGGCAGTGTGTTATTGTCCTGATTGTTAGGGCTATATCTATTTAATCCACCAGCTGCATCCTCTTAGCATCTTCAATGTTCTGCTTTTATTGATTTAAGTCCTTGCAAAAGAGGGTATTTTTCAGTGCCCTTTTCTACCTGTTGAATGTTCACATTTATGCTTTGGCTCTCATGCAACCAAAGTAATCTGATTTGTGAAAACACTTTGGGAAGCTTGAAAACATCAGATAATTATAATTTGGCTAGAGCCAATGCCTTAACATCAATATAGTAATCTAACAAACATGTCCGCTTTGAGAGATTGCAAGTTTGCATTGGATATGCAACTTGGTATGCAGTTTTTTGTTTTTAGCTTATTGCATTTGAAAATGTAAATGTTCTCATTTATATTGTTGTCAAGCATTGTGAACTGCCAGTCTGAAGACAAGCAGCTATTTAAAGGACAACTGTAGCAAGAGGGATATGGAGGCTATCATATTTATTTCCCTTGAAACAATACCAGTTGCCTGGCAGCCCTGCTGCTCTATTTGGCTGCAGTAGTGTCTGATTGGGATTGACACCAGAAACAAGTATGCATCTAATCTTGTCAGATCTTACAATGTCATAAACACCTGATCTGCTGCATGCATGTTCAGGGGCTATGGCTGAAAGTATTAGAGGCAGAGGAGCAGCAGGACAGCAAGGCAATCTACATTGTTTAAAAGGAAATAAATATGGCAGCCTCCATATCCCTCTCACTACAGTTGTCCTTACATGTAGTTAATACAATGCTACTATTGCAGCTTCATACAGTAAGACCTCCGTTATCCAGAACTCAGTTATCCAGAAGTCTCAAGCAACCAGAAAATAAAATTCTGTCTTTGCAGGATGCATCAATTCGACTTTTACACTTCTTTATATACAGTAATAAACTGCTGTTACTTTGTCATTTTTCCTAATTTGCTTTTAAATTCTGTTTTCCAACATTAATGTAGAGTTTATGGTAAGTATACAGTGTGGAGTATAGTACTGTATTTTGAATGTTGGCCTATTTTTAACATTTACTCTCAAGCAACTAGAAAACTACACTTATACAGAATCAGCCAATCCCTGTTGGTGATGGACAATGGGGATTTTTCTGTATTTTGATTTACTGAAAATTGACTGAAGTAACCATGCTTCCAAGGGTGCCCACAAATGGGGGGTGAGGGAGAGATCAACTCTGTATCTATTACTCTGAGGAGTTTTTAATTTGCTGGGTCTTTTTTTAGCTTCATTCCTTCCAGCCAAAATGAATAACCCCCCCAATTTGTGGAATGTGACTGACCTGTTTCTCTGAAAACATGCACTTAAATAGTTCATTCAGATAATGAGATTCATGCTACTACTACACATACAGTGGTGTGAAAAACTATTTGCCCCCTTCCTGATTTGTTATTCTTTTGCATGTTTGTCACACTTAAATGTTTCTGCTCATCAAAAACCATTAACTATTAGTCAAAGATAACATAATTGAACACAAAATGCAGTTTTAAATGACGATTTTTATTATTTAGTGAGAAGAAAGAAACTCCAAATCTACATGGCCCTGTGTGAAAAAGTGATTGCTCCCCTTGTTAAAAAATAACTTAACTGTGGTTTATCACACCTGAGTTCAATTTCTGTAGTCACCCCCAGGCCTGATTACTGCCACACCTGTTTCAATCAAGAAATCACTTAAATAGGAGCTATCTGACAAAGAGTAGTAGACCAAAAGCACCTCAAAAGCTAGACATGCCAAGATCCAAAGAAATTCAGGAACAAATGAGAACAAAAGTACTGTAATTGAGATCTATCAGTCTGGTAAGGGTTGTAAAGCCATTTCTAAAGCTTTGGGACTCCAGCGAACCACAGTGAGAGCCATTATCCACAAATGGCAAAAGCATGGAACAGTGATGAACCTTCCCAGGAGTGGCCGGCAGACCAAAATTACCCCAAGAGTGCAGAGAAAACTCATCCGAGAGGTCACAAAAGACCCCAGGACATCTAAAGAACTGCAGGCCTCACTTGCCTCAATTAAGGTCAGTGTTCACGACTCCACCATAAGAAAGAGACTGGGCAAAAACGGCCTGCATGGCAGATATCCAAGGCGCAAACCACTTTTAAGCAAAAAGAACATTAAGGCTCGTCTCAATTTTGCTTAAAAACATTCCAATGATTGCCAAGACTGTTGGAAAAATACCTTGTGGACCGACGAGACAAAAGTTGAACTTTTTGGAAGGTGCGTGTCCCGTTACATCTGGCGTAGAAGAAACACGGCATTTCAGCAAAAGAACATCATACCAACAGTAAAATATGGTGGTGGTAGTGTGATGGTCTGGGGTTGTTTTGCTGCTTTAGGACCAGGAAGGCTTGCTGTGATAGATGGAACCATGAATTCTACTGTCTACCAAAAAATCCTGAAGGAGAATGTCCGGCCATCTGTTCGTCAACTCAAGCTGAAGCGATCTTGGGTGCTGCAGCAGGACAGTGACCCAAAACACACCAGCAAATCCACCTCTGAATGGCTGAAGAAAAACAAAATGAAGACTTTGGAGTGGCCTAGTCAAAGTCCTGACCTGAATCCTATTGAGATGTTGTGGCATGACCTTAAAAAGGCGGTTCATGCCAGAAAACCCTCAAATAAAGCTGAATTACAACAATTCTGCAAAGATGAGTGGGCCAAAATTCCTCCAGAGCGCTGTAAAAGACTCTTTGCAAGTTATCGCAAACGCTTGATTGCAGTTATTGCTGCTAAGGGTGGCCCAACCAGTTATTAGGTTCAGGGGGCAATTTCTTTTTCACACAGGGCCATGTAGGTTTTGAGTTTTTTTTTCGCACTAAATAATAAAAACCATCATTTAAAACTGCATTTGGTGTTCAATTATGTTATCTTTGACTAATAGTTAACGTTTTTTGATCAGGAGAAACATTTAAGTGTGACAAACATGCAAAAGAATAAGAAATCAGGAAGGGGGCAAATAGTTTTTCACACCACTGTACTCTGCAGTTCTTTTACAGAGTATATGAACTGCCAGTTTGAGGGGAAGTCAATTACACTTCAAGTAAACTTAAGCTGAATAGTCACTCGCAACCAAGGAAGATGGATCACAGCGACGTCCCACGACGAAGAGCGCTTCCGGGGTATGTGCGACGACGCACAACTGGCGCGAACAGGAAATCAAGTCATCATGGTACTTTGCGGGGAGTCGAGAATCTCAAAGGTCCAATCCGCCATGTCAGTAGTTATCGGCACGTGCCGCTTAATGTCGTTTGCGTCGTGCACCTGTACCCACATCGAGAGATCGTGGAAATAACCACTTGACGCTCAAAGCGCCGGTTGTCGTAAAATTGTGAAGTAGGTACTGGCCATTACACTGTTAAACAGAGTGGCAATCCTAAAAGTAGAGTTTTTTTAATTTTGACCACCTTCATACATTATGCGAATAACTGTCAACAAAATAGAAATATGCTCTCTGACCGCAGTTCAGCCTGTTTGAGACTCAGAAGTGGTTTGAGTTTCCACCCCTTTCTTGACCCAGAAGGAAATCGTTATTACATTATCTTATATCCTCGTAGCCGGTTTTTATGTGGTATAGGAATTGCCCACATCTGTTTAATGCTGAGCATAACACGGCTCATTTTTGAGCCATTAAGATGGCTCGATAGATTTCCGACATGTCTGATCTCCTGCCCGATCGTTTCACCACTCGGATTCCGGAATGCAGTGAATGGAAAAAAGATGATAAAAATGAGCGGAAGATAAGAGAATTGACTGCGGAATCGAGCAGCGAAACTATTGAACGGGAGAATCGAGCGTCAAAAACGAGCCGTGTATGCCCAGCATTAGTAAACAGTTTTACAGTAGCTTGAAGAGCAGCATGGGAAAACTAAAATTTACATCATATCTCTGCTAATCTATAGAATACATGTAAGCTTGGAGCTTTAGACAGATTTTTTTTTTTTTTTTTTAATAATCTTCATTATATTGTGGCCGCATTAATCTCACCTTTTGCACTAATGCAACTGCTTTCAACTATGTATGGTTAAAAAGCTCAGTATATATCAGTTATAATCACAAGGAAAGCTGGGAAAGACTATACCATGGCCTGCTAAATAGATATGGAAGCATTTTAAAGCTGAACTTAAAGAGAAACTCCAACCAAGAATTGAACTTTTTCCCAATCAGTAGCTGATACCCCATTTTACATGAGAAAGACAATGATTTTCACAAACAGACCATCAGGGGGCGCTGTGTGACTGATTTTGTGCTGAAACCCCTCCCACAAGAGGCTCTGAATACCGCGGTACTGCTGGCAAACTGCCACAATGTAACAATGTTCAGAGACAGGAAATAGCTGTTATTAGCTGTCTGTAACAGACAGAGCAGCTAGAAACCGCTAAATAACCTGCCCACAGTAACAATGTCACCATGTAATAAATGTCAGAATGTGAATCTGGGAGAGGAAAGATTTTACAATGAGCAAACACTGACTAAATCATTTATACATAATTATTGTAAAAAATGAAGCACTTTTTTTACTACATTATTTTCACTGGAGTTCCTCTTTAAGGTACAAATGAAACGTATTGCAGCACAGCTAATTGATTGTAGTTTTCCATTTACAGGTCTCCTTATAAACCAGGTAGATAAAGAGACTATACAGTCTAAAATCAACATGCCATCTATCATCCCTAACTCAGGCCTTCGAGGCCACCTGTGCACTGACTCCCGGCATTAGCCCCATCCCCTTGCCGGCGCTTAGCCCTGCACTCTTAAAGATGGGGCTAAGAACCAGAAGTCAGCACACAAATGGTTTCGGAGGGTGAGTTAGACCAAAAAAGACTGGAGAAGGCAATATCATTTTGTAAGATAACATGAAATACCTAGCGTGTTGTTTTTTAGACTGTATAGTCTCTTTAAAAACCTTGTTTATAAGGTGACCTGTAAATGGCACACTACAATCTATGCTGTGCTTCAATAGGTTTCATTTGTACCTTGAGTTCTACTTTAAAATGCTTACATATCTGTTTAGCAGTCCATGGTTTATCCTTTCCCAGCTTTCCTTGTGAGAATAACTGATCTGTATTGAGCTTTTTAACCATACGGCAGCCTCTTCTGGTAGAACTGTAAATTCCAGTAGCTTGATATTGCATGCAAGGTCTTGTTGACCATGTTAAACATAAATCTGTTTAGCAATATAGGACTTCAGTTGAAGGATATTAATAGATTATGGCTAACATAATTGGTTTTCATTCAGTTGCTCATCTTAACAAATTGTTACATATATCTATTTTAACTGTAATTGAATAAGCTGTCACATCTTGTGTGAGTTGTGTAGAGGGAGCTTTAGCAGGGCTGCATGATCAGATCTAGAAGTAAGCATCATTTGTAGGGAAGTCCTTTTCTGTGGGTTGCAGTCTGAAGCTTATTTTGCTTACTGAATGCATTCTGTACCTGAACTTGTATCTCCTTTTCCATTAAATGTTTGTATGTTTTTATTTGTAGCAGCATTACAATATAATATACACAAGTTCACTTTGTGCCTTAAAGAGAATCTGTATTGTTAAAATCGCACAAAAGTAAACATACCAGTGTGTTAGGGGACATCTCCTATTACCCTCTGTCACAATTTCGCCGCTCCTCGCCGCATTAAAAGTGGTTAAAAACAGTTTTAAAAAGTGTATTTATAAACAAACAAAATGGCCACCAAAACAGGAAGTAGGTTGATGTACAGTATGTCCACGCATAGAAAATACATCCATACACAAGCAGGCTGTATACAGCCTTCCTTTTGAATCTCAAGAGATCATTTGTGTGTTTCTTTCCCCCTGCAGCTATCTTCCACTGAAGTGTCAGGCTGTTTCTTCCTGCAGAGTGCAGACAGCTCTGCCTGTATGTAATTCCTCAGTATGTGAAAGCCCAGCCAGCTCAGAGGAAGATTTATCCAGCTTGTAAAAGATAAGAGAGAAGAGAGAAGCTGCCCTTATCTAAATAATACACAGGCAGTGTGCAGAGAGGGGCCTGGAGGGGGGAGATGCATCACAGAACCACAACACTGAAGAACTTGGCAGCCTTCCAGACACAGGCTGACAAGTCTGACAAGAGAGAGATAAGTTGATTTATTACAGAGATGGTTATAGTAGAACGTGCTGCAGTAAGCCAGAACACATTAGAATAGCTTTTGGAACTTGTAGGATGATAAAAAACAGGATGCAATTTTTGTTACGGAGTCTCTTTAAAGGATACGTCCAGGCTGGAAAAATATAAAGATCCACTTACCTGGGGCTTCCTCCAGTCCCTGGCAGCTGTCCTGTGCCCTCGCTGCAGCTTCGGTGGCTCCCGGTCTCCTCCGCTGGCGAAGCCGACCTCCACCGGTTGGGTCACGTGGTCTTGCTGATGACATCAGGACGGTACTGCGCAGGCGCAGAACTACTGCGCCTGCGCAGTACCGCCCTGATGACGTCAGCGAGATCACGTGACCTGTGCAGAAGAAGCCGACCCGGAACCTGTCCTGGAGAGGTCTGCTTCGCCAGCGGAGCAGACTGGGGGCCCCCGGTGCTGCAGTAAGGGCACAGGGCGGTTGCTAGGGGCTGGAGGAAGCCCCAGGTAAGTGGATCTTTATTTTTTCCTCGGCTGGAAGTATCCTTTAAGCTAGGTGTAGCAAAGTTTTGTCATTTGAATCAATCTTTACAGGTCATCTTAAGGTTATTTAGGAACAAGGATTGTACAGACATACATCTCGCCTCTCTTCTAAGCAGCCCATATTGCTTAGAATGACTGCTAAATATATAATACCTTATTAAAGGAATACTATTGATTAATACCCCTGGAAAATTTTTACTGAAAGTTACTTTTATTCAACCAGCAAGTAATTTTTTGACAGGAAGTTACGTAGGTGTCTCCCAAAAGATATGTACAAGAGGCATTATTGTGGAAAAGAGAAATTCTCAGCTTTTATTTACAGTTGAGCATTATTCATACCCATCACAAACTGTCAGTCTGTGGGAAAATCCGAAGCTCTATACCATTCTAAATAGTCCAAGCTGTTCTAAAGCATCCTAATTACCCTGATTAATTGGGAACAGCTGTTTTAATCAACTTAACCGGTGAAAAACAGCAGCTCTCTGCAGTTGGATTGTGGACAGTCATGGCTAAGACAAAGGAGCTCAGTGAGGACCTGCGGCTGCACATTGTAGCTGCTCACAACTCAGAAAAGGGCTACAAGGCCGTTTCTAAATGTTTTCCAGTTCCAGTGGCTACAGTGCAAAATATTATTCAAAAATACAAGCACTCTGGAAAATCTCAGAGGACGTGGTTGGAAGCTAAAAGGGATACCTGGGCTGGCCAGGAGGATAGTGAGAGAGGAGAAAAAGAATCCAAGGATCACCACCAAGGCCATCCTGGTGAATCTGGGCTCTGCTGGTGGCAATGTATCAAGGAAGACAACTCAAGGGACACTGCACACTGCTGGGTTCCACGAAAGCAAACCAAGGAGGATGCCACTTCTCCAGATAAGGTACACAAAAGCTCGCTCGGCCTTTGTAAATGCTCATCCGGACAAAGAAGAAGACTTCTGGTCTTGGTTATGGTCAGATGAAACAAAAATTGAATCATTTGGTCACAAGGTTTCCTTCATTTGGCATAAAAAAAAAAGAAGCCTTCAACTCAAAGAACACCATCCATACTGTCAAACATGGTGGTGGGAGCCTAATGCTTTGGTGGTGTTTTTCAGCCAATGGACCAGGGAACCTAATCACAGTAAACGGCACCATGAAAAAAGAGCAATACAGGAGCATTCTCAACGGCAACATCAGGCAATCTGCAGAGAATCTTGGCCTTGAGCACCATTGGACATTTCAGCATGACAATGACCCAAAACACAGCAAAAATGGTGAAGAAATGCTTAGCAGACAACATTAACATTTTGGAGTGGCCCAGCCAGAGGCCTACCTTGAATCCAATTGAGAATCTGTGGAGGGAGCTAAAGAGCAGGGTGATGGCAAGATGACCCTCCAACCTAAAAGATTTGGAGCTTATTGCTAAAGATGAATGGGCAAAAATACCTATGGAGACATGCAAAAAGCTGGTCTGCAATTATAGGACACATTTGATTGCTGTAATAATCAATAAAGGTTTTTCTAATGATTATTGAGAAAGGGTATAAGTAAAATTTTGGGCTGGACACTTTTTTTTTTTGTTCAAATGTAAAAAAAGCTGAGATTTTCTCTCTCCCCCCCCCCCCCCCAACAATAATGCCTCTTGTACATCATCTTATTACCTTTTTGTGAGGCACCCATGTCCTTTCCAGTCAAACAATGACTTGCTGGTTGAATAAAAGTAACTGTAAAGAGGAACTTCGGTGAACATAATGTAATAAAAAAAGCTTCATTTTTACAATAATTATGTATAAATGATTGTCAGTTTTTGCCCATTGTAAAGTCTTTTAAATCCCTGATTTACATTCTGACATTTATTACATGGTGACATTTTCACTGTTGGCAGGTGATGTAGCTGCTGCATGCTTTCTTGGCAGTTGGAAACAGCTGTAAACAGCTATTTCCCACAATGCAGCAAGGTTCACAGACCGGAAACTGCCAGGAGTACCACGGTCCTCAGAGTTTCTTGTGGGATGGGTTTCACCACAATAGCAGTCATACAGCGCCCCCTGATGGTCTGTTTGTAAAAAGGAATAGATTTCTCATGTAAAAGGGGGTATCAGCTACTGATTGGGATAAAGTTCAATTCTTGGTCAGAGTTTCTCTTTAAGTCAAAATTTGCCAGAGGTATGAATAATTATGGGCAGCACTGTAGATTATCTTAGTTAAATGGAAAGTGGAGCAAGCTGGGCTGCACTACTGGTCAGTAAAGCTGCATGCCACATGTAAGTAAATGCAATTTTGCAGGGTGTTTTTTTGTTTTCAAAGGTGTGCAAGTTTTGAGTCCTAGTAAGCTTGGGCTGTACCAGAAGCACTAGTAGTTTGTAGGGGATTTAGCAGAGGTGTTGGAATGACCTTGGCTAGATGTTGTTGTATATAAGTAGGTTAAGATTTGAGTGACTAACAGTGTTGAGTGACACAGTGTAAATTGTGTTAAGACAGTAAGACATCCAATTACAAAGATGCAGCAGGGAGTCTTCTCTGATAATGACTGTGATTAAAACGGGGGTTTTGTATGAGTTCTCATTCAGAGCAGTTTGATTTTCTTCTTTTAATTGGCCTTTTAAAATGTAGCTCTAATAAGTGTGTGCATTAATAACCTCTTTAATAAGTCTATTAATGTGGCATACCATTTTCTTGATCAATTCCTGAAGAATGTCTAGTGAATTTTCCCCCCCAACAAACTGGCCATTGGGGATGCCCCAGTTTTATTTGTATTCTATACACTTTTAGATATTTTTAGAAAGATTTTTTTGTAACAGCATTTTACAAAATACTTACTGTACTTCTATTGAGTATAAATTAATCAGGCCCCAAAAGTGTAATACAATAGATTTGATATGTGATCTCAATTATTTTAACCAGTTCACCCCCAAGGGTTTTTATCCTGACGGACCAGAGCAATTTTCAGTTGTCAGTGCTCCTCCCTTTTATTCCCTAATAACTTTATTACTACTTATCACAATAAAATGATCTATACCTCGTTTTTTCCGCAACCAATTAGGCTTTCTGTGGATAGTACATTTTGCTAAGAATTTTTTTATTCTAAATGCATTTTAATGAGAAAAACAGAAAAAAAAATCATTATTTCTCAGTTTTCAGCCATTATAGTTTTAAAATTAAACATTCTCCTGTGGATAAAACAAACACGTTTTATTTGCCCAGTTGTCCCGATTATTAAACCGTTTAAATTATGTCCCTATCACAATGTATGGCGACAGTATATTATTTTGAAATATAAGTGGTATTTTTCTGTTCTCTTTTTTTTTTTTTTTTTTTTTTTCTGGCCATAATTACAAGCCCCTATGTAATAAATTAAAATTAATTTCCCCCCATAAAATATAGAATAAAAAAGCTGAGTCCCTAAAGCAACTATTGGGGGGTTGGAAGTGTCATTTTATTAATGATGTGTGTATACTTGAAAATGTATGTATTTTGTAGGTGTAATATACTTTTTAGTGAAAACGTTATAGGAAGTGTTCACTTATTTTTTTTTTTTTTTTTACTACACTTTATTTAATTGTTACATTTCCTGTTTTTGTGAATGGACGTAGCCACTGTTCGCGGTCACGTCCATTCACTCCAGGCACTGCGATTGGGTAGAGGACCGTTCGGTCTTCTTCCCCAATCACCCAGCACGGGATCCCGACGGAAACAGCGGCGGTAGCGGCGCACACACGGCGGTAGCAGCGGCGGGAATGCGCGACGTATTAAAACGTCATGTTGCCGTTAGTAGCGGTAAGCATGACGTTTTAATATGATAGGATGCCGTTAAATGGTTAAAGCAAGGATATGCTTGCTTAGGTGAAGATGCTGCTCTTGAATTCCATGGTGTGAAGCTGGTTTTCTACCAAGACCTTGGATGGGAATTTCTGCAGCAACCGCAATGTTAAAAACTTTTTTGCTGGCAATCTTTAGAACTAATAATTGATCATGGATGAAGTCACTTTAACTCTGTTGCTAACCAACATGGAGGGACATATGCCTTGACACCCCTTGATAATCTTGAGGAGTTTTGCAGAACTAAGATTCCTTTTTACCAGCGATCTCAACTAACATTAAAGGACATCCGAGGTGAAAAATAAATGATAAACAATTGTCTCTATCCTCCTTCTCCTAAAAATAACTTTTATTTAGCTATCCCACAGTTTTATTTTATATTTAAATCTAATTTTGAAGTTTTTACTGTTTCCATGGCCTCTTCTCAATGACACATTCATTGAAGTATGCCAGAGCTAAAAATCTATGAACTATTGCCCCTTTTTTATCTCTTTTCTGTTCTCAGAAGCACTTTTCTGCCAAGAAAGTGTTTATATGGTCTTAATTCATTATCATTGAGGGTTACCCTATAGTCCAGTGGTTCCCAACCTGGGGGCTATCGACCCCAGGTGGGCGATTTGGGTTCTAAGGGGGGTGGTAAATTTGTGGGGGGCGACAGGGGGGCGATCAGTAGGAAAAGGCAGAAAAAATAAAGTGTCGCAGTGTCACTTGTTTTTAAGAAAATTACGGGCAAAAAATATGATCTGTATAAAATATGCAAGTGTGCATGATAGAGTTGCGTAATTCCTCAGGGCTCATTGGTCACGCGCCGGTGTAATGTCAGATATTGCAGCCCGGCAGCAGCCTTCCTCACTGAGTATCGCGCATGCTCAGTGGGAAGTTAATTTTCAAGGGAGGGAGGGGCCCCCAGATCTAGCTCTGTGTCGAATTGCAGCTCCTGAGCCCTGCTAGTTCCCGAGATAGGTTTGCTGCAATCAGTCTCGGGAACCAGCGGGGCTCGGGGGCTGCAATTCAGCACAGAGTTAGATCTGGGGTTCCCCTCCCTCCCCTGAAAATTTCGGGTGTGTACGTGGTGCGGAAGCGGAGATATTTAGGACGTTTTACATGGCTGCACAATTTAATGGGAAGCAGGCTCCTACTGCGCATGCGGGGCTGCACAACGTGCGGGGCTGCAATAGCTGACATTACACCGGTAAGGGAATTGGCGCAAAGTAGTTTAGTCACCGGCTATTTTTAGCTGGCAAGGTCACAGCGCTACCCCCTCCACTGGCACCACCACCTGGCGTAAGGGTATACCGTAGTAAGAGAAGGGGGGCGACAGGGGTGAGTCGTCTTCCCCTAAGGGGCGATACCTCATAAAAGGTTGGGAACCACTGCTATAGTCCAACCCGGACAGAAACTGAGAACAATACATTGTACACTCGCTAGATTCTTAACTTGGACTTCTGAAGACTGTCTAATGTGTATATAAAGCTTGCACATCCTAACAAAAAGACAAGTGGAACCACCTTTGTCAACATTAGTTTTCTCTGCCTACTTCATACTTTCTTACGCTCAAACAATGGGATTGCCAAGTTAGGGGTCAATGAGATGCAAATAATTCCAAGTTTATGCATTATTATGCAAATTCTATTTGTAAATGTATGCATCTTGAAAATGGACCAATTGATTCCCACCAAGGTAATATTTGATTGGTCCATATTCAGGCATACATTTGCATAATCCAGAGAGGCTGCATGAGATCCTGAGCCCTTTTCCTCTCCCTCTTTTTTTTTTTTTTTTTTTTTTTTTTTTTTAATTTTCAAATTTTCCCAATTCACATTTGTTTTGAAAAGCACAAAAGCAGTATTACTACGGTGCTTTTAAGAGAGATTTTCTGATTACCAGTGCTTTCTAGAGTTTTTTGAAAATTGCTTTGACAATGAAATCCTAAGAGATATTTTACTCCATGCAGAATTGCTTTTATTAAAATCGCAAAAGCGCTGTATATGAAATTTTTAGAGAGATTGTATATAGAAAAGCAAAGCGATGTGAACTTTTTTTTTTCTTCCTTATTTAAAATGCATACACACGTTTCATTTACAATACATGGTGGTAATGTACAGAAACAAAATTTAGTAAAAAGTCTGTCCATATATTTATGGACCAAACTAGCTTCAGCTGCAGAACGTTTTCTGTACTCCTCCATGATATGCAGCTTCTGATTTGTATGCAGTGGTAAATAGTGAAAGTTTTAATTCACACACAGAAAGTTAAACAATGTTTTTTTTTTTCCTCCACCTTGCCTTCAGTGGCACATGGAAAAAAAAAAGTTGTACTGTTGCCAAAATAGCTAATACTTGTATCATTGCTACGCAAGGCATTTTTTTTATGTGAGGTTTATAAAAAAAAGTTTTCATTTCAATTTGCAGTTTTCTGGACATGATTTACAGACCCTGGATTCACAAATGGCAATCATTGCAGATCATGTAATCCGCACATTTTAGTACTGTGGGTATAACACAGACTGCCCAATTATCAGATTGAAAGGTTGATCGTTCACTAAAATTTGCATCATTAATGGGCTCCCAAAGAGAAATATTTGAAACCGCGCATACACACAGTAACCTGAAATAAAAAAAAGATGATTTTGGTTGGTCGTTTGCCAATGATTGCTGTACCTGCTTGTTCAGCTCTGTATGGACATATGGGCATCAATTCACTACTCTTTATCAAACACTTTATCAAACGTTTGATAATTTACCTCATGGGTAAAATCTAGTTTTGAATTCACTAAGGTGTTATAGATTTATCGAATGTTTTATCGATAAAACCTTCAATAAATCTATAACACCTTAGTGAATTCAAAATTAGATTTTACCCACGAGGTAAATTATCAAACGTTTGATAAAGCTTAGTGAATTGAAGCCATAGTGTCCTAGGGAGAGGGAAGGATGATTGGGTGGTGGGATCCTGTTCATACATGATATGAAAAAACAAAAAGGAATTGGATTCAAGTTGATGTCCAAGGACATCTGTATACACAATAGTCTAACACCGAAATTGATCAGATTGATCAGGAATGCTATTTTCAATCAATATTAGTCTTCTGCATTTACGCAGCTTTAAAATGTTGTGGTTTTTTTTTTTTTGTGTAGCATGTTAGATTTTATGATGAAGGGTCTTGTCTAATGTCTTTCACGACTGATGAAAATTCCCTTGGTATACGGTAATTGGCTATATTCTTCCTTATTCATATTCACTTTAGAAAGAAGTTTTCTGTTTATCAGTTTTAAAACCGTCATTAAAAGTATTGATTTTATTTTCCATCTGTTAGGTAAGAGTTAAGTATATTATCCTGATTATTGTGCTAATTACTGTACTGTGGATGTCTCAATTGCTCTGCTCTTAGTGCCTAATTGCATTAATGCACACCTGGCTGATCATTAGCCGTCAGGTAATTAAAACATGTTCACTTTGTGGCATGTCAGAACAAACCTGTTCACACGGAGACAAGTAAAAGAAAATGTCACTTTCTACATATGACACTTTCACAAGATTTGCATCCTTCTTCTTCTGTTTTTAGACAGTTGTGAACACTGTTAGACATGCAAAAACAACTTGATAACCCTGCAAACAGTAAGCGCCAGCCATTCAACAAGCACCCTCAGCTAAGCATACCTATTTATTGCTATGAGGGAGGGAGTCAAAGCTATCACACATACCTACCTAGGTAGTGTATCAAAGCAAAATATCTCTTGTCAAATTTAAATGCAAACGGCCTAATCACTTTTCTCTAATCACTTTTGAATAAACCATTTTACCATACACACACTCAATCTGCCCGATTGTCGTCTGATTTTGGTCTGTTAAATGACAGTCAGACGTGTGCGTGTAGCAAAAGACTAGAAGAGCAACTGATAACACGACTGTCTTACTGTGCAGTTGGCTTTGTGTGTACAACATCGTTAGAACCACATACTTGCGGCCATGTCATGCAGTTCGTCATTTAGCTTGTGTGCGCGCAAGTATCTTAATGAGTTGGTTGTTACAATTGGTTGGTGCCTGGAAAATACAAGTCATGTAACAGTTTGTTGTGGGTGGCTGTACCCTAGTTAACATGTGGACATATAGGTTTTAACGCAAAAGTCTGCATAAGATTCTCTCTGTCTTCAGCTATAAACCTCTTGGCTGACTTAGGCCCAGTGCACACCGAGCGGTTTTTGGAGCGATCCGCCGGCCGCATCCGCCTCTAAAAACGCTTGTCTAATGTATTGCAATGGGATGGTGCACACCGGCGGTTTGCGGTTTTTGCCAAGCCGCAAACGCGCCTCCTGCTGCGCGTTTGCGGTTTTCGGAAGCGTTTCGTCCTCAATGTAAAGTATAGGAAAAACGCAAACCGCTCTGAAAAACGCTAGTTCAGAGCGGTTTGCCAGGCATTTTTGTTACAGTAGCTGTTCAGTAACAGCTTTTACTGTAACAATATGTGTAATCTGCTACACAAAAACGCACGCAAAACCGCTAGGTATGTTTAGAAAACCTCTCTAAACATACCTAGAATCACTCTGAAATCAGCTCCCAAAACCGCTAGCGTATTGCGGATCTGCTAGCGGTTTTGGTGTGCACTGGGCCATAGTGGACTTGACAAAGTAGAGATGTCAGAAGACTTCATTTCCAAAGGTTTATAAGTGAAGCCCTACCCCTTGCATCAACGTCTGCAGCCTTTTGTAGAATTGTTACAGGTGATTCAGGGTGCTGCATCTTAAAGAACATCTGTTACAAAAAAAAACACACACACACACAAATTAAAGAGGACTTATAGAATTTTTAATTTTTTTTTAATTTTTTTTTTGCAATGAATAGGGCCATCATACAAACAAAAATCTATCTACTTTACAAAAAAAATACTAGATCAGCATGTATGTATAATTGATGTCTGACAGCATTATGGTAATGGCAACTAAATAGGGACTATTTTTTTAATGTCATTTTATGAATCTTACCTTTCCTAGTGGTATATCCCTGGCTCTAGTGGTACTCTAGCCCAGGCATGGGCAAACTCGGCCCTCCAGCTGTTACGGAACTACAAGTCCCACAATGCATTTGCCTTTATAAGTCATGACTGTGGCTGTCAAACTCCTGCAATCCATTGTGGGACTTGTAGTTCCGTAACAGCTGGAGGGCCGAGTTTGCCCATGCCTGCTCTAGCCCTTGCTGTTCTTCTAAACTGACACTTTCCTTAAAGAAAAAGTCATATGGCGGCTGTTTTACTTATTTCACTTCTAAACAATGCAAGTTGCCTGGCTGTCCTCCTGATCCTCTGACTCTAATACTTTTAGCCATCGACCCTGAACAAGCATACACATAAGGTGCTCCGTCTCGAGTATGACTGGATCAGCCACATGCTTGTTTCAAGGTTGTGATTCAGACACTTTTGAAGCCAGTAGATCAGCCAGACTGCAAGGCAACTGATATAGGATATAAAGAAGGCATCCTCCATATCACTCTCACCTTGGGTTTACTTTGACAGCTAGTTATTGGAGCTTAGCTACACAGCTACATATGGTGGAGCCATGCTGCTTCAGCACACTTTACTTTCTAGTCTCTGCTGCCCACCGGGTCATTTGCTTCGTTGTAGACTTATGGCAGGGGCATGAGCACTACTAAAGTGGGAGATCTTCCAATAGAAAGGTATGCTTCATAAAGTAAAAACAAAAATGAACCTTGACTTTTTTTTGGTACCTATTTAATTGGTAAAAACCTAATTTCGCCAGACATCATTTTTTTAAATATTGTACATGAAGATTCTAATATTTTGTGGAAAATAGCTTTTTGTTTGCACAATTCGTCACAAAAATATTGCTATGAGCTAGAGTAATTTTCTTTTTTTCTATTTTTTTTTTTAAACGGTGTAAGGGAAAAGGGGCAAAACTTTCCTTTTTTACTTTGGAAGGGTCAACCATTCAGTATTGTGAGGACTTAAAGGGGAACTGAAGTAAGAGGTATATGGAGGCTGCCATATTTATTTCCTTTAAATCAATACCAGTTGCCTGGCAACCCTGCTGGTCTATTTCTCTGCAGTAGTATCTGAATAACACCAGTAACAAGCATGCAGCTAGTCTTGTCAGATCTGACTTTAAAGTCAGAAACACCTGATCTGCTGCATGCTTGTTCAGGGGCTATGGCTAATAGTATTAGAGGCAGAGGATGAGCAGGGCTGCCAGGCAACTGGTATTGATTAAAAGGAAATAGATATGGCAGCCTCCGTATACATCTTACTTCAGTTCCCCTTTAATTCTACTACATGCATTTCAATCTAGTTTTCAGCAGGGCTGTGGAGTCGGAGTCGTGGAGTCAGAGCAATTTTGGGTGCCTGGAGTCTGAGTCGGGAAAAATGCACCGACTTCTGATTAATTTAAACTGTAATTAAAATAGAAAATATAAAATTTTCTATTTTTCAGATAATAGTCATCATAAATAATTTATATATACAGTAATAGCTGTGCTTAGTCCACAAAAATGAAATAAACCAATCAAAATGAGTTACTTGTGCTGCTTCAATAAAGCAGTCCCCGTATTTTTAAAGTCCGATATACATATCTGATTGTGACTGTATATATGATGTGTACACAGGAATCTCTTATATATACTAAATAACATCTATGCTGTAAGAATAAAGCCTGATGTGTAGCCGTGTCACTAATAGAGATGGTCAATGAGATGGAAATAATTCTGCGTTGATGCTGATTTATGCAAATATATGCACTCTCTTTGCTCATGAAATCAAATAATTTGATATGTTAAAATTTGTTTCGGTGACTACGAATTAAAGGGTACCTCCAGCCCCCTTCAGGCCAATCAGTGCCTCGCTGTCCTCCTCCACCACCTGGATCTTCTGCTATAAGTCCCGGTAATTCAGCCAGTCAGTGCAGTCTGGCCACATGCGGCTCCTACAGCCAGGAGCATGCTGCACCTGCCCAATAGTGCTGCGCAGGTGTAGTACGCTCCTGGCGACGGAGTGTGTGCATGCGCACTACGCCAAACTGGCTCAAGTACCTGGACTCATAACAGAAGATCCAGGTGGCGCGGAGGACAGTGAGGAACTGATTAGCCAGAAGGGGGCTGGAGGAAGCCCCAGGTATGTATAAAACGTTAATTTCATCTGTCTCAGGTTTACTTTGTTACACAGTAGTACTATACTCTACATATGAACTCCCCACAGAGCTGCAGGGAATCCACTGAGAATGTTGTGCACATCAAACACAGAGGTGTTGTCTATCACCCATAAACCTGGTTCAGATTGTGCATGAAGAATGTGTAATAGAAGAAAAATCTCCTCATTCTCCTGCAGAGTACCTACACATCAATCTTACATGTACCCACAGTTATATTGCCTAGGGCCTGATAGATGTTCTTTGTTCCGGTCTGTACTTTTTTACAAGTACTCTTACCAAGGACTAGTTTTAGTCTGACTAAAGTGAATAAATATGGCAGTCTATATATCCTTCTCACTTAAAGTGATCCTTAAGTCTATGAATGTCTACGGCGTTTCCTGGAGCATCGGAGCTGGGCTGCGAGGGCACCGATCGGCTGCAGGGGGCTGAGGGAAGCCCCAGGTGAGTAAATCTCATTTTTTTTCATAAACTTAAGGATAACTTTAAGTTGTCTTTTAAAATTCATGAACATTAGCAGTTAAGAGACGAATTTCATGTTACATACTTTCAATCAACAAGAATGTAATATGCAAATTAGAGGAGTCTGAGTCGGTGGAATCCTAAACTGAGGAGTCTGAGGCGGTGGATTTTTGTACCGACTCCAGAGCCCTGGTTTTTAGACCACATGGCAATTCACGATGCTTTGTTCCCAGGTTAATCTTAGGTACCTTTTACACTTAAAGGGATACTATCGATGTATGCATTTATTTTTAAATGCTGTATGTTGTAGCACACATTAGGGCAAGTACTAGGAGCAATTTGATTCCTCACACAGCGGTTCCTCTCAGCTGTAAAATCCTCCGTCAGTTTTGGCGTCAGTGTTGGATACAAAATGTATCTAATACTGAGCTCCCAGAGGGCTAGACCATGTCTCTGCAAAGGGGAGATGCTATCAACTCCTCAGTTTATAGTTTAATTATCACCCTGCTGAAAGAATCTTATTGATATGGTGGTAAGGGGTTAAAGATTCTAGCAATGTGTGTTTATTATCTTTGCTTCTCTTTACTGATAAAGATACTAATAATGCTAATTGTAGACAGTGGTCTGCCCCTGTCAGCAGCTTGTAAAGTGGATGCAGCCTGGAGTGAATCGCCTCAAGCAGGCAGCCAGTCTGAGTGTAAACACAGACTCCTGGTATAGCTAGTTATATTCCAGCAATATTCCAGCTCATTTAGTTACCTACTATCACCTCAGATCAGCCTATTTCTCCTCATGTCTGCTGCATGCTGTGAGTGACACAGTGAAATATATTTGTGAGCTGTGTGACAGAGTAACCAAGCAGTTTAGGGTGACCCAAACTACTATGAGCTGTGTGAGAAATGAATTTTTAAGCAGGGATAGTGAGAGAGAGACCTGGGTGAATAAATAAAGTGCCCCTAGCACTAGTGGTAATGTGTACACTAATATAGAGTATTAAAAAAAAAAGTCGTTTGAATCGATAGTACTCCTTTAATCAGTTGGTGTGCATTAGTGTGCGTTAGTATGCGTTTTTTCCATAGCAGTGCATTGTGACAAAGATTTCAGTTAAAACGTGTTAAGTGTGAAAGGTGCCATAGAAAAACATGGGCATTACGTTGAAAATCCGTTTTCTTTCCGGTTTAACTGAGAGCAACTGATTAAGTGTAAAAGGGCCCTTAATCTCAATTATTAAGATTACTAAGTATTTCATGCTGCAGTTCACTGTGAACTACAAAAACGAATAACAAATGCACATAAAAGAATGCATGCGTTGCAGACTGTCTTCAAGAACTGCTTCAAATTTATTTTTTTGTTGTTAAAGCGGACCCAAACCAAACATTTTTTTTTTTTTATTAAAAATATTTAGTTGCACCACTTCGACACATACAAAGATATACACTCCTTCAAACCTATGATCATTTCAGTGCATGCTTTTCACCCTTCTCTTTCCATAGCTAGGGTTATACTGGGGGCAGCCATTAGCAATTCCTCTATTGCTGGACACCATCTACTCCACCAGTTTGCCGGAAAAATCCCGGCAATTTGAAAAGAAGGGAGGGGTTCCTCCAATAAATGTAAAATATTTTATATTTGTCATCATGCAGCTGAAAAAAGGCTGCTATTAATTATTATAATTTAGAAAATAGGTTTTATCTCTGAAATCTTGTATTTTTAATTTGGGTCCACTTTAAGTGGGAGTTTTATTTGACTCCCTGACTGAACCTTTTAAATGGAAGATTTTTTTTTGGCTTTCAGAGCTGGAATCTAGCTTTTTTCCAGACTATATAGTAGGTGGGTATATCGCTGATTTGTGCTTGGGTGGCTATGATATGTACTGTACATTGTCTGCCAGTCCTGGGAAATGTGCACTCTGAGGGGTGGATAGTGTAATGAACAAGGCAATCTAGTGAAATGAATGTAACAGCAGAACCTGGCAGGGAGAGATAAACGGATGCTTGTCATCTTACTTGGACTGTCATTTCCAGGCCCCCTTTCTGTCACTCACCAAGCTTCCACTCTTAATTGGAATTAAAGAATGGAAAATATAATTTAAGGATGTGAAAATAAAGGTCATTTAATGTGAATGTGACGTTACCGCATTACTGCACGGAGAATGTCTCCTCTGCATTGTAACGTCACTTGTATCTGATTATTCTTATTCTTTCCTACAGCTGCCCAGTCTGCTAATCTGCCAAAATCACTTGAGTATTTAAAGGCCAAATCAGTTTTGCATGATTGTCTGCACGTTAAAACACTTGATTTGTGATCAGTGTGTGAGGCAACTGCCTTTATTATCTTACCTATGCCGATCAGCCAAAACATAAAAACCACCTGCCTAATGTTCTGTAGGTACCACTTCAGTCACCAAGACCTCTCCGAGCCAATGAGGCATGCACCTGGTCATTTTGACTTTATTGTGTGCATGCATTCAAAGTGACATTAGAATGTGAGCCGCCTTGAAGGCTGGTATAAATCTGAATGGTGCAAAGAGTAAAATATGCCACTGAGCTGAACTGTGAGGGGGAAAAAGAGCAGGACAGAGAACAGTATAAACACATAGGCTATCATTCATAAAGGAGCTGTCGGTAAGGGGAATCAATGCTGGAAAACACCGCTGCCGGTATTTTAGACTTCTGGGTGGGCATTCATAAAAATGTATCCAGTTGCGATAGCAGTGCGGAGATTCCCCGAACTAGGCTGGCGGTAGGCAGGCGGTAGGCTTGCGGAGACACGGAAGCTGCCGAGTTGATACATTTATCCGTGTTCCGCTCTGCTGCAGCTGCCTGGGAGGTCTGTGTGTCTCCATTCACTTACATTGGTATCGCCACATCAGAGGGAGCGGTACTTCCCGATCTCACACCGCTTGCGGTGATCTTTATGAATTAACATTTTGATACATTTGTTCCGGTAATCACCGCACAAGGCGGTGATTTATCCCTCTGCTCGGTAGTGTCATTTTTTTCATGCGGAAAGAGCCTTTATGAATGCTGACTTTGCCGAGTGTTCAGTAAAGTCAGCTGTTTTAAGCATTTCCGCATGCGGAAATGCTTTATGAATGATAGCCATAATGTTCCTAAAGTATCTTTACATTTTGAAACATAATAATTATGGTAAAATGCAGAAAGAGCCCTAATTGCATGAATATTGCAATGTGGAGACGAGTAACTGTATACAGTAGATGGGAGCACTGTATGGCTTGTCTTGGTGGAGACAGTGCCAGATCTGTGATCACCCTAGTATATAGCTTTATGTAGCGTATGCAGCAATGATGGCTGTGATCAGAGAGACTTTAATGCCTGCTAGATGGAGTAAATAATTACCATCTGCCTCATATTGATTATTTACAACCTTGCTACATGGCACCACATTAGATCAGATCTCAGCAGTGATCAAAATTTTCCTCGCCATAGCTCAGCCACTGGCTTTTTACTGCCTTCTTCAGTACAAAGCTATGGAGCCTCGCCCTCATGCCAATACTTGTCTGGCTTTCAAAGAGCAACCTTTCATGTTCAAATGACAAAAGGATCTCCTGTTGATTCAGCGTTACTTATATTATTTTTTTTAAGGAATCTGCTTTTTATTTAAATGTTTTAATTTGCATAATATATGCATGACTTAAAGGAATACTATCGATTGAAACTACTTTTTTTTTTAATACTCTATATTAGTGTACACATTACCACTAGTGCTAGGGGCACTTTATTTATTCACCCAGGTCTCTCTCTCTCTCGCTATCCCTGCTTAAAAATTAATTTCTCACACAGCTCATAGTAGTTTGGGTCACCCTGAGCTGCTTGGTTACTCTGTCACACAGCTCACAAATATATTTCACTGTGTCACTCACAGCATGCAGCAGACATGAGGAGAAATAGGCTGATCTGAGGTGGTAACAGGTAACTAAATGAGCTGGAATATTGCTGGAATATAACTAGCTATACCACGAGTCTGTGTTTACACTCAGACTGGCTGCCTGCTTGAGGTGATTCACTCCAGGCTGCATCCACTTTACAAGCTGCTGAGAGGGGCAGACCACTGTCTACAATTAGCATTATTAGTATCTTTATCAGTCAAGAGAAGCAAAGATAATAAACACACATTGCTAGAATCTTTAACCCCTTACCACCATATCAATAAGATCTTTCAGCAAGGTGATAATTAAACTATAAACTGAGGAGTTGATAGCAACTCCCCTGTGCAGGCATGGTCTTAGCCCTCTGGGAGCCCAATATTTAGATACATTTTGTATCCAACACTGACGCCAAAACTGACGGAGGATTTTACAGCTGAGAGGAACAGCTGTGTGAGGAATCAAATTGCTCCTAGTACTTGTCCTAATGTGTGCTACAACATACAGCATTTAAAAATAAATGCATACATCGATAGTATTCCTTTAAGTTGCATGTATGGGGCTGAAAACCTGATGAAATGCCAGAAACCGGCACCAAATGCTTCTGTTCTGTAGCAGAAAAGTGTTTAGCATTAGCTGATCAAGCTGCTGGCAGCTGTCCTCCTGAACCAACCCTTATACACGTGGAAGGGCTGTGAAATTGCTGGAAGAGTTGTGTAAGCATGCAAAAAACATAGTACAAACACTATGCAGTAGCATAGTTTGGATGCCTGCATGGGCTCTAGTGGTGGATGCAAGCCATTGGCTCCTTTTCGAATCTAATAGTTGCTCTGCACATGTCTATACTCAGTAATTGCTTGTTAATCTTTTTGAGTATAATTTCTGTATTGCCTACAGGTTTATGACACACATAAAAGAAACATATTTTCAGTTAGTAAGGAGGATTTATTTTATGACTGTATTATATGTTCATACTTTACTTTCTGGATGTTATTGGCTGTTTGTTTTGTAATCTAATGTCTAGGTTTTCTGATGAAACCACACCCTCACTTGGAGGAGGGACTAGTAAAAGTAAACCTCACTTTTGCTTTGCGCACAATGGAGCTCTGTTACATAGCGAGTAGTAATAATAAAAATTGATGCACTTTACCCCAAGTGAATCTCTGACATTATAGCAATTCCAAATGGATGGTTACTTAAAAATAGCAATTGGAAACCGCAAACAATTTAGATTGGTTGAAGCTTTACCGACAATGCTTTGTACTGCATTCAGCAGTGCAAATAATACAGTATAGCGGTTTCCTTTGATTTCGGTTGAATTTTGGCAGATTTTGGTTTGTTGGTGTTCACAGCTTTGGAAGTCTAAATGTATATGAAGTTACTATGTTACAGTAATGTAGTTCGTTTTCAAACCTGTCCACTTAAGGGGATTGGCTGAAATATGTTTGTCTATAAATTTAGTAGGGCTCTGACTGTAATTACTATATAAAGGTATTCTATTATAGCATATAGCAACATCAATGCCAGTTCGTTGTTAAAAAGTGTACATAAACGGTTTAACGTATGAAAAGTGTGAAAGGGAAAGGCCATTTTTTTACAATCCTTGTTGCCATGGGTGACTTATATTTCTTCTCCCATTAGTGCACTTTTCATACATCAGGTCCGCAGTTAGAGCATTTTGTGCAGAATCCTCTGTGTACATCTGAGGTGCCAGCGCTTCTCTCAGTTGGGAGTGGTGATCATTAAAATCACAGTGCAATGGAATAGAGGTCACTTTCTCTAATGTTGTAGCGAACAATTCAGCAGTGTACAGAGTAATGTTATGATCTATACATGGAGCTGGGAGCTTTCCAAGAAAGAACCTTAATGTGTCCTCTGAGTTTACCGAGAATGAGTTGGGCTTGGCTTGTTTTACTGACTTGTAGCCTTTTAGCATTAGAGGTAAATTAGTGCCAAGAGAGCCTGTGCTCCATCTCTGTGTTATAATAGAAATAAAACATAAGATCTAAATTATTATTGTCCATTTATATAGCTCTGACAGTTCCCACAGTGCTTTAGAGAGAACATCAAATAATTAATGTTGCATAATCTTCCCTCAGAGAGACCATACTGTAGCTATATTCCAATGTCCCCACCACAGTTATGACCAACTTTGGCAGCAAACCAATCAACTTACCAGTGGGGTTTTAGAATGAGAGATAAAACCAAACTGACCAAACAAAACCCATTCAAACATAGAGAGAGAAAAACTCCATGTAAAGGTTTTGTCCTAGCCCAGTGATGGCTAACCTTGGCACTCCAGCTGTGACAAAACTACAAATCCCATCATGCCTCTGCCTCCCAGAGTTGTGCTTAGGAGCTGTCAGAGTATTGCAATGCCTCATGGGACTTGTAGTTCCACCACAGCTGGGGTGCCAAGGTTAGCCATCATTGTCCTAGTCAATCTTTAAAGGATACCCAAGGGGACATGTGACATGAGATAGACATGTGCATGTATAGTGCCAAGCACACAAATAACTATGCTGTGTTCCTTTTTTTTTTTTCTTTCTCTGCCTGAAAGAGTTAAACATCAGGTATGTAAGTGGCAGTTCCTGTCTTGAGTCAGACTACAGTGTGACCCTCACTGATAAGAAATTCCAACTATAAAACACTTTCTTAGCAGAAAATGGCTTCTGAAAGTAGGAAAAAGATAAGAAGGTTCAATGGTTCATAGATTTTAGCTCCGGCATACTTCAATGAATGTCATTGAGCAAAAATAATAAAACAGTAAAAACTTAAAAAGTAGATTTAAATATACTGGCTAACCAGCAAGCTCATGGTGACCCAGAACTCATTGGAGTGTGTAAGGGACTACAATGGTCTTAAAAGCCCCCTTACTAAGATGTTAAGAAAAACAAACAATAGCGGTGTCACAGGAGCCCTAGTGGTCTGACCGCACTTAGCCTTCTAAACGGTGCCAGCGCACAGATCGTGCGAACTCTGGTTGCAGTCAATGCGCAGGAACCGTTAAGAATTAGCCGCAGACAACCCAGAAGGGAGCCTGTGAGACACGGGTAATTACAACGTACACACGATTCCACGGTATCTGCCACCACCACTGGTATGGGACAGTGGACCCGATTTACTGACTGACTAGTCCTGCGAATAAAACGGTTAAACACACGGTATTCTGTCTAGCCAACAACAAACAAACAGTAGCGTATCTTCAGAAACCCGGGATCA
This sequence comes from Hyperolius riggenbachi, assembly GCF_040937935.1. Lineage (NCBI taxonomy): Eukaryota > Metazoa > Chordata > Amphibia > Anura > Hyperoliidae > Hyperolius > Hyperolius riggenbachi. The sequence continues at coordinate 229,012,052 of NC_090648.1, forward strand.
GTTCTGTGTGTGCTGATAAGCAGGGTAGTGGACAGTGAATGACTTGGAGAAAGTCGTTTATTCACGCAATATAAATTAATATATACAGACAATTATTAAAATCAACAATTATTAAAACAGTAATAGCCAGTATAAAAAATAAAAGAAGGGAGAAAAATACTTAGTTCCTGGAAAGATGTCCTTTTTGTGGGAAAAATCAGAGTTCTGGGTTTCAATCAAAGTTCAGAGTTCTGGGTTTCAATCAAAGTTCAGAGTTCAGACCAGGTGCATGCCAGCATATCCTCAAGCTGGCACCGATGAGTTCAAGATGTTTTCAGGGTGGAGGACACTGAGTTTGGCTCCTCTGCCATTCTTATGCCCCTGATTCAGTAGGAGGGAGTGAGGGCGGGCCCACACACCCCCTTAGAACATGAGATGAGTCCTCCCCTTGTCCTGGGGGACCAGAAATCATGCCTTAACCATATATGGGCTCTATCTCACAGAACCGTACAGGTCAGGGCAGATTTACTAATATTTTCAGGTCTGCCTCGATGTACCCAGCAGCCTGATACCAAACATGAGGAGTGGGACCCCTGTGGTATCATTAGGGCACTGTTGAACTGCCTAACGGGCAGTCTTTACCTCAGAAGGTTCTGAAATGTTCTCAGAACCAACACCAGACCGGGCCCTACATGCTCTGTTAGTTTGGAGGGTCTGCCAGCCTGGCAACACAGAAAATATGATACATATAGCCGTTTATGGAATATGATCTACATTTGGGATTGATAGCAGGTCATTCCCAGGCAAAGGCTCTTTGAAGTTTGGGGCAGCTAGCTAGGTGTCAGCTCCCCTGCTGGGAGGGAGCCGGAGGGTCTGGCTTTTCTCCCAACTAGATTGCTTCTGTCATGGTCTATTCCTGATGGATGGGCCATCAGCACAGCTTGAAGCCAGGGACTCACTGGGCCCAGGCTCATTAGCATATCAAAAGAGCCATCCAGCAGTTGGGCTGGTGCTATCTCTCTGCTGAGAAAAAGACTTCAGCTGCCCCTACACACTCAACCCATATTGTATCGATTTGAAGCGCAATCGATGCAGAGAATCGAGTGCGATCGCTTTTCTTCACGGGCGGTTACAGGACGCGCCTGCGGCCCCGCAACCGTCCGTGACAAGCGGACTCTCCCCTTACTGAGCATGTGCAAACAGTCTAACACAGCTAAAACCACCTATAACGCACAGCATGCTGCACTTTCTTTGAACGTCCAGCGTTACACTGTAATGCAACGTGGGCACTGTGACCAGCCCATTGATTTTTCATTAATGTGAGTTGGGCTGCGTTACAGGCTGCTCTAACGTGCGCCTGTAACGTCCCACTGTGAAAGCAGCCTTAAACCTTGTTCTCTAGCAGTGCAAGGCAAGATTGATTTGCACTTTATCATGGTCCACAAATTGGCGCTGATTTCACTGGAGAAAGAATTTCACTTTAGCGGATTTCTGTTTCAATCAAATTTATTACGTGCAGTTAAACGTACAAACCTTTTCATAAAGAAGAAATTGGTGGAACCAAATTTAAATAATGGTCCAATACATCCATTGAGCATATGTAAAGCATATTGAAATTCCTTTGGACAACAGAAACTTTTTTGCAAGTCATGCATATTCATATAGTAATAAAAAACATGCATAGCTATAAATCAAAATATATCCAAGACGCATGCCAAAGCCACAGCAAGACTAGCTCGCCCATGTAGTGGTGTAATACTCCTTAAGAAATCATAGCCATTTATCTGCTGTTTTTTATCTTTCCCTTAGCCTGGTCTCATAATATACCCCATAATATATTATTATTAAGGGACATTTAAAGGGACTCCGAGCTCAGACTAAAAATAAAATTTGAACTTACCCGGGGCTTTCTCCATCCCAGCCCGGGTCGGGACGTCCCACGCCGGCCTCCTGGCTCTTCTCCCGGCGGCTGTCCGCATAGCACGTACAGGCCGGTCCCCCGGGCGACACTGGCGAGTGTCGGGCCTTCTCCTTCCTTATACGTCACGAATGACGTCACACGGCAGCCGTCGCGCGTCATGACGGCGGCCGGCTGACAGCACGGCGCATGTGCGATTAAACCGCGCATGCGCCGTGCTGTCACGCCGGCCGCCGTCATGACGCGCGGCGGCCGGCGTGTGACGTCATTCGTGACGTAAGTCAAACAAAAAAAATTAGTTTTACTCACCTAGGGCTTCCAATAGCCCCCTGAAGCTCTCCGCTGCCCTCGCCGTCTCCCTCTGATCCTCCTGGCCCCGCCGGCAGCCACTTCCTGTTTCGGTGACAGGAGCTGACAGGCTGGGGACGCGAGTGATTCTTCGCGTTCCCAGACACATTAGCACCCTCTATGCTGCTATATGGTATATGATATATGCTATGGCAGCATAGATAGCGCTATTGTGGCCAGGAACGCGAAGAATCACTCGTGTCCCCAGCCTGTCAGCTCCTGTCACCGAAACAGGAAGTGGCTGCCGGCGGGGCCAGGAGGATCGGAGGGAGACGGCGAGGGCACCGGACAGCTGCAGGGGGCTATTGGAAGCCCCAGGTGAGTAAAACTCATTTTTTTTTTACTTAAGTGTTCCTTTAAGTGCACAGAACCACTCCCACACAGAATGCAAACCTATTTACTACTAAGTGTCATACGCAAGTAAAATGAAGGGAGGGGACTGGGAGAAATACCCCACAGTGATTTTTTTTTTTGCTATCAACCCATAGTAGCCACATATTCCAGTGAGTCGACAAATACCAGCATGTCAGAATTTTGCCAATTTATCCACCTGCACTTTAGCTACAAGAATAAGTTCCTCAAATTATTTAACGTTAGCCACCCTTTGAAGCCATATTTTTATGGTAGGGTCATTCAAGGACTTCCATTGTACTGGTATAAGGACCCTAGCTGCATTGATCAAATGGGGCAAGATGTTTTTTCCATAGGCCGTTGGACCAGAGTTGTGGAATATGTAAGTATCTGGGGAAAATATCAGGGTTTGGCCTGAGATAGGTTGAGAGAGTTTGTGAACTTCCTTTAAATAATACAAAAATGGGGACAAGGGACACCCAAGAGCCCAATTTGGTGTAGTAGTATGTACTGTAAAGGATGACTAGTCCCACCCCAACCTCCTCTTCCCTACCCCCGAGCCCCAGACCCTCTGTTTTCAGTTGAATTAGCCCATTGAATATCCCTTTCAGGCCAGAATGATAAATAATACCTAAATCAGCAGTCCTTAGAAGGTGGGGAGAACTTGGCCATTAAAATGTCAGTTTTGGGAATCGGTGAGAAAAAACTGTTTCAGTCAGTTAATGATAAGACAAATAAACAAATAGGTCTCTGCTAATGTCATTTAGCCACGGGACCATAGTGATACCACTGTAGCACTGTCATGTGTCAGCTATTACCAGATTCAGAAGTGGTCCAGTGCAGTACCAAACTGGGGTTCCTACTTTCCTGTCCACTGAGCATATTCATTGAACTTCTACTTTAAACCTTCCGTACATAAACTAAATCCCATTATAGAAATACTTATGAGCCCTGTGTACTGACAATTCAAGCTATTTAGGAATAATCAAATTTAATATACAGTGTCAGAAAATTGTCTACTATTAAGAATTATGCTGAGTTAAAAAATAAAAATAAAAGCTTTCCAGCATGAATAGGGGATTATCCATTTTACTGCCGTCCAAATGAGACAATCTATCCATAGAAGCTAAATTAGATGAAACATTTAATCTCCCTTCTATAGACACTATTGATGCTGTTTTCCACTTGCTTAATACTAATCCTTTACTTTGCATACTAAGCAAGTCCGTCTATCTAATCATAATAAAGCAAATAATAAATAATTTGCTGCTGAGAATGACCAAGTGTAAGTGAATGATGTGTGATTTGCACACAGATTAAACTTTTTCAGCATAATTATAAATCCAGATCCTCCATACCCCTGTCATACCAGACTAGTTGCTTGTTTCATACATGGATTGTTCTCAAGGTAACTCCAGTTGCTGAAAATTGATATGTAGACTCCTGTTCCTGCATATATATACGGTATTTTATTTATTTATTTATTTATTAGGCAAGTGGTATTTTTGAGGAATAACTTTATTATTGAACAACAACCATGTTCTCCATGAACCCAAAAAACTCATTAATCTCAAAGCTGAATATTTTTGAAAGTAGTTTTTAGTTTGTTTTTAGTTTTAGCTATTTTAGGGGGATATCTGTGTGTGCAGGTGACTATTACTGTGCATAATTATTAGGCAACTTAACAAAAAACAAATATATACCCATTTCAATTATTTATTTTTACCAGTGAAACCAATATAACATCTCAACATTCACAAATCTACATTTCTGACATTCAAAAACAACAAAAACAAATCAGTGACCAATATAGCCACCTTTCTTTGCAAGGACACTCAAAAGCCTGCCATCCATGGATTCTGTCAGTGTTTTGATCTGTTCACCATCAACATTGCGTGCAGCAGCAACCACAGCCTCCCAGACACTGTTCAGAGAGGTGTACTGTTTTCCCTCCTTGTAAATCTCACATTTTATGATGGACCACAGGTTCTCAATGGGGTTCAGATCAGGTGAACAAGGAGGCCATGGCATTAGTTTTTCTTCTTTTATACCCTTTCTTGCCAGCCACGCTGTGGAGTACTTGGACGCGTGTGATGAAGCATTGTCCTGCATGAAAATCCTGTTTTTCTTGAAGGATGCAGACTTCTTCCTGTACCACTGCTTGAAGAAAGTGTCTTCCAGAAACTGGCAGTAGGACTGGGAGTTGAGCTTGACTCCATCCTCAACCCGAAAAGCCCCCACAAGCTCATCTTTGATACCAGCCCAAACCAGTACTCCACCTCCACCTTGCTGGCGTCTGAGTCGGACTGGAGCTCTCTGCCCTTTTCCAATCCAGCCACGGGCCCATCCATCTGGCCCATTAAGACTCACTCTCATTTCATCAGTCCATAAAACCTCACAAAAATCAGTCTTGAGATATTTCTTGGCCCAGCTTGACGTTTCAGCTTGTGTGTCTTGTTCAGTGGTGGTTGTCTTTCAGCCTTTCTGACCTTGGCCATGTCTCTGAGTATTGCACACCTTGTGCTTTTGGGCACTCCAGTGATGTTGCAGCTCTGAAATATGGCCAAACTGGTAACAAGTGGTATCTTGATCGTGATGGTGGTAGCTGCTGTGCATAGATGTGACTGCACATTCGGGCCCATTCACACTTGAAAGCGCAAAATGGTAGCGCTTCCGTTTTGCGTGCGTGATTTTACCACGATTAGCATGGTAAAAATCACTGTACACTTATGCAATTCCCGACGATGGCGATCAGCGCTGTAAGCACTGTGCCGTGATCGCTTGAGAATCATGGCAAAATGCTGCATGTAATGCATTCGCAATTGCTGCTAATTGCAGAAACACCCGTGATCGGTGGCAATCGCGGCAGTGAGATCACTGCCATATATTTACTATGGAGATTAGTGGGAATCAACTGCTAATCGCCGTAGTGAGAACGAGCCTGAATGGTAGCATTTTTTTTACCTGGTCTGTAGGTGTAAAGGCATGCCTGTCCTCTTATGTATGGGCAGCAGTGTGTGCAGGTGTTTAATACAGGGTTTCAGGCATTTATGTTGGACATTGTCGGATGATCTTACAGATTATACTGTTTATTGACTGCTTTGTGCAAACTGCAAAAAGACCTAAAGTGTATCATGAGCCCCTGGTTGGTGTTATGTACATAGTCATGTGTTACATAATCACTCCCCATTGGTACTGCATTAGATCTATGTACTTCTCGCCACCAGTCTCGGCAGGAGGACATAAATGTGTCTACTCCTAATCACAATTAAGGGATCTCTTCACTTTTACTCATGAAGTTCTGTGTAAAGCCTGGTACACACTTTTAATTGTGATTGGCAAATCACTGACCAATTTTACCACCTCCTTGTTGTATGAGGGTGTAGCCACACAATTCAATGTCAATGGACCCTCATAGTACATGAAAGTGGTAAAATTGGTCAGTGATTGGCCAGTCATAGGCCAGTCATAGTTAAAGTGTGTACCAGGCTTACGTGTTTTAGTAATGTTGTTGTTATTGTTATTATTATTATTATTATTATTATTAACATCCATTTTAGTTTAGCTAGAGCAGGGCTTTTCAACCATGTCCTCAAGTACCACCAACAGTGCATGTTTTGTAGCTAGATATTTATTTCCAGAATTGACTGTAAGGTCATACATCCAGTTTCTTCCTAGCTAGGAATCTGTAAAGTACAGACTTTGAAGTACAGGCTGCTTAGAAATGCCATGCTTGTGGCATGTGTGAGGAACAGGAGGCCTTGTTAACAATTTACAATACCTACCTGATTTGCGACAGTCCATGACACAACCATCTTGGCAGCTTCTGCTAGGAACACTGTGGAATGACTTAGTTTTGCATGAAAGAAAAGCAATAGGAGCAAGCTAAAGTGACACATAACTAGAGCAAGAATCTGTTTCTTGAGACCAGAAATACCCCATATTGCCTACTGACATGCCAAAGGATGGTTTAATGGAGGCTGTTTGTGAGATAAACTAATGCTCAATATGTATTAGTTGTATTAAAACCAGTGCCTAGTAATTTTGGGACATAACTACAGTATATAGCATTATGTTGAGCAGACGAGATACATTTTAGTCAATGTGTACAATATAAAAGACACAGCTGAGCAGTAAGAGTGTGGAATTTTGCCTGTTGCGTTTTTCACATTTTAGAAAGCGCTTCATCTGAGCCTGAGTATTAGAGATAATCTTCCTCTGATGAAGTGGTCTTCTGATTCGTGAAACCCGTGTCAAGCCAAATTCCAGTTCAGCCGTGTCTGATAGTTTTTATGCTGTATATAGTTATATGCATCTTTTCTGTCCAACAGAGGGGATATAACAATGGCTCAAATAACTGGTCATTATTTTTGTTTATACACTTTGTAAAGTGTTTTGTATTACTTTACCTTTTGTACTGTCATTAAATATAATTTTATGTCAGTGTACACCGTGATAAAGTTGTGTTCAAAATTATTCAACCCCCACTGAAATTGAGTGTTTTGGCCAGTTTGACATTGATTTTGATCATTTCAGTCACATAGTTACATAGTTATTTGGGTTGAAAAAAGACATACGCCCATCGAGTTCAACCAGAGAACAAAGTACAACACCAGCCTGATTCCTCACATATCCCTGTTGATCCAGAAGAAGGCGAAAATCCCTTACAAGGCATGGTCCAATTAGCCCCAAAAAGGTAAAAAAATTCCTTCCCGACTGGCAGATGGCAATCAGATAAAATTCCTGGATCAACATCATTAGACATTACCTAGTAATTGTAGCCATGGATGTCTTTCAACGTAAAGAAAGCATCTAAGCCCCCTTTAAATGCAGGTATAGAGTTTGCCATAACTACTTCCTGTGGCAATGCATTCCACATCTTAATCACTCTTGCTGTAAAGAATCCTTTCCTAAATAAATGGCTAAAACGTTTTTCCTACATGCGCAGATCATGTCCTCTAGTCCTTTACGAAGGCCTAGGGACAAAAAGCTCATCCGCCAAGCTTTTATATTGCCCTCTGATGTATTTATACATGTTAATTATATCCCCTCTAAGGCGTCTTTTCTCTAGACTAAATAAACCAAGTTTATCTAACCTTTCTTGGTAAGTGAGACCTTCCATCCCACATATCAATTTTGTTGATAGTCTCTGCACCTGCTCTAAAACTGCAATATCTTTTTTGTAATGTGGTGCCCAGAACTGAATTTCATATTCCAGATGTGGCCTTACTAGAGAGTTAAACGGGCAATATTCTGCTAGCAACTCAAGTTTTTATTTCCCTTTTAATGCATCCCAAAATTTTGTTAGATTTAGCTGTAGCACATTGGCATTTAGTGCGATTTAACTTGTTGTCGATGAGTACTTCTAAGTCCTTCTCCAAGTTTGATGTCCCCAACTGTATCCCATTTATTTTGTATGTTGCTAGACCATTAGTACGACCAAAATGCATGACTTTACATTTTTCAACATTGAATTTCATCTGCCATTTATGTGCCCATATAGCCATCTTTCCAGATCTTGTTGCAATATGTCCCTATCTTCCTGAGCATTGATGATTCTGCACAATTTTGTATCATCTGCAAAAATAGCAACATTGCTCACTACTGCATCTACTAGGTCATTAATAAATAAATTGAAGAGTACTGGACCCAGTACAGACCCCTGTGGGACCCCACTGCTAACAGTCTCCCATTTTGAGTATGATCCATTGACCACAACTCTTTGTTTTCTGTCCATTAGCCAGTACCCTATCCATGCACACAGACTCTTACCCAGTCCTTGCATTCTCAACTTTTGCACCAGACTTTTATGGGGAACAGTGTCGAAGGCCTTTGTAAAGTCCAAGTATATCACATCTACAGCATTCCCAATATCCACATTAGCGTACACTACCTCATAAAAGCTGAGCATGTTAGTCAAACAGGACCTGTCTTTAGTAAACCCATGTTGATGCTGAGAAATAAGATTGTATTCTACTATGAAGTCATGTAGTATCTTAGTAACCCCTCAAATAGTTTGCATGCAACTGATAAGCTTACAGGTCTATAAAAACGTGGGCTGTACGCCAATCCACTGGGACTCTGCCAGTTGAAAGAGAGTCACAAAAGATAAGATAATGGGGTTTATCTATAACTGAACTTAATTCTCTTAGGACCCGAGGATGCATGCCACCCGGGCCAGGTGCCTTGTCTCTTTCTAATTTATTTAGTCTTGCCTTCACTTCTTCCTGTGTCAAGTATTTAATATTACAGTTGGAAGATTGCCTCTAATTTGCAACAGTGATGTTTCCCTTGTGAAGACAGAAGCAAATAAAGTATTTAATAACTCTGCCTTACCTTGGTCATCCACCATTGAGTTCCCCCCCTCATCCTTTATCCTTTAGGAGTCCAATACAGTCAACCTTTCTTTTTTTTTTTTTTTCTTTTTTTTTTTAGAGTTGATGTACTTGTAAAACTTTTTGGGTTAGATTTGATATCCCTAGCGATTTGATTTTCAGCTTCAATCTTTGCCAGCCTAATTTCTTTTTTTACAATTTTTATTGCACTCCTTGTAAATGTTTAACGGAGCCTTGGTCCTCACCTGTTTTAGGACCTTATAGGCATTCTTTTTCCTCTTCATTTTATCTCTAACCTTTCTATTCATCCATAGAGGCTTTTTTTTATTCCTAGAGATTTTGTTTCCATATGGGATATACATACTACAATATTGATTGAGAGTAAGTTTTTTTTTAAAAGCTTGCCATTTCCCTTCAGTGTCCTCCCCTTGTAGTACATTATCCCAGTTCACCAAACTTAGTGCCTGCCTGAGTTGATTGAACTTTGCTTTTCTAAAATTCATAGTTTTAGTGGTCCCGCTGCCCAGTGGCCTATCAATCACCAGACCAAACGTTATCATGTTGTGAGCACTATTTCCCAAATGTTCTTGAACCTGCACATTTGATACATTATCTGGTCTATTAGAAATGATCAGATCCAGTAACGCATCCCCCCTAGTTGGTTCCGTTACCATTTGAGTCAAGTAAGTGTCCTGTAGTGATGCCAGAAATCTGCTGCTTTTACCAGAATGGGTAGCCTCAATACTCCAGTCAATGGCCTCGATTCATCATTGTCTTTGAGATAACTTTTTCCAGTTTGTTAAATTACCGAATTCGAAGTTTAGCGATTTCTAGTTGTATTCATCAAGGTTTTTCGGCATTCGGTGTGAATTCGATAACAATTCGGTAAACATTCGGTAACATGTAGATATTTCCATTTTACAGCGGTAATTTAACACAAGGACATAAGATTCCCATGGAATTGTGGGTAAAAGGCAGTCCTTTGAGCACTACGTAGCAACATTTTGAATAGGGCTTAACACCTGGACCAGGATTCTGGAAGTGGTTGGGACAATCCCACAATTTGATAGGAGCCTTTTCTAAAAAATTATAGTGCAGCTAGCAAAATTAGTTAACCCTGGCACTGCCTGTGTTCTCTTACAAGATGATTCAAGAGAAATGCAGATGTCGTGTTATAGCAAATATATCTATTCTCTTACAAATTTATATGGTTGCAGACCTTATTCTTGCCCTTCTGCGCCTTTGAATCACTCTCAGCTGATACATAACCACTTCAAATGGCTCCATCTTCTCTGTCAGCAATGATGTGACAGGAATAACGACAGAGCAGTGAAGGAGATAACTAATCCTAAATTTAACGCTAAACCACGCCCACTTTCTTTTTCATGAATTGCACTTTCTTCCGTTTTTAGCGAATCGTTACCGAATCGTTAACGAATGTTCGCTAACTGCTGTAGATAACTTTGATGAATCCTGAAATGAAGTGAACAAATTCGGTATTTTACCAAACTGTTGTTAACAAATTTGCTAAGTGTTGATGAATTGAGGCCAATGTCTGGAAAGTTTAAGTCACCCATAACTATGACCTCATTTTTACTTGCAGCTTTTTCAATCTGCTGTAGTAATTGCAGTTCTGCAGCTTCATGAATATGTGGTGGCCTGTAGCATACCCCAATAAGCAATTGGCAACCTTTATTTCCACCATGAATATTTACCCAAACAGACTCCACATCTTAACAATCTTCCTCCATCTCATCGTTCAGGACAGCTGTAAAAGAATTCTTAACAAAGAGACAAACCCCTCATCTTGTTAACCATTAAATCAAAGAGGCACTTGTAAGTCAGACAAATATAACATAACATTTATAATGAAATAACCACAAATGTCTTTTCTGTGCTCACATCACTATCCGTTTTATTCAACCCCCAAGTGACATTCATTCTTAGTACTTAGCTCAACATCCTTTTCCAGTTATAAATGCTTTTAACCTCCTTGGCGGTTCTATTTTTCCGCCAAGGAGGCTGCATTGCACTTTTTTTTTGAAATTTTTTTTTTGTTTCATGTAGCTACCTGAGTGGTAGCTACATAAAACACCACTAGAGGGCGCATGTGTCCCTCTAGTCTGATCGCCGCCGGCAACAAAAGTAAACAGGAGATTGCATATAGAACGCGATCTCCTGTTTGGCTTCTCCTGTCGCCATGGCTACGATCGGAATAACGTCATGGACGTCAACCGACGTCCTGACGTGGGGGGCCCTCTTCCGCCACTGCGTGCGGACGATCGCCGCAGAGTAGCGGCGATCGAGCTGAACGCGCAGCTAGCAAAGTGCTAGCTGCGCGTACAGCTTTTAACAGAACAGAAATCGCCCCACCAGGGGCTGAAATATCCTCCGCGGCGGCTTACCCCGAGCTCAGCTCGGGGTTGCCGCTAAGGAGGTTAAACGTGAAGCATAGCTTGACACAAGTGCCTTGCAGCGATCTATGGGTATCTTAGCCCATTCTTCATGGGCAAAAGCCACCAGTTCAGTCACATTCTTAGGCTTGCGCGCTGCAACTGCTTTCTTTAAGTCCCACCAGAGGTTCTGAATCAGATTTAAGTCTGGTGACTGCGATGGCCACTCCAAAATGTTCCAGCCTTTAACCTGCAACCATGCTCTAGTGGATTTGGAGGTATGCTTGGGATCCTTGTCCTGTTGAAAGGTCCAACGTCTCCCAAGCCTCAGGTATGTAACTGACTGCATCACATTTTCATCCAATATCTCCTGGTACTGAAGGGAATTCATGGTACCTTGCACACGCTGAAGCTTCCTAGTACCTGCAGAAGCAAAACCGTCCCAAAGCATGATTGACCCCCCCCCCTCCCTGCCCGCCCTGCTGCACAGTAGGCAAGGTGTTCTTTTTTTCATAGGCCTTGTTCTTCCTCTGCCAAACATATCGTTGATCCATGATGGACCCAAGCAGTTCTAATTTTGTTTCATCAGTCCACAGAACACTATCCCAAAGCTTTTGTGGTTTGTCCACATGACTTTTGGCATACTGCAGTCGACTCTTCTTATTCTTTGGAGACAGCAAGGGGGTGCGCCTGGGAGTTCTGGCATGGAGGCCCTCATTTCGCTGTGTGCGCCTTATTGTCTGAGCTGAAACTTAAGTACCCGCATCTGACAAATCTTTTTTCAGTTCCTCAGCAGTCACACGGGGACTTTTCTCCACTTTGCGGTGCAGGTAGCGCACAGCAGTCGAAGTCAGCATCTTCTTTCTGCCACGACCAGGTAGCGTTTCAACAGTGCCCTTTGCCTTGAATTTGCGAATGATGCTTCCTATGGTGTCTCTTGGTAGGTTTTACATCTTTGAAATCTTCTTATAACCATTGCCCTTCCACTATTGTCTTCCTGGACCATTCTCTTGACTTCACCAGGATTGTAAACACACCAGTAAATGTCTAGAAGGAGTGGCGTATCAGTCATTTTAAATCTGCCTAATTGGTGCTTATTATGTTTGATTGCTGCTCGTTAACATCCACAGATGTTTTCAATACCTGATCGAAAACACTTGAATGAACATCTGTTCTTAAGAGCGGTAGTCTTTAAGGGGTTGAATAATTTTGTCAATTAAGAAATCACCCCAAAAAAAAATAAAACTGTATTACAAAAGCAATTGATGTCATTTTAGTTGCATTTGGTTCTTCAAAAAGTCCTTGTAAGATTTCATTCTGAACACAAATACAAATGTACACTAAATACCCTAATACCCTTTACAGCATTGGGGGTTGAATAATTTTGAACACAACTGTATAAGCAGAAATACTGTTTAATATTTTACCAATAGTGGAATTTCACTATAAAATATTAGCTGCCTGCTAAAAAGCTGCATATGCAGAATAAAACAAGCTGTAGTATTTCTTGGTGTCCAGTCTTCATACTAGTGGTCCATTAACCAAGGAAAAAATTTTTTTTAACTAAAAGCACAATATGCACGGCTTGCACACGTGATCAACAGTACTTTTTTTTTTTTTGTCATTCACAGTGACATGCCTGTTTATAAATTCTAACCAGGGGGGCGGGGATTTAGGGATGCTATGCGGTGAGATGTAAGAAGGGTTGAGGCTGGCCTGTGGTCACTGTTCTCTGTAACAGAGAGATGTGAAATGGGGTGGCACCTGGAGAGCATAACCCGATGTAATGTGTGATCGTGCTGCCCGGAAGCTCCCTTCCGCACTGCCTTTTTCATGCATGCTCAGGGGGAACTTAAATATAATCCCCCCCAAAATATCTCCACTTCCACACCTCTTACACTTCACAAATGTTCAGGGTAGGGAGGGAACCCCTGTTCAGGGTAGGGAGGGAACCCCCGTATTTACCGCTGTGCCAAATTGCAGCCCCTGAGCCCTGCTGGTTCCAGAGATTTGGGGGAGTGTAGGAGGTGTGAAAGTGGAGATATTTGGTGTGTTTTAAATAGGAAATGTGGCAGCACAGGCTCCTATTGCGCATGCGAGGCAGTGCAGATTTACAGGCAGCACATTCGGACACATCACCGGCATATTTGTGGGATGGAAATGTTTGTGTAGGGAGTACTAGTCTGTGAGGAAAAGGGTAGATTTAAAAAAATCCTGGAATTAGACATCAAAGCCCATCTCCAGGCTGGCAGCCAAATATACTATGTAATAGCGTATTAACGGACCACTATTTCGTATATGGTAAAACTTAAAATACATGTAAACACATACAAATAAGAAGTACGTTTCTTCCAGAGTAAAATGAGCCATAAATTACCCTATTGCTATGTTGCTGTCCTTACAGTAGGTAGTAGACATCTGACAGAACCAACAGGTTTTGGGCTAGTCCATCTCTTCATGGGGGGATTCTCAGCATGGCCTTTATTATTTATAAAGACAGGCCCTAAAAGGATATGTATAAAGATGTTGGCCAGCCTCCCTGCTCACTGCACGCTTTTTTGGCAGTTGGACGGAGCATCTGCCGTTCACTAAGTGCTTTTGAAAATAAAGGAAACCCTGAGAACTCCCCTTGAGGAGATCGGCTAGTTCAAAACCTGTCAGTTGTGTCATATTTATACTCCCTACTGTAAGTGACAGTAACATGGGAGATAAATAATTTATGGCTCATTTTACTCTGGTAGAAACATGCTTCTTATTTATATGTATTCTTGTCAGATCGACAGGTTAAATCAATAATTTCCGGCTCGTCCCATCAGGTTGCCGATCGATTTTCTGATCATTTTTCTGAGCATTTCTGCACAAAACCAATCAGAAACCTAATTGGACCTGTCAGCGATTATCGATTCAACCCATAGATCTGACTGGTAATTGCATGGTGTGTAGCAAGCATAAGTAGCAGACTAACTGGGTGGGACTGCTGCTGTTAAGATGAGAAGGGGGCAGGCATAGAAAAACTGCTCACAGAAAAAAGTTGTTGTTTTGAGGCCTCTTTTCCACGAACTGTTTACAGGCAGTGAAATGCCTCTCAAACTCTCACAACTGCTTGCTGCTGCCTGGTAACTGCTTGCTGCTGCCTGGCAACGGCTCACTGCTGCCTGATAACTGCTTGCTGAGCACCTAGCTCAACAGTTTGTGGAAAAGAGGCCTTAGTTTGCCACCCTAGAAGAATTTATTCAAATGGAGAAATGATTAACAAGTTAGTGATTTTAAAGCTGGTTTCATCAAAACCTGCAATTTAGGCACATGTTAATGTTATTTTCAATTAAGCTGGCCAACTTGGAAATATAATTATATTTAGAGTGGTGCAAAATAAATTTTTGAAATCAAAATATAAGAAATTGATTGAAAGCAGGCGTTACAGTGTGGGTGGCTGTCTTTGCAATCTTGCTAAGCTGGTTTGAAATAAAAAAAAAATCTTAGTCTGTTCTCTGTTTTATGCACTATAAAGTATTACATTGAATCTTGTGTTAGAGCATGTTTAGGTTTCTGACATTGTATTGAACTTTTCTGGATGCTTTAAACCAAATATGACTGTATATTACTTAAATTATTTATAAACACGAATAGACAGTAACCACTTAACGCATAGTCTATAAATTGTTTTTAAGTGCCAAAGTCATTGAGTAAGTAGGTACAGGGCTTTTTTCCACCCTCCCCTAAGGACTCTAAAGCTCACAAGCATTTTACTAGTTAAAGTGAGTCTAGGAAGGGTGTGAAGGTGATATTTTATACAGGTCTCAAGACGATTACACGTGCATGAGTAAGTATTTGCTGTGTACTACTGACTTTAGCAATTTTCCTAATGCATGTGCTACAATCTTAGAGCTCTTGGCAGTGTGAAGTAGTAGAGTGACTTGTCCTGGCCATCTGTCCTTGTGCTGCAAAAGTCATGACGTGGATTGTAAAAACATCTGCATGGCACAGATCCTTAGGAGGCAGACTCTCTGGCAGGGGGAAAGAGAAGAAAATAGGCATACTTTCATTTAGCTAATGTGTTGCTTTCAGCAATGCAGAAATACCAAGCTGTCGATTGAAAATTATCCAGCTCCTTGCATCACTTTGTCATCAGTGCCATAGCTGCTTTCAGGGGTTTCATTCTAAAGCTTGGATGAATCCAGGCAGATTTGCCTGCTTTGAGTTACCTGCATTAGGTACAATTTATGGCAAACATTTGCCAGTGTCTGTGAGGTCAGCTGGTTCAACGGGTAAATCTTCTGACCTCACTAGGAGAATGCACAGCACAGGTCTCCTCTCCAACATACAAGAACAGGTGCATAGCAGGGTACAGTTGATTTTGTGTTTGGCTGTAAACTAACAGACTATAATTGTATTTTTCTGTATGCAGCAGTAACCCTTTGGCTGTCACCGATGAAGTACCCGCCTCCATGGCAGTTAAACTAGAAACTAATTTTGGTAGCAAGAGCAGCAACTAGGGTTGCACGATTTTAGGGAAAAATTGAAATTGCGATTTTTCTCTTAGAAATTGCGATTTCGATTTTTTTCACGATTTTTTTTCAAAACAAGCTTTAGCACTAAATTCACAATGTACAGTAACATTTACAAACATGCACTGACAGAAAATGAAATATTATCAAACTGTGTGTAGTATGATGTCATTTTCTGTCATGTTTGTAAATGTTACTGCATTCACGCGCAGAGTAATTTAATACAGTCCTGGGACAGAGAGAGAGAGAGGGGAGAGAGAGGGGGCAGAGAGAGACACACAGAGAGGGAGGGGAGAGAGAGGGATGGAGAGAGGAGGAGAGAGAGAGTGGGAGGGAGGGAGGGATGGTGACCTGGCTACCACAGGGGCTGGTGGACCTGGGCCACTGGTGGCACTGGCAGAGCTGACAGTGGCCGCAATGTTAGTGTGGCTGAGGGTGGTTGTGGCCATGATGTCCTGTGACCGAGAGAGGAGGAGAGAGAAAGAGAGCAGGAGAGAGACAGAGAGAAAGGGGAAGAGAGAGAGAGGGATAAAGTGACAGAGAGAGGGAGAGACAGAGAGGGGAGAGCGAGACCGAAAGAGAGAGAGGGGGAGAGAGACAGAGGGGGGAGGGAGAGACAGAAAGAGAGAGGGGGAGAGAGAGAGACAGAGAGGGCAGATAGATGGGGGGGAGAGAGAGGGAGACAGAAAGAGAGAGTGGGAGAGACAAAGAGAGCAAGACAGAGAGGGGGAGAAATAGAGAGACAGAGGGGGCAGATAACAGAGGGGGGAGATAGATGGGGGAGGCGAGAGACAGAGAGGGGGGAGAGAGAGACAGGGGGAGAGAGAGAGAGAGAGAGGGCAGATAGATGGGGGGAGAAAGAGAGAGGGGGAGAGAGACAGAGAGGGGGGAGAGACAAAGAGCGCAAGACAGAGATGGGGGAAAGAGAGAGACAGAGGGGGCAGATAACAGAGGGGGAGGCGAGAGACAGAGAGGGGGAGGCGAGAGACAGAGAGGGGTGAGAGACAAAGGGGGGGGGGGGAGAGAGGCAGAGTGGTGGGAAGAGAGAGGGAGGGGGAGATACAGAGTGGCCGGAGCTAGAGGTGGCCGCTGCACAATGCAGGTGGAAGGACTGGCTGGGGGATCTCTGTTGGCAGGCTGAGGCCTCTCGCTCCCTGCCACCATTAAGTCCAGCAGGCACAGCAAAGTTGCTCACCGATGGCAGGCAGCGGGCATCCATTTCGCGCTGGCGGAAAGGGGGCAGCGGCGGGCATCCATTTTGCGCTGGCAAAAAGGGGGCAGCAGCGGGCAGCCATTTCGCGCTGGCGAGAAGGGGGCAGCGGCGGGCATACATTTCGCGCTGGCGGAAAGGGGGCAGCGGCAGGTCGTCATTACTTCAAGGCGGGCGGCAGGCAGCGTGACTCCGGACACTTCCGGATTCTGCCGCCGCCCGCACACCGGTCCAGCAGTGCATATTTGTGAATGAATGAGCCGGGCAGCAGGGGGGCGAGTCCAGTATAGAGCGGCACACAGCGCCACCAATCACTAGATAGAGATAGTATGACGTAGGCGGAGCTGTACCCTCTGTACAGATCCGCCTATCGCCTCCGTCATACCATCTCTATCTAGGTATTGGTGGCGCTGTGTGCTTCTCTGGACTGGATTCGCCCTCCCCCTGCTGCCCGGCTCATTGACATTCATAAATATGCACTCTCTTCTGCCAATCAGTGGCTCTCTATGACGGCGCGGCGGTAGGCGGGCCAAAACCGACTAAACCGCAGCTACTGACGATCTATAGATCGTCTGCACGTGAATTGCGGTTTCGGTTTAAAACCGCAAAACCGTGAAGCCCTAGCAGCAACCTCAAGCTTGTTTTGTTTTTTATTTTTTTGTCGCCTTTCCTTTCTGTGTAAATTAAACAGGTGACTGTTAAGCCATCAAATCACTTAGGGCCCTTTCACACTAGAGGCCTTTTTCAGCGTTTTAACGCCACCGCCATGGTTGGTGTTTTCCAAGGCAAAATGAAAGTTCATAGACTTTCATTTTACCTTTCACACTTAACGCTCTTTTTGGAGCATTGCGTTTTGAATCTCCCAGGAGATTTTTCAGGGCTGACTGCGGCGTTTTTCATTACAATTGATGGTAATGTGTTGGCGTTAAACGCCTTAAAAACGCCTGCAGCCAAAATGCAGCGTTTTAGCCTTTTTACCGCTGCCTGTAGTGTGAAAGAGCCCTTATACCATGTTTTGAAACAGTGTCGTTTCTCCTCCTGCTCTGCTTTGTACAAAAATAGTTTTGTTTTTGGGAAGGCCTTCAAGTTTTCCCTGTGCCCAATCAGTGCCACATCCATGGTTTTATTTTTCAAACTGTAAACAGTAATTGTTCTCGTCATTTCCAGTATTGTGGCCACAGGTGGCAAGGTCTGCTGTGGGAATGCAGGTTACATGGGATGCTGTGTCCTTCACAGAAGAGCCATGAGAGATCAAAATGTTACTTTACTTACTTCTAATGTCTGCTAAAGAGGACCTCAGCAGACGCATTAGGTTTTGTTCAGATAGTTACTGGTCTTGCTTCACGTCTTCCTTTTAACTGTACTCTTCACATGTTTGGGAGCTATGGAGATCAAATGCTGTCATTTTGTAAGTGAACCTTCTTTGCCTTATCCAGCTATTCAGCTTGCAATGTGTTTTGTTACATAGTGTTTTCACTGAGAGATGGGTCTGAACTACAGGCAGGTCAATTTCACATATGTAAATGACAAAGTGACCTTTGTAGGGGAAGGGATCTAGAGGCTGCCATATTTATTTTTAGAGATGGCAAAATAAATAATTCCAGCTTGCATGAAAATTTAAAATTTCTGGGCACCTTGAAATTTGCCGTTCATGATGAATTTGTATATGGAACATTTGTGAAAAACTCATGTAAGAACTCCACACTTCCTCAGACTTTGGTAGAATCTTCTTATTATTAAACTTCTGTGTACTGCTGATCCCTAGATAAACTGTTCCTGTTACCTTTGCTTGTAATATTTATTCCTAGTTCTATTCCTGAACCCTGCATTATGACCTAGTTATTAGGATTTTATAGTGTGTGTTTGTCTCACTCTCTCAGCAATTCTTGCTTGTATACATTGGCTTCACCATATTGTTGATAATTCAGCACTTGTTATACAGTTGCACTTGTTTCAATAATAATCATAAGCCTTATTTTGATGTCTCATTTTCAGTATGTTGCAAATTATCACTGGCTCCCTTCCTGTGAGGCCTGTGACAGTGTTGCTGGCATCAGTATGAAAATTTTACAAATACTGGTAGTTTTATTTATTAATTTATTGTATTTGTAAAGCACCAACATATTACGCAGCGCTATATAAAATAAGGTTTCCTAGCTTCAACATTTCATGTGTGGTTTATGTACTATTTTCAATTAAACTGGGGGCCTAAATGATTTGTGAATCAACTCATTCTAGTTGTATTTACTTTTTCCTGGGTTTAGTATCTTTGGGAAATTTAGGTTGTATTTATATAAGAAATATTTAGAAAAGGAAGTGAAGTGACATTTTAGAAGTTTTAAGTATGGGTGGAGGTTCAGCAGTATACACCATTTACAGAATGGCAGACACAACATTATAGATTTGCTGACTTTCTGTTTGTAGGAATAGTGTTATGTGAATGACTACTCCCTGCCCTTTCCATCACCTCTGCTTGCTGAAACTCCTTAGGAATAAGGGAAGCTTTCACCTCTGAGAGCAGAGAACATACAGAGTAGGCCATGAATTGTGGAGATCAACACCTGCACTTGATTTCTATCCTCACAAGTACAAAGTTAACATGACTGGTGTATTGTTAGCATAAGGTAGTTTTCAAGGTTTTTGTTCCCTAGTAGGACAAAGCAGACAAATACCTCATAGCAACAGAAGCAATAACCTTCATCAGTCTGGGATCTATTTTATGCGCCTCATGAAAAATGAAACTTATTTTTTTTCTAATCTGACTAGAACAATGATTCTTACGAACCATGTGCTTATTTATAAAGAGGGAGTCTGAAGATTTCTGTGGTTTACTTTGCTACGCTGGCAAGTTTATTGCGAACCCACTGCCAGAACTAAAAGTCAACTTAAAGATGTCTCTTGATATTCTGGTTATATGTGAGATGTCTGAGCAGCCTGACTACTGGTACTAAATTTTATTCATTTCACAAATTCCATATTTATCCATGCCATGCTTGATTAATTGCACATGTGATTTCAGAAATAAAGAAATAAGTCTAGTAACTGACTTACAGTGGAACCTTGGTTTGCGAGCATAATTCGTTCCAGAAACATGCTTGTAATCCAAAGCACACTGATATAAAAGCGGATTTCCCTCCTAAGGAGTAATGGAAACACAGATTATTTTTTTTCCACAATCCAAAAACACTTATTGGAAAATATTTAATAGAAATTACTGTACAGTATACAGTGGAGGAAATAATTATTTGACCCCTCACTGATTTTGTAAGTTTGTCCAATGACAAAGAAATGAAAAGTCTCAGAACAGTATCATTTCAATGGTAGGTTTATTTTAACAGTGGCAGATAGCACATCAAAAGGAAAATCGAAAAAATAACCTTAAATAAAAGATAGCAACTGATTTGCATTTCATTGAGTGAAATAAGTTTTTGAACCCCTACCAACCATTAAGAGTTCTGGCTTCCACAGAGTGGTTAGACACTTGTACTCAATTAGTCACCCTCATTAAGGACACCTGTCTTAACTAGTCACCTGTATAAAAGACACCTGTCCACAGAATCAATCAATCAAGCAGACTCCAAACTCCCCAACATGGGAAAGACCAAAGAGCTGTCCAAGGATGTCAGAGACAAAATTGTAGACCTGCACAAGGCTGGAATGGGCTACAAAACCATTAGCAAGAAGCTGGGAGAGAATGTGACAACTGTTGGTGCAATTGTTCGAAAATGGAAGGAGCACAAAATGACCATCAATCGACCTCGCTCTGGGGCTCCACGCAAGATCTCACCTCGTGGGGTGTCAATGGTTCTGAGAAAGGTGAAAAAGCATCCTAGAACTACACGGGAGGAATTAGTGAATGACCTCAAATTAGCAGGGACCACAGTCACCAAGAAAACCATTGGAAACACATTATACCGCAATGGATTAAAATCCTGCAGGGCTCGCAAGGTCCCCCTGCTCAAGAAGGCACATGTGCAGGCCCGTATGAAGTTTGCCAATGAAAACCTGAATGATTCTGTGAGTAACTGGGAGAAGGTGCTGTGGTCTGATGAGACCAAAATAGAGCTCTTTGGCATTAACTCAACTCGCTGTGTTTGGAGGAAGAAAAATGCTGCCTATGACCCTCAAAACACCGTACCCACCGTCAAGCATGGGGGTGGAAACATTTTGCTTTGGGGGTGTTTTTTTGCTAAGGGCACAAGACAACTTAATCGCATTAACGGGAAAATGGACGGAGCCATGTATCGTGAAATCCTGAACGACAACCTCCTTCCCTCTGCCAGGAAACTGAAAATGGGTCGTGGATGGGTGTTCCAGCATGACAATGACCCAAAACATACAGCAAAGGCAACAAAGGAGTGGCTCAAGAAGAAGCACATTAAGGTCATGGAGTGGCCTAGTCAGTCTCCGGACCTTAATCCAATAGAAAACCTATGGAGGGAGCTCAAGCTCAGAGTTGCACAGAGACAGCCTCGAAACCTTAGGGATTTAGAGATGATCTGCAAAGAGGAGTGGACCAACATTCCTCCTAAAATGTGCAAACTTGGTCATCAATTACAAGAAACGTTTGACCTCTGTGCTTGCAAACAAGGGTTTTTCCACTAAGTATCAAGTCTTTTATTGTTAGAGGGTTCAAAAACTTATTTCACTCAATGAAATGCAAATCAGTTGCTATCTTTTATTTAAGGTTCTTTTTTCGATTTTCCTTTTGATGTGCTATCTGCCACTGTTAAAATAAACCTACCATTGAAATGATACTGTTCTGAGACTTTTCATTTCTTTGTCATTGGACAAACTTACAAAATCAGTGAGGGGTCAAATAATTATTTCCTCCACTGTATATTAAAAGACCGTCACTATAACAAAACATTTTGATCTGTTTGCTCACACTTTTTTATTTATATATTTATTTTTTGTGTCGCTTTCACAAGGAACAGATCCAGTGACTGTTAGTTTTGCCTACTTTTGTGGATTTTTTTTTCCGCAGAAACTTGTTGTACAATCCCCACACTCAGGGCTCGTTTCCACTATCGCAAATCCGCATGCGTCCAACGCATGCGGATTCGCACATGTAATGCAAGTGGATGGGCCTGTTTCCACTGCAGCGTTGTTGAGGTGCGTTTTTTTCAGCGGTGAAAAAACGCACAAAAGAGCCGCAGAATTCGCCTGCGAGTGGAATGCATGCAAATCGCATGCAATGCATTTAACCACTTCACCACTGAGGGGTTTTACCCCCTGACCACCAGAGCAATTTTCACCTTTCAGCGCTCCTTCCATTCATTCGTCTATAACTTTATCATTACTTATGTTTTTACCACCACCAATTAGGCTTTCTTTAGGTGGAACATTATACCAATAATTATTTTATTCTAAATGTGTTTTAATGGGAAAATAGGAAAAATGTGGGAAAAAAATCATTATTTTTCAGTTTTCGGCCATTATTGTTTTTAAATAATGCATGCTACTGTAATTAAAACCCATGAAATGTATTTGCCTTTTATCCCGGTTATAAAACCGTTTAAATTATGTCCCTATCACAATGTTTGGCGCCAATATTTTATTTGGAAATAAAGGTGCATTTTTTTCAGTTTTGCGTCCATCCCTAATTACAAGCCCATAGTTTATAAAGTAACAGTGTTGTACCCTCCTCACATAAATATTTACAAAGTTCAGTCCCTAAGGTAACTATTTATGTATTTTTTTTATTGTAAATTTTTTAATTTTTTTTAATTACAAAAAAAAATAAAAAATGGGAGTGTGGGAGGTAATGAGTTAATATTTTGTGTAAAAGTAATTTATTTGTATGTGAAAAATGTTTAGGGTGTAGTTTTACTATTTGGCCACAAGATGGCCACAGTAACTTTTTGTTTAATGCGACCTCCAAGCGTCCTTCCGGACTCTTGGAGGAAGTACTTGGAGGCTGGGTACCGTATATACTCGGATATAAGTCGACCTTGTGTATAAGTCGACCCCACTTTTTGACCCTCTTAAGCTGGAATTAATACCAAACCTGGTGTGTCTGTGGGGCAGGGGCATCTTATGGACCTTTTCCCCTCAAGCTGTCTCTATCTAAGCTACACAGCCCTCCACCTACAATAACTCCTGCTGCCTCCACCTACTCTAACTTACACTGTACTCCCACATGACCATTTTGTACCTCCTGCCTCCATTACTCACACTGTCTGCTCTTTTACAGTCAGAATCTGACATAGTAAGCTTTAGGATGTATTAATGTGGCTAGATGCCATTACAGTTTTTCAGTGATAGGTGCTTTTATTTAAGTGACACTGGGAACAAACAAGGCATGGGTTAATGCCAGATGCCTTTAAATGTGTGGAAAGTGTGCAGTGATCTTTGGAAGTGCTGTGTGCTTTCTAAAGAAAGAGAGAAAGAATTAATCAGGCTGGCAGGGGAAATCCAGAATCAACACACAGATAAAAAGGCAGAAAGACTGACAAGAAAAGAGAAGTTTAGTAAAACTTTCTCTGCAGTCTTCTATCACACTCTGTACAGGGAAGAGCAGCTGATAACAGGCTGGAATTCAGAGAATGCAGAACGGACTTACACAGGCTTCTCTGCAAAGTACGTATGGCTGGGCTTCTAACTGCAGACTGTGGCTGTGCACGGAGAGATGGAATCAAAGTGTGCAGAAAGGGGGAGGAGGAGTGTCACATGAGAGACTGCACGGGCTTTTCACTGTATGAGCTGTAGATATATTGATGGAGGAGAAGCCTTTGAAGATCGGGATGAAGCCAGAATTCCGGTGCTCTAGCTTGCACTGTTGTCAGCTACTGCGGGTGAAATTAGCAGCCGCTGGAGCATCACATGCTGAGCGGGGGTCAGTCCATTCTCCTGCTTGCAGGGGGAAGCTGCATTGTGACATCTAGTAAACTTAACAGAGCAGGGGGACACAATCTGGCTGGCTGGCAGCATTAGGGGGCATGATGCAGCAGATGCACAGCAGAGGAGTCGCTTGATACTCGGCTACAAGTCAGAAATTTAGGTCTGACGCGAGTATAAGTCGACCCCCCTATTTTACAAAAGTAGATCAGTCCAAAATTTCTCGACTTGTAGTCGAGTATATACGGTAAGTGTTTTTTTTTTTTTCACAATGATCGCGCTGCTTAGCGCAAAAGCAGCGGATCATTGCGGGGCTTAGATCAACAAACGGGAATGGATTTTCCCGTTCATTGATCTCCGGGCGGGCGGCGTGTTTACGAGCGGTCGGCGGCGTGTTTACGAGCGGGAGTGCGGAAAGTACTGATATCTCCGTCCCTGGGGGTTAAAGGATGGAAAAAGGGACGGGAAATTCGTACGGGCGGGGGTAAAGTGGTTAATAGGGAAATCGCATGCGGTTTCCCCATGGGTTTTTTTCCTGCGAATTCTTATAGGTACCAATGTAAATTCACACAGGCAGTGACCCGGTTAAAATCGCATATACCCTCACCTATGCGAATTCGCATGCGAATTCGCGGCAAAAACGCATGAGGAATCGCATTCACATGCGATTTCATCAGCGGTGGAATCCAGGCGATTCGGCACCGCAATAGTGGAAACGAGCCCTTAGAAATAAGTACAATCCTGCAACTTCAAAGGGAGAAGAACCATTGGCTCAGTTGTGGTGATTGTGACACGAGTACAATCTGTGCTTTTGTATGAAGAAGTTGCTTGCTTATCAAGCCAAAGTTTCATACAAATGTTTGCTTCTCTTGCAAAGCACTTTTAAACAAGTTACTCAAGCCAAGGTTTTACTTTATGTGACTGTTTAACAATGCAATGACCTTAAAGAGGAACTCCAGTGAAAATAATGTAATAAAAAAAGTGCTTCATTTTTACCATAATTATGTATAAATGATTTAGTCAGTGTTTGCTCATTGTAAAATCTTTCCTCTCCCAGATTCACATTCTGACATGTATTACATGGTGACATTGTTACTGTGGGCATGTTATGTAGCTGTTTCTAGCTGTTCTGACTGTTAGACAGCTCTAAACAGCCATTTCCTGTCTGTGAACATTGTTACATTGTGGCAGTTTGCCAGGAGTACCGCGGTATTCAGAGCCTCTAGTGGGAGTGGTTTCAGCACAAAATCAGTCACACAGCGCCCCCTGATGGTCTGTTTGTGAAAATCATTCTATTTCTCATGTTAAAGGGGGTATCCGCTACTGATTGGGATAAAGTTCAATTCTAGGTTGGAGTTTCTCTTTAATACAGGTGTCTTCACAGGCAATATGGGTGGCTGGATAGTGTACTGGTTAAGGTTACCACCTTTGACACAGGAGATCAGTGTTTGAATCCTGGCTGCAGCTTACCAACTATTCAGCATGGAGTCCTTAGGCAAGACTCTGTAATGCTTCATTGTGGCCAATTGAGCACACCTTTAGCGACTGCAGCTCTCAAGCATTTTGTGTCCGACGGGAGAAAAGCATTTTGGAAATGCTAACATTATAAAGGTTTTATTTAACATCTTTACAGAATCCTTTCATGAGCAAGTTCTCTGCTATTTTGCATTTCCCATACATTGCTGAGTAGATACTTGCCTTGTTTTAGTAATGCCTGAAATAAAGCTTGCATGATGATATTGTGTGTTCTGATAGTTTTCACTTTAGGCTACGTAAAAAGGAACTGCATTATTGAGATGGCATTGCTCCCATTTGAATGATTTTTAGATTTTCTTGCCAGTTGAAAGAATGGGTTTCCAGGGTGCATATATTATTCACACTTATAAAATATTGTATTAAATCGGGCAGCAATTTTGGGAAACCTTTGTCACGTCTATCCTCATTTCTCATTAATAATTCTCCTGGAAGGTAGAGTGTACGTTCTCCCCAGAACCAAGTTTTCAGCTAGAGAATAGTTTATGATGAAGCGTGCCACTTCCTGACAAGTGATCTGCTCTATTTTCTCTCTTCTTCTAAACAACGTATCGCTTTGTAAAATTTGGCTGTGCAGCAGAAAGCTGGCCACTGCCAAGAGTTTACGGGAAAGATTGAACATATTGTACGTAAATTGAGGTTGTATGTTTCTAATTTAGCTGTAATTGCTGAAAGCGTCCTAATCAGTCAATCACTCTTGATTGAGCTTTGTACCCAATGTGAGAACATGAACCCACTCTGACACTAATAATAAAGCAGGCCACCAGCGCTTTTCCCAAGCTTTGACACTGCATTGTGCTGTGCATTTTGCAGGATTTAAAACTGCTGGTAGTGTTTAAAAGGGAATGAAAGGAGGAAGCTGCAGGACTAATTAGAAAAGTTGCTGCTTTTCTGCACTGGTGAAATTTAACATAACTTAAATGGATTACTTAACCCTTGCTTTTATATTTGCTCAATGCGTTTTGTTGCTGAAGTGGCTTGGGAAGTAATAGGTAGATAAATAAATAAATAAATAAAAAAATACCAGTGTAGGTGAATTGTATGTTCAAAGAAGTGAGTTTTTTTTTCTTTTTTTCTGTAACTAGGTCCAGTAGTGTCTAACAAATCCTTTTTTCTGATACAGGGCTCAACCTCCTGAGCTATACCATCCCATAGCAGCATGGGATTAAAGGGGCTGCAAAAGGGATTGGCAAAGTTACCATATATACTCTAGTATAAGCCAAGATTTTGGGGCCAGTAGCATCCTCATTGCTGTGATTCCTGAAGTGGCACATGGGAAGTGATACGAGGGGCCACTAGAGGGTGTCATAGCACTGAGACTCTACTGCCAAAACTTTGGCTAATAATGGCTGCTACAGAGAAGTCCTGGTGGCAGACTGTAAACAAAAGAAGTCTGCACAGCACTGACACTTATGCATTACATGCATGCTGAGAGGCTGAGGACACCTCAAAAGTTGCCATCCATTACGCTCAGGCAGCATTTAAGTCCCCTTAAATAAAGGAAGCCTGTGTGGCTCTGCTTATCCTGACGGGGACACTGTGAGAACACCGCAAAAGCTGCCACACATTTTGCTGGAGGAGAGAGATAGTAAAACTGCAACCAAATGTGCCTGCAGCACTGTGTGCATGGTGGGGGTGGGAGGGGGACTACCACAAACTCTGCATATCCAATGAACACATGATCCTGGGACACAGGAAAAAAGTTGCATATTTGAATGTTGCTGCTACCTCCTGTTACTTGTAGCAGTACTCGTATTTTTATCATATTAAAGGTGTGCATGCTTTGATATATAAATCACACTGTTTTCACTATTAAAATACACACACAGAGCCATCACAAAAATTCCCCCATGGAATTCCACCTGTACCATTCCTGCATTTCTACCCTCTGCTTATTTGAGTCGATCATTTTTTTCCATTTTTTTTTTAAAGACAAAATTTGGCGGGGCGGTGTCAAGAACCGGCCCGCGGCACGCCTGCGTATACGGTTCCCGACTGCGGGTTTGACCAGATCGAGAGGGGAAGCAGCCTTAGTCAAGCTAAAACAAGGCTGGGACCCCTCAGAACACCTTTCACTGCCACCACTAGCGGTTCGCTAGACACTTCCACTCTGCTGGCGAGTCCTCAGCGCGCACCCCGCGTTTTTGTATTCGGGTCAGCTTTACGCTTAGGCCGAATACGGGAACGCCACGCACCCACACACACACAGTTGCAATCTTACACTGTAGTGAAGCAGAAAACCACTAACAGTCGTTCCGAACGATACTGTTAGCCACTCTGCTGTCGCTACTCGCACTGGCGTTTTTCGTACGTTGGGTCAGCTGCGCGCTTTAGGCCAACGTATGACAAACGCCCCCACACACAATGCAATTACAATTTCATATGGTAGTGTTGCTCAAGCATACAAATAGGCATGGATTTATACACACTTCAATCTCTTCTAGGCTATGAGTGTTAGTTTAGCACAGCAGAATTCAAGCTTATTAAATAACTATTTAATATTCCATAAAAAAACGTGGAACAATGCAGAACAGAATATATACAAAAGATTACAAAAAAAAACAAAATAAAAAGTACAAAGAGAAGTTACAAAAATACACACAAAGCAATTTTGCTTACCAAAATAAACGCGGAAATAAACGTACCAGCGTATCGATCTGGCTTGTTGCGGGAGTACGCACTTCTGGTCAGGAACCAGGTTAGTTCTAGCCGTGTGGACTACCTCCAAGAACTACCAGTTGTGGCTATCCTAGCTGCGGTTTTAAACTATGAAATACGCCTGGAGGCTGCAACTTCCTTGGGGAGGAACTAGTTTTTAATTAAATCCTCAGTCATTATTGGATTTCCAGAGGCCTAGTCCATACATAACGCGCCTCATATCCTTTCCTGTGATATGCCACTTGAAACCTTTCCTGTCTCAGTTTTCAGATAATCAAAAAGGTCTTTTCCCCACTCCAGGTGACAATTGATTACGGCTTCCTCCACATCCCAGCAGGCCTGTCAGATGTAAATTCTAGAGTCCTTTGTTAGCCTTTGAAGTTCCTTGACTCTGTCCTGATTTGTATAATGGGACAATGGGGCTTCTAATTAGCTCCCTGCTCTCAGAGGAACTGAGGGTAATTGTATTCCACACTGTCACACCGACAAGTACAGCTTCCCCAATGCCAGATGACCACCCATACATATGCATCTGAAGTACATAGCAGACAGGAAAATGAAAATATTATCCTTACATCATAAGCACCCCAGTATATTCCTGACAGGCGGCTTATACTCAGGCCAGCTTATACTCAAGTATATACTGCATTCTATTTCCTTAGGCTTGGTTCACACATAAAAAGGTGTCCAGCCCTGATGCCAACAGTTTTTTTTTTTTTTAACAGTTGGCATCAGTTTTGTATGAGTTTCCATGGCTTGGTTGACACATAAATCTGTACATGACCAGTCCTGTTCTGTCAGTTTTGTATCAGTTTTTCTATGGGTGTGTTCACAGATGAAAGGTGTACATTTCCAGTCCAGTTAGGTAAAACTGATAGAAAACTGGGCTGGACCAGAAATGTACAGATTTTTGTGAAACAAGCATGAAGCCTAACTTACAAGGGCAATCAACAAGGGAAGGAAGGTTGTAAGGATTACATGGATGTTTTGTAAACATTTTCCCTGAATGTTGGAGAGTATGTTGAAGAAAAATCCCTGCATACTGAAAATGCATTGAAACACCAGCTTAGCTTACATTGAGCATGCATTTGGTGTTCTGTTTCTGGCACTTGGGATTCACTTTATTTTATTATTATGCAGCCATTGCAAGTCGCACATCAGGCATGCGCTTGGTCAGGTTTATCTTAGTAAATGTGCATATGCCAGATTTTGGTTAATTCACTGACCAGTTGGGGCAAAAAAACCCTCTAAGTGTAACGTGTAAAACAATAATTTTTTTTGTTTCACAATAACGGTTCATGAAGGAACATTTAGTTTGTTTGCTTAACTTGAAAGGGCATGTTATATGGTTTTGCAGTTAACAATTCTTGAAGGAGAAATATTTTTTATAAAGATGTGTAAAATTATTAATGATTTATTAAGTGCCAACATATTCTGTGTCGATGTACAAAGTAAACAAACACAGGATACAGACAATGGTGTACACCAATACACAAGATACAGAACTGATAACTAGTGACAAAAGTAACGTGATCAATAAAATGTATAACAAATTCCAAGACACAAAAAGCCCTAAAATTGTGAGCTTACTATCTAAAGGAATTGGGGGGGGGGGGGGGGGGTGTGAGTGTTAGGACTCGTTCAGACTATACGTGCTGCCGTGTGCATTTTGGCAGCACATATAGTGTGCATCACGCAAGAACGGTAGAAGGGCATAAATGGCCCTTCTACCGCTCCCATCATATGCACTGCGCAGCATTGCGATTGCGCTGTCGCGTGTTGCACGCATTTTTGGGAATTGCATTGTAATAAATGGGATCTGCAGCGCATAGTAGCGCAGATGGCATGTGATCGGACACGTTGCGTTCCGATCGCACAGCCATCTGCGCAAATGATGTGACCGAGGCCTTCGTATACAATATTAATGCCTGGAGCAGTATGTTGCCCAGTCCTGCAAAACTCCATTAACTTTTATTTGGTAATAGTTTTATTTGTTGTTTTACAGTAAAGTTTGGGCACAAAGCAAATTTAGAAACCAAATCAGTTAAAATAATGCAATGAATTTTCTCTTCAGCTGTTGCATGCACCCAGATTTGTCTCCTGCGTTTTTCTGCACAGCAACAGAAAGGAAAAAAGCCTAGTTGCCATTTGTAGAGCCAGAGCAGGGCCCACCAAGGGTGTCCAGTTCTGTTTCTGTGTAGTGAAGGGGATGCACTCATTCACTTATTTATACTGAATTTGGCTATGC
Source organism: Hyperolius riggenbachi (assembly GCF_040937935.1). Lineage (NCBI taxonomy): Eukaryota > Metazoa > Chordata > Amphibia > Anura > Hyperoliidae > Hyperolius > Hyperolius riggenbachi. The sequence goes on from NC_090648.1 coordinate 229,042,370, forward strand.
TGCACTGTGCACTCCTCTCACCAGTGTAGCTGGGTGGTGTGCATCACTAAACTTGGGGCCTGTTTCCACTAGCCACCGCGCGCGGCTGCACTTTTGGGTCTGCGGGAACGCAGGTGAATCCCAGAAGCTGTGCCATGCACGGCTATGGGATTCGCAGCCTCCCGCGCGAACACTGTGGGCAGTGTCGGACGAATCGCTAGGGTAAGCGATTTGGCCGGTGGCGCCATAGTTTTCTGCCTGCGGGGGAACTCTGCGGATACGGAGCGAAACCTGCTCCAGTGGAAACGGGCCCTTTTCTATTAGAATCTGGAAGAACCCATAAGAAGATAATTCATATCAGTATGCTGCTCTACAGTGTATCCAACATTTTCAAGCCTGTCTGCTTTTGCTGGAGTGCAGTAAAGAGAAATGTTCATAGTTAAAAGGTTTTGTTACCCAATGGGACTGAATAACTGGACTTGTTGATCGAAATTACTATTTATTTTTTTAAAGGTAAGGAGTTAAATATATCAACAAACAGAAAAAAGTAGTCCCTCTATATAATATTTCAATAATCAAATATCCACAACTGCAGTAGTATCTCAAAGGGAAGTCTTTATTAACAACAACACATGATTAAAAACAATTAAAAACACTGTGATCCCCCAGGCCCCTAATGGTCCACATGATAAATATATAATGCTGATAATACCAATAACACTAGCTGGGCTCCAATTATATCATAATCAGCAGCATGTTGTTCCAACAATGTCTCCCACCAGCTGTAGCTAAAGGATACCATGTCTAATAGTGGAACACTGTACCAAAAATGCTGTTGATCCTGAACCTGTACAAATCATGTTACTATAAATGGACAATAGGTAGACCATAAATATGCGCTGCTCTAAACAAAACATGCAAATATGCAAAAAGTGCTAGTGCATAAAATTCATCAATCTGTAAACAATTTGATATAGAAGATGCTGTGCAAAGAGTGCTAACTATGAAGTGAATAAAGTGTCAGTGCATGAAAGTCAAAGCCGCCAAGGGGGACAGCGTCACAACAGTAACCTAGAGATCAACCATAGTGCAAAAAGCAGAAAGATCCACAACCTTAAGAAGCATATTAAACAGGTGTTGCCACCCAAAAGTGTGTATAAACCAGAGTAGTAAAAGGCACAAGATCTGAAATGAGAAATAAGTCCATCCAAGGAATACTGTCAAGTATAGAGCTTACCAGCAAGATGTGAGTGTGTTGGTCCGTGGGGTGGGGTTCAGCGTTCCTACCGGTGCCGCCTAGGCTTGCCTCAGGGATGCTGACTAAGCTCATGGTCGCTGTTTAAATAATGGATATCCGCCTACGTACGTGGCCGCGTAATCAGCGTGACCAGGCGTACCCACACCGCACGCACATACTATTTTGTTCTCCTGCTTCTTTTATTTAATGCTTTTTTTTCCAGGACTCTTCTTATATTCAAAATGACTATAGAAGTAGAGTCTACAAATTATTATATTATGAAATTCAGGAACAGCCTACATATAAATCTATATCGATAGATAGATAGATAGATAGATAGATAGATAGATAGATAGATAGATAGATAGCTCGATCGATACAGTGGCTTGCAAAAGTATTCGGCCCCCTTGAAGTTTTCCACATTTTGTCACATTACTGCCACAAACCTAAATCCATTTTATTGGAATTCCACATAAATGACCAATACAAAGTGGTGTACACGTGAGAAGTGGAATGATAATCATACATGATTCCAAACATTTTTTACAAATCAATAACTGCAAAGTGGGGTGTGCGTAATTATTCAGTACCCTTTGGTCTGAGTGCAGTCAGTTGCCCATAAACATTGCCTGATGAGTGCTAATGACTAAATAAAGTGCACCTGTGTGTAATCTAATGTCAGTACAAATACAGCTGCTCTGTGACGGCCTCAGAGGTTGTCTAAGAGAATATTGGGAGCAACAACACCATGAAGTCAAAAGAACACACCAGACAGGTCAGGGATCAAGTTATTGAGAAATTTAAAGCAGGCTTAGGCTACAAAAAGATTTCCAAAGCCTTGAACATCCCACAGAGCACTGTTCAAGCGATCCTTCAGAAATGAAACTTACCAAACACACAAAGGGAAATACTCACTCCCAAACAGTCCTCTGCTGCTTTATAAAGCCTGCAGGCTGCTTATAAGCCAATAAGAAGTGCACACACACGTTACACCTAGTCTGCAGTGATTAATCAAGCAGAAGCTGAGCAGGTCAGCCAATCGTTGGAGAGGGCTTCAGTTGCATATAGACAATGGCTATATGACCAGCAGGGGGCACCAGCGTGCAGGATATTCCCTCTCATCTGCCCCCCTCCTAACTAAACTGCATGGGAATCTACAATAAAATTAAAAACAATGGTGCACAAGCCAGCCTGGCTTATAAGCAGCCTGCAGGCTTTATAAAGCAGCAGAGGACTGTTTGGGAGTGAGTATTTCCCTTTGTGTGTTTGGTAAGTTTCAGAGCAGTTGGGGACAGTCTCTTGGGGGTGGCAGCTCCAGGGCTTGACTGCGCTCACATATGGTGTTACATACTGGTTCTGGGGCCCCGGGCAGTGAGAGTTCCCGGGGCCCCAGGCTGGCTTGTGCACCATTGTTTTTAATTTCCTTCAGAAATGAAAGGCGTATGGCACAACTGTAAACCTACCAAGACAAGGCCATCCACCTAAACTCACAGGCCGAACAAGGAGAGCGCTGATCAGAAATGCAGTCAAGTGGCCCATGGTGACTCTGTACGAGCTGCAGAGATCTACAGCTCAGGTGGGAGAATCTGTCCATAGGATAACTATTAGTTGTGCACTGCACAAGGTTGGCCTTTATGGAAGAGTGTTAAGAAGAAAGCCATTGTTAACAGAAAAGCATAAGAACTGTTTGCAGTTTGCCACAAGCCATGTGGGGGACACAGTAAACATGTGGAAGAAGGTGCTCTGGTCAGATGAGACCAAAATTGAACTTTTTTTGCTAAAATGCAAAATGCTATGTGTGGCGGAAATATAACACTGCACGTCACTCTGAACACACCATCCCCATTGCCAAATATGGTGGTGGCATTATCATGCTCTGGGGGTGCTTCTCTTCAGCAGGGACAGGGAAGCTGGTTAGAGTTGATGGGAAGATGGATGGAGCCAAATACAGGGCAATCTTGGAAGAAAACCTCTTGGAGTCTGCAAAAGACTTGAGACTGGGGCAGAGGTTCACCTTCCAGCAGGACAACTACCCTAAACATAAAGCCAGGGCAACAATGGAATGGTTTAAAACAAAACCTATCCATGTGTTAGAATTGCCCAGTCAAAGTCCAGATCTAAATCCAATCGGGAATCTGTGGCAAGATCTGAAAACTGTTGTTCACAAATGCTGTCCATCTAATCTGACTGAGCTGGAGCGGTTTTGCAAAGAGGAATGGGCAAGGATTTCAGTCTCTAGATGTGCAAAGCTGGTAGAGACATACCCTAAAAGACTGGCAGCTGTAATTGCAGCAAAAGGTGGTTCTACAAAGTATTGACTAAGGGGGCTGAATAATTTCGCACACCCCACTTTGCAGTTATTTATTTTTAAAAAAATGTTTGGAATCATGTATGATTTTCGTTCCACTTCTCATGTGTACACCACTTTGTGTTGGTCTTTCACGTGGAATTCCAGGAAAATTAATTCATGTTTGTGGCAGTAATGTGACAAAATGTGGAAAACTTCAAGGGGGCCGAATACTTTTGCAAGTGTGTGTGTGTATAGATCGATATCTATCTATCCTATCTATCTATCTATCTATCTATCTATATCTATCTATATATCTATCTATCTATCTATCTATCTATCTATATATATATATATATCTATCTATCTATCTATCTCTATCTCTATCTCTCTATCTCTCTATCTATCTATACATATCTATCTATCTATATACATATCTATCTATCTATCTATACATATCTATCTATATCTATCTATACATATCTATACATATCTATCTATATCTATCTATACATATATATCTATACATATCTATCTATATCTATCTATACATATCTATCTATATCTATCTATACATATCTATCTATATCTATCTATACATATCTATCTATATCTATCTATACATATCTATCTATATCTATCTATACATATCTATCTATATCTATCTATACATATCTATACATATCTATCTATCTATCTATACATATCTATCTATCTATCTATCTATACATATCTATCTATCTATCTATACATATCTATCTATACATATCTATCTATCTATCTATACATATCTATCTATCTATACATATCTATCTATCTATCTATCTATACATATCTATCTATCTATCTATACATATCTATCTATCTATCTATACATATCTATCTATCTATCTATACATATCTATCTATCTATCTATACATATCTATCTATCTATCTATCTATACATATCTATCTATCTATCTATCTATACATATCTATCTATCTATCTATACATATCTATCTATCTATCTATCTATCTATACATATCTATCTATCTATCTATCTATCTATACATATCTATCTATCTATCTATCTATACATATCTATCTATCTATCTATCTATACATATCTATCTATCTATCTATCTATACATATCTATCTATCTATCTATACATATCTATCTATCTATCTATACATATCTATCTATCTATCTATACATATCTATCTATCTATCTATACATATCTATCTATCTATCTATACATATCTATCTATCTATCTATACATATCTATCTATCTATCTATACATATCTATCTATCTATCTATACATATCTATCTATCTATCTATACATATCTATCTATCTATCTATCTCTCTCTATCTCTATCTCTCTATCTCTCTATACATATCTATCTATCTATCTATACATATCTATCTATCTATCTATACATATCTATCTATATCTATCTATACATATCTATACATATCTATCTATATCTATCTATACATATCTATCTATACATATCTATCTATATCTATCTATACATATCTATCTATATCTATCTATACATATCTATCTATATCTATCTATGCATATCTATCTATATCTATCTATACATATCTATCTATATCTATCTATACATATCTATCTATATCTATCTATACATATCTATACATATCTATCTATCTATCTATACATATCTATCTATCTATCTATACATATCTATCTATCTATCTATACATATCTATCTATCTATCTATCTATACATATCTATCTATCTATCTATACATATCTATCTATCTATCTATACATATCTATCTATCTATCTATCTATACATATCTATCTATCTATCTATACATATCTATCTATCTATCTATACATATCTATCTATCTATCTATACATATCTATCTATCTATCTATACATATCTATCTATCTATCTATACATATCTATCTATCTATCTATCTATACATATCTATCTATCTGTCTATACATATCTATCTATCTATCTATACATATCTATCTATCTATCTATCTATACATATCTATCTATCTATCTATACATATCTATCTATCTATCTATCTATACATATCTATCTATCTATCTATCTATACATATCTATCTATCTATCTATCTATACATATCTATCTATCTATCTATACATATCTATCTATCTATCTATACATATCTATCTATCTATCTATACATATCTATCTATCTATCTATACATATCTATCTATCTATCTATACATATCTATCTATCTATCTATACATATCTATCTATCTATCTATACATATCTATCTATCTATCTATACATATCTATCTATCTATCTATCTCTCTCTATCTCTATCTCTATCTCTCTATCTCTCTATCTCTCTATACATATCTATCTATCTATCTATACATATCTATCTATCTATCTATACATATCTATCTATATCTATCTATACATATCTATCTATATCTATCTATATCTATCTATACATATCTATCTATATCTATCTATGCATATCTATCTATATCTATCTATACATATCTATCTATATCTATCTATACATATCTATCTATATCTATCTATACATATCTATACATATCTATCTATCTATCTATACATATCTATCTATCTATCTATACATATCTATCTATCTATCTATACATATCTATCTATCTATCTATCTATACATATCTATCTATCTATCTATACATATCTATCTATCTATCTATACATATCTATCTATCTATCTATCTATACATATCTATCTATCTATCTATACATATCTATCTATCTATCTATACATATCTATCTATCTATCTATACATATCTATCTATCTATCTATACATATCTATCTATCTATCTATCTATACATATCTATCTATCTGTCTATACATATCTATCTATCTATCTATACATATCTATCTATCTATCTATACATATCTATCTATCTATCTATACATATCTATCTATCTATCTATATATAGCTATCTATCTATCTATATCTATCTATCTATCTATCTATACATATCTATCTATCTATCTATCTATACATATCTATCTATCTATCTATACATATCTATCTATCTATCTATACATATCTATCTATCTATCTATACATATCTATCTATCT